>NC_133141.1:46882963-47197724 GCF_048418815.1 Hemitrygon akajei
AAGAGCTGAAGGAGAAATAGTTGAGGGTGAGGGCCAGTTCAGCCAGATGGAGGAGGGTGGTAGTGGAAGGAATGGGTTGAGTCTATTGTTGAGAAAGAAGCAGGGAGCTTTAAGTTCTTCTTGATGGGTGAATAGAAGTGTATAGGGAATGAATATCCCTGGTGAAAGCAAGCTGATCAGGGCCAGGGTATTGAAAGTTGTTGAGGAGATCTAAAGCGTGTAAAGTGTTGTGGATGTAGGTCGGAAGGGACTGAACAAAGGGGGATAGAATGAAGTTGAAGTATGAGGACATGTTCAGTGGGGCAGAAGCAGGCAGAGACAATGAGCCTACCTGGACAGACACTTTTGTGGATCTTGGGTAGAAGGTAGAAATGAGAAGTGTGGGGTAAGGGAACTAAGAGTTTGGTGTCAGTGGATGGGAGATCTCCAGAATTGATGAGTTTAATGATGGTCCAGACTGGGGTCCTTTTCTGACAATTGCCACCCAGCCTCAGAAAAGTAGAGATCAGTTCGCCACACAAGAGAGAGCACAGTTGTTTTGTTTCCAGAAATAATATTGAGCATATTCTAAACACAACCTTCCCAGAGCAATTCACAGTGAAGCATATAATAATTGGAGCCACTTTGAGCAATGATTCACAGAAGAACAATGGCTAACTGGCTAGCAATGAGTTACACCAAATCAAGGTACAGGATTCCATTTGATTGGCTGGACAGCTCATTTCATGCTTCCTTGATGCCTTAACAGCACCAAAGCGAACCTGCCTTCATAAACAACAAAATAACGCTGAAATATCCTGTGAATGTGCTCAGAATCTCAAGTCTAAATTAAAGCAGTAAAATGATTGACGGAACATAAGACGTTGGAGTATTTGGCCCATCGAGTCTGCTCTGCCATCCCATCGTGGCTGATTTATTATCCCTCTCAACCCTAATCTCCTGTCTTCTCCCCATAACCTTTGATGCCCTGATTAATCAAGAACCTATCAACCTCTCCCTTAAATATACCCAAAGACTTGGTCTGTGTAACATTTGTGGCAATGAATTCCCCAGATTCTCCACCCTCTGGTTAAAGAAATTTTTCCTCACCTCTGTCTAAATGGATGTCCTTCTATTCTGAGGCTGTGCCCTCTGGTCCTAGAATCCTCCACTATATGAAACATCCTCTCCATATCCACACTATCTGGGATTTTCAATATTAAATAGAATTCAATGAGATCTCCCTTCATTCTTCTAAACCCCAGCAAGTACAGGCCCAGAGCCATCAAACACTCCTCATATGTTAACCCTTTCATTCCTGGGATCATTCTCATGAACCTCCTCTGGACTCTCTCCAATGCCAGCACATCTTTTCTTAAATAAGGGACCCAAAAGTATTCACAGTACTCCAAGTATGGTCTGACAAATGGCTTATAAAGCCTTAGCATTACATTCTTGCTTTTGTATTCTAGTCTTCTCAAAATGGATACTAGCATTGGAATTGCCTTCTTTACCGTAGATTCAACCTGCAAGTTAACCTTTAGCGAATCCTGTATGAGAATTCCTAAGTCCCTTTGCATCTCTGATTTTTTTAAATTTTCTCCACATTTATACTAAAGTGCATGACCATGCACTTCCCTGCAATATATTCCTTCTGCCACTTCTTTGCCCATTCTCCCAATCTCTCTGAGTCCATCTGCAGACACCCTGCTTCCTCAACATTTCCTACCCCTCTTCATATCATCTGCAAACTTGGCTACAAGGCCATCAATTCCTTCATCCAAATCATTGACATATCATGTGAAAAGTAGCGGACCTAACACTGAACCCTATGGAGCACTATTAATCACCAGCAGCCAACCAGAAAAGGCCCCCTTTATTCCCACTCTTTGTCTCCTGCCAATCAGCCAATCTTCTATCATTGCTTGTATCTTTCCTGTGATACTGTTAGGCCATATCCTGGAGTTAGGGGATATAGTGAATATTAACTTCAGCAACCAAACTTTAGAGCTGAATGTGGATTCTAGATTAAATTTAAAATGCAGCCCTAGGCAATATTTTCCTGGAGGTGTGGACACCAATTAATTGAAAACTAGACATAGCTGTTTAACATTCATTTTGGGTGTCTGGAGTGTGGGTGCAAAGAAGGAGGTGTGAAAATTATATGTAATTCAAAGGAAGCATTGTAACTATAGAATTGTCTTGCTGTAACCTTTGATCATTAACATATAAAGATGTCATATAATACTGGATAGGGAGGCCTCTTCCTCAGAGAGTGTCTCATTTTGTTGAATAAAACACTTCTGTATCCATTAGCTTCAGTGTCTCTCCAGTGACTGTTCACGTTACAACAATACCACAGACTCTTATCTGGTTTAACAGCCTCGTGTATGACACCTTGTCAAAGGCCTTCTGAAAATCCAAATATACAACATCCACTGATTCTCCTTTGTCTATCCTGCTTATTATTTCCTCAAAGATTCCAATATTCCCCTTAAGAAAACCATACTGGTTTTGGCCTATTATGTCATGTGCCTCCAAGCACCCTGAAACCTCATCCTTAATAATAGTCTCCAACATCTCCTGATGAAGGGTTTCGGCCTGAAACGTCGTCACTACCTCCTCCCATAGATGCTGTCTGGCCTGCTGAGTTCTGCCAGCATTTTGTGTTTTTATCCAACATCTTTCCAACCACTGAAGTCAGGCTAACTGGCATATAATTTCCTTTCTTCCACCTCCCTCTCTTCTTAAAGAGTGGAGTAACATTTGCAATTTTCAAGTCCACCGGAACCATTCCAGAATCTAGTGATTCTTGAAAACTCATTACTAATGCCTCCACAATCTCTTCAGCCTCCTCTTTCAGAACCCTGGGTTCTAGTCCATCTGATCCAGGTGATTTATCTACCTTCAGACCTTTCAGCTTCCCAAGCACCTTCTCCTTGCTAATAACAACAACACTCACTTCAGCTCCTGACACTCTCACATGTCTGGCATTCCATTATTGTCTTCTACAGTAAAGACAAATGCAAAATACTTATTAAGTTTGTCCATCATTTCTTTGTTCCCCATTACTACCTCTGCAGCATCATTTTCCAGTGGTCTGATATACACTCTCATCTCTCTTTTACTCTTTATATACTGTATCTGACAAAAACTTCTGGTATCCTCTTTTACATTATTGGCTAGCTTACCTTCATATTTCAACTTATCTCTCTTTATGGCTTTTTTAGTTGCCTTCTGTTGGTTTTTAAAAGCTTTCCAATCCTCTAAGTTCCCACTAATTTTTGCTCTATTATATGCCCTCACTTTTGCTTTTATGCTGTCTTCGACTTCCCTTGTCAGACACAGTTGCCTTGTCCTTCCTTTAGAATACTTCTTGTTAGGACAGCAATGTGAGTCCTTCATTGAAACGTGGATACTAATTTAACCAATGCAAATATTGGTGTACCAATATATACCAAAATTCTAAGATAAAGCACATTATTGGCAGAGGAAGTGAAGGTTTACAACAGGTTGTTTGCTCCCTCTGACACATCATTGCCAAAATGTATACAGTATACTATTTCTATTTATAATTTTTGTACAATATAATAATATACTTTATATTTGAGACTTGCATAGCGAGATTTCTTTATTAATATTATACAGATAAGCAGTTATTGGAGTATTTTACATTTTCATTTACTAGATATTAAAATTCCTGATAACCCATTTCCAAACATCTTTAAGAAGATAAGCCACTCCGATCCACTAGCATCTTTCTGGTGATGGTAGTTTCATGGTTTTGGATAGAGATCTGCAGGGTTCAGACCCAGCAAAAGTGAAGGAACAGTGATATGTTTTCACTGTTAAGGAGTGTTCTGAAGTTCTGTGAGTATTAGCAGATACCAATTCAAAGAAGAACCAGACTTCAGTTTCTATTGTAAATTGTAAGCAGTATACTGAAGTTAAAAACACACAGACTATAAGGTTTGCAAAATGATGACCATGAGATTTTTTTCATATGCATGAGCCAAACGCTAAAACAATGGGATTGTGTTAATTGGAGTGCATCAAACTAGGCACCATGGCTAAATTATTTGCACCATTATGACTTGAATTCAAACTGACAGACCAGGTTGGTGTTGCTATTTAGCATATCAAATATGGTCACAGGCATAGTTGCAATCAATAGCTTTGATGTACTTGATATTTCTGTCTAGTCAGAGACAGCCCCGCCAACATAAATTTTGGGTGTCTGACTCTCTATCTTCAGAGGCGTTTAGACTATTTGTGTGAGTTCAAAGGAAGTATTGTCAACTCGAAGTATTGAAGTAAACAATGTCATTGTAACTATTGAATGTCATTCTAACTAATCTCCTGCTGTTGCCTTTGATCTTAAAGGTATCAGAATGTGATGCACATTTGCGTTTGTGAGCCTCTGCTGAGACTGTTTCCAGAATGATGCTTGCTTGTTATGATGAATAAAGGCTTCTATATCACCAGCTTCAGTGTCTTTCCAGTGACTTTGATCACAGACACAACATTTGGGGACTTGTCCAGGATATGTCCATGACCCACTGTGAGGCCAGTGACAAACTGTCTAAGGGGATGAGTAATTTAAAGAGTTATACCCACGCTTTAGATCTATTCAGATTCATGACTGCGGGATCACGAAATATTAACGAAGTTAACGGAGAGCTGAACTAGTAAGTATATAACTGTTGTGTGTGTGCATGCCTGTGTGTTTGTGTATGGAACCAGCTATCAGACAGGTTGGGGTAATTTGGTGAGACAGTGGCTCTAGTGGTGATAGGTGGTTACTGATCATTCAGGATGCCAGAGAGGTGCACGCATCCTCATTCAGGAGACTGTTAGTGTCTTTTAAGAACAAGTTTGAAACCTTGGTGTAACAGACTTTCATATGAAAGGGAATACGACAGGCATCACGAGTTCAGTCGCACAGAAGTGACAGATTGCAGAGCACATACTCTATGGTTTTAAGTATGTACTGTTTAATTTTTATCCATCGTTTATATTTTGCGTAGCACGGAAATTATGAAGTGTGGAGATATTTGAGGGAGAGGTTTTACCCAGATGTATCTGTCAGGATGGATCTTGTTGAGGTCAGACAACATCAATTCGAGATTCGTGATGATCCCAGCCAGCCATGGACCTTGATTACCACCATTCACCCTGGGGAGAAGCAGAGCATTTTGTCAGAGTTGCCCTCACTTAAAGTCGCTTGTGGGAATTCAGAATTCTGGCGCAAGCTCTAAGAAATGATTGAAATTCACCAGATGCACGCAAAAGATATTCACGTGTTGGTAAAAGCGAAGTGCCCGAGGAATATGGCCCGGGGGTGTGGGATGGTATGTGGGAAACCAGTAGGAATGACAGTAGTGAGGGGAAATATCACTTCTTTAAAGGGGAAGTGAGGCAGCAACAAGGGGGAAATGGAATAACTGAGGAATGATTATGTCAGTTGTTCAGAGAGCTGATGAGCCTGCCATAGATTATGTAGAGCATAAATATCGAGTGTATGAGGAGTACTCAGGGTTGGACAGTCCAGGGAGGGATGATCCAACTTTCCTGAAAATGCTGAAGAAAGGCCTGAGCTCAGCCCACCAGGAAGTTTTAGATTTGCGGATAAGCGGTGGGATTGACCGACCTCAAGATAGTATCATGGGCTGGTGAGATAGACCAGAGGAGGGGGAAGAGAGGCCATTAGGTGGCTGTAGTGAATGTAGCTGCTATGATGATGCAAAAGACTTGCTTCGTGTACACCTAGCAAGGGAGTGCCAGAATAGATATAGATGGGTAAAGGAAAGTTATATGTTACAGCTGTGGCCTATCTGGCCATGTTTGGAGGCAGTGTCCTAAAAAGGGAGGAAGGTGTGAGAGTCACTCATCAAAACAGGCAGAAATGACGGCAGCACCGTCTCTGTCTGATTTTGACTGTCGACTAGATTATAGAGCTTGTTTGAGGTCAACACTCAGGTCAGACGAACAGCTAGCAGCAGCAGCTATTGGCAGTGGTGGTCACCCACAGATGTATACAAGTGGTTTATTAGGGGGGCAGCTATGTGATATGTTAGTGGACACAGGGTTGTCAGTACCAATAACTGATCTACGCTTGCCAATGACTGGAGAGGTGATTTTCGTTGCAGGTGCGGTGGGGGGGTGGGTTGGAGAAGACTGAGCGTTGGGTAATTGAGACAGAGAGTGCAGCTTCCTGTAGACTTTTGGGTGTGCCCAGACATGAGGGAACTGTCCTGGAGATAGATACAATGAGTAAGGCAGATGTTATCATAGACTCAGGAAAAAGGAAAATAACATCGACAAGACTGTGGTAGAGTTGCGATTAGCACAGCACTATCATAGCTCGGGGCTTCGAAAATCAGGGTTCAATCCCAGCATCCTCTGTAAGGAGTGCTTGTACTGTGGGATGTGTGCGTTTTCTCTGGGTCCTCTGGTTTCCTCCCACAGTCCACCAAAGACGTACCGGGTAGGTTAATCAGACATTGTAAATTGTCCCGTGATTAGATTGGGTTTGAATCAGGAGCTGTCAGGAGTTGCTGGGCAGCAGAGCCTACTCCACACTGTATGTCTAAATAAAATAAGTTAGACAAGAACAGCGAATGTGTGTGACCCACAGAGCAGACAACATGGCCCACAAAGAGATCGCAACCCCAAGCAGGGACAAGACATGTAACGATGTGCGTGAATCATGTCAGGAAGTCCCAAAGGGTAGGGGCGAAACACGGTCAAGAAGTGTTAAAAGCAGTGCAGTTGCCTGCAGAGGTAGCAGCAGTTACAGTGAGGACACACCAGGAGGGGGAGAGTAAGGATCAGATTGGGAATGAGTGTGCAGATCATGGAGCAAAGAGAAAAAAGGAACACCAGTCGATGGGAAATTGAAAGTTTCCAGGAAGAAACTATTGGAGGCAGTTCAGGAAGATTATATGACAATGTGAGGTAAAAGTGTTGAGGGACAGGGCAAAAGGAGGTCACCCTCAAAGTGGATCTCCCACCTGGCAAACCCCCTCTCTCACTTTCCACCTCCGACGTTTGCGCCACCCTGAGCAGGGTGAATGTACGGAAGGCAGCTGGTCCTGGCCGTGTGCTCAGAGTCTGTGCAGGGCAGTTAGCCGGGGTCTTCACGGACATTTTCAATCTGTCCCTGGCCCAGGCAGTCGTCCCCACAAGCTTCAAGATCGCCACCATTGTGTCAGTGCCAAAGCTTTCCACCGCCATGGGCCTGAATGACTTCCGCCCAGTTGCACTGCGGAGCATCAAGAAAGCTCACCTCTGTCCCAGGATACTGACGGACTTTTACTGCTGTACCATTGAGAGCATACTCACCAAATGCATCTCAGTGTGGTATGGCAATCATCCCATGTCAGACCGCAAAGCACTCCAGCATGTGGTGAAAACTGCCCAGTGAATTATCGGCATCCAATTGCCCCCCATTGAGAACATCTACCATAAACGCTGCCTGGGCAGGGCGAAAACCATTATCAAAGATGCATCTCTCCCTAACCATGGACTTTTACTCTCCTCCCATCTGGTAGGCGCTACAGGAGCCTCCGCTCCCGCACCAGCAGGCACAGGAAGAGCTTCTTCCCTGCGGCTGTGACCCTGCTGAACCTCACATCACAGTGCTAAGCAGTATAGCACCCATATTGTATTGGCTCAGTACTTTTATATTTGTGTGCTGTAGCACTTACTTTTTATTTGCAGTTATTTTGTAAATAACACTATTCTTTGCATTTCTGGTTAGATGCTAACTGCATTTCATTTCAAATAGACTGAACTACGTAAAAATCACAGAAAAAACTACACTAGACTACAGACCTACCCAGGACTGCATAAAGTGCACAAAACAGTGCAGGCATTACAATAAATAATAAACAAGACAATAGGCACAGTAGAGGGCAGTAAGTTGGTGTTAGTCCAGGCTCTGGGTATTCAGGAGTCTGATAGCTTGGGGGAAGAAACTGTTACATAGTCTGGTCGTGAGAGCCTGAATGCTTCGGTGCCTTTCCCCAGACGGCAGGAGGGAGAAGAGTTTGTATGAGGGGTGCATGGGGTCCTTCATAATGCTCTTTGCTTTGCGGATGCAGCGTGTAGTGTAAATGTCTATAATGGCGGGAAAGGAGACCCTGACGATCTTCTCAGCTGACCTCACTATCCGCTGCAGGGTCTTATGATCTGAGATGGTGCAATTTCCGAACCAGGCAGTGATGCAGCTGCTCAGGATGCTCTCAATACAACCCCTGTAGAATGTGATGAGGATGGGGGGGGTGGGAGATGGACTTTCCTCAGCCTTCGCAGAAAGTAGAGACGCTGCTGGACTTTCTTTGCTATGGAGATGGTGTTGAGCGACCAGGTGAGATTCTCCGCCAGGTGAACCCCAAGAAATTTGGTGCTCTTAACGATCTCTACCGAGGAGTCGTCGATGTTTAGCGGAGAGTGGTCGCTCCGTGCCCTCCTGAAGTCAATGGCCATCTCTTTTGTTTTGTTCACATTCAGAGACAGGTTGTTGGCTCTGCACCAGTCCGTTAGCCGGTGCACCTCCTTTCAGTGGTTGGGCCAGCAATCGAAGGGACGGTCGGAAAGGTATGCCACCAGTGTGAGCTCCTTGGAGCTACAGTATTTGAATAGAGACATTGCAAACCCTCCTGTATATCAATCAGAGGGATTTGGGTCAGATTATTCTAACAATCCAGAATCATGGCATGGAACCTGTTGCCAGGGAACCTGAAACAAAGATACCTTGCTCACAGAGTAACTACTGACAGCCATGCCTGATAGTTTCAGTTACCAGAGACTGAAGGGGCAAAAACACTGCAATGGGCCAGCAGAGAAGGAGGCAACATGCACATAAACAACAAGCTGCATTTTAAAGACTGATTGACATAGATAGGACAAAAGTATCCAAGAAGAGGATGTGATCAAATTTCTGGAACGTTTTATTGTCATCTCTGCTTAGTCTTGTAGATAGGCAGTTCAGGATGACAGATAGTGTAGATGTAGGTACATAGCAACATAGTAATTGGGGAAGGGATATGAAGTGAAGGGCATTTTTGCTGCCCCACTTAATTAGATCCTCCTTAAAGTTTGGCCTTCCTGGGACAGACTTCTGTCCAGGGGTCAAGAGGAAGGTATGTTAGGGCGTATTCTGGAGTTATGTGAATATAGCAGATATTAATTCAAACAAGAACAAAACTTCAGTTCTTATTGTAAATGTAGACAAGTTCAGGAAGCTGACAATTAGGCATTAGTCTTTATTGTAATTTGCAAGCAGTAAGCTGATGTTAAAAGCCCACAGACAACAATACTGTGAAAAATTCTTAGGCACATAGGTTTATATATGTACTTATCAACATGGAGTGGAGAGTGAGCTTGTAAATGTAAGGGAAGCAAAGGATGTTGGGAATAGTGGGGGTGGAACTCCACAGGATGGGTGTGGGACAGATGTCAGAGAAGGAGTGCTAGGGTGGGGAGGGGTGGTGCAGGTGCACACACACCCAGCCCTGAGACACCAGGCAAGGTAATTTGTTTCCAAACAACTGATTATTACAGAATGTCCCTCTGGTGCTTCCCACTCAATCGCCTTTTCCCAACCATGATTCCTCTCACCCTGCCCCCTTCCCACTCTCAGTCCACAATAGAGACCCATATCAGAATCAAGTTTATCATCACTCACATATGTCATGAAATTTCAGATTTTTTGGCAGCAGCAGTAGAGTGCAATACATTAAAATTAATACAGTACCCTGCAAAGGTCTTAGGCACCCTAGCTATATATACAGGTTTGTGATTCAGACTTTTGCACAGTACTGTATATGGTTTGCAAAATGATGACCATGAGATTTTTTTTCACATTTCCATTTGTGGTGTTCCAATACATCTACTGACCCTCTCTATTTTTTCGGCAGACATTATGGTTTTAAGAGGTGCAGTCAGAATAACATAGGCATGTAAGTGGAGTGCATTTTGTAAATTGTATTGTAGTGGTGCTATCATGCAAGTTGAGTATGACGTTCTCCCAATGGGTTATTCCCTTAATGGACGATGCCTGTGTTTAATGTGGGGAGGCTGATGTATGGACAGCCACCACATAGTCCTTGATAGATCAGGGTCAGGGTTCAGTGACATGGCATGCAAGATGTCTGGGGACCTGGGCTGCAGCCATCATCCTCCTTCTCTGCTGTTGTGATGTGTCATCATCTTCTGCCAGCTCCACCGTTGAGGTCTTGGTTGGATCGCCCTCTGTCTGGGACCTCCCCTTTGACTTTACCACCATGGGTGACCCTACCAGGAGCTAAACTCCAGACAGTAGCGCCCGCAGGATCTCGGGAACTCACCAGCCTCTCCTCCACAACAACGTGACGATCCTTGGAGATGGATATACACTGTAGATGGTGGCCAGAGTGAGTGGTTCATGTGCTGGATGTCAGTCGTACAGGCTACCATACCTGGATGTTGTTAAGCATTGCGTTTCTAGAATTGTCCTCATCTGAGCAAGTGGAGTGATAGTGAGAGGTCTATGGGGTATTGAGAGGTGAGTCAAGGGGTGTCTAACTGCAGCTCCCCATCCCAGAGAAGGAGTCCATGACTGAGATGGGCGTTGTTTCTGATTTGGAACTGGAAAGTTCAGCCCCATATTTGATGATGTCCACTGGTTTCCACAAATTAAGTAGCTCCTCACTGCACCATGCACAAACAATGAGATTACCATATTTTAAGCTCCATTGTTCTCAGAAAGGCTGATTCTTAAACAGTCATAGAGTAATACTGGCCCTTCGGCCGAACTTGTACATGCTGACCTAGGTACCCACCAAGATACCTCCATTTGCTCACTTTTAGCCATATCCCTTTAAACACCTCTGATCCATATACTTATCCGAATATCTTTTAAACGTTATTACTGTTCCTGTCTTAGCCAGTTCCTCTAGCAGCTCATTCCATATATGCACAATCATTTACAGGAAGAAGTGATCTGTCAGGGCCCTTATAAATCTTTCACTTCTCACCTTAAAGCTGAGCTTGCTAGTTTTCAGTTCCCTTTCCTTGGGAAAATGATTATGTGGGTTCACCCTACTTATGTCCCTCGTGATTTTATAAGTAGCTTTGGGAAATTTGAGCAAATTTTTTGAAGATGTAACTAGTAGAGTGGATAGGGGAGAGCCAGTGGATGTGGTATATTTAGATTTTCAAAAGGCTTTTGACAAGGTCCCACACAGGAGATTAGTGTGCAAACTTAAAGCACACGGTATTGGGGGTATGGTATTGATGTGGATAGAGAATTGGTTGGCAGACAGGAAGCAAAGAGTGGGAGTAAACGGGACCTTTTCAGAATGGCAGGCAGTGACTGGTGGGACCCCAGTTGTTTACAATATATATTAATGATTTAGACGAGGGAATTAAATGCAGCATCTCCAAGTTTGCGGATGACACGAAGCTGGGCGGCGGTGTTAGCTGTGAGGAGGATGCTAAGAGGATGCAGGGTGACTTGGATAGGTTAGGTGAGTGGGAAAATTCATGGCAGATACAATTTAATGTGGATAAATGTGAGGTTATCCACTTTGGTTGCAAGAACAGGAAAACAGATTATTATCTGAACGGTGGCCGATTAGGAAAAGGGGAGATGCATCGAGACCTGGGTGTCATTGTACACCAGTCACTGAAGGTGGGCATGCAGGTACAGCAGGCGGTGAAAAAGGCAAATGATATGTTGGCATTCATAGCAAAAGGATTTGAGTACAGGAGCAGGGAGGTTCTACTGCAGTTGTACAAGGCCTTGGTGAGACCGCACCTAGAATATTGTGTGCAGTTTTGGTCCCCTAATCTGAGGAAAGACATTCTTGCCATAGAGGGAGTACAGAGAAGGTTCACCAGATTGATTCCTGGGATGGCAGGACTTTCATATGAAGAAAGACTGGATCGACTAGGCTTATACTCGCTGGAATTTAGAAGATTGAGGGGGGATCTTATTGAAACGTATAAAATTCTAAAGGGATTGGACAGGCTACATGCAGGAAGATTGTTTCCGATGTCGGGGAAGTCCAGAACGAGGGGTCACAGTTTAAGGATAAAGGGGAAGCCTTTTAGGACCGAGATGAGGAAAAACTTCTTCACACAGAGAGTGGTGAATCTGTGGAATTCTCTGCCACAGGAAACAGTTGAGGCTGGTTCATTGGCTGTATTTAAGAGGGAGTTAGATATGGCCCTTGTGGCTAAAGGGATCAGGGGGTATGGAGAGAAAGCAGGTACAGGGTTCTGAGTTGGATGATCAGCTATGATCATACTGAATTGTGGTGCAGGCTCGAAGGGCCAAATGGCCTACTCCTGCACCTATTTTCTATGTTTCTATGTCTTTGTGATGTGGTAGGGAACCTGGGCACTTGGAAGAAGCTCCTACAGTCACGAAGAGCATGTGCTTGCTCCCCGCAGACAGCACCCAAGTTTGGGATTGAACCCATATCTCTGGTTTTATCAGCTGCATCACTGTGCCAACCCCGATGAGGAACTAAGTCCTCTTTTAATCACTTTGTCTGAATTTTGGGCCAAGTTGTCTTTAAAATTCGTCAGTCATAAAAAGTCTTTTGTTATGCAGAAGTCTTATTTCTCTAACTACTCTGAGGCTACATCCACACCAGACCGGATAATTTTGAAAACGCTGGTTTTGAATAAAAACGATTGGCGTCCACACTATGCGTTTTTGAAAATATCTCTATCCACATTGCAGATGCAGTAATGAGCTCTTTAAAGATTTACTGAGAATTTCTTATCAGCAATATACATTAGCATTTTGGAGGCACATCTGAGCAGATGAATGTTATGGAGTAGATGTGCGTGTGCTCAGTCAAGATCTCACCTTATGTAGTTCTGTTTAGGTGCTTATCGGAAAAGGCCTCTGCTGCTGCTGGTACACCCCCACCCCTGTCCTTCCTTTGTGCAACAATTCAATGTACGTACTCACCAACCAGAATTTATTGTTCAGTCTTAAACTCAGCAGAAGGTGCCAAACCTCAGCACTTGGATATTGATTTGAACAAATCTATTTTGATGGGAATTAGAGAGAAAGAGAGCACAACAGAACGAGCCACAGACACAGGTACAGCAGAGAAACGCACCCTTCCACCCAAGAGGTCCGTGCCAGTTGTCAAATGTAGATTTTTACGCCAAAGCAAATCACACAAAATGCTCTTCCCAGGCCTGATGCAGAGTAGGGTCTCAGCCCAAAACATCGACTGTTTATTCCTTTCCACAAATGCTGCCTGATCTGCTGAGCTCCTCCTGCATTTTGTGTGTTTTGCTCTGGATTTCCAGCAACTGCAGAATCTCTTATGTTTATATTTTTTTGCACTAAATTTACTTTCACCTATTTTATTCTCACCACATTCCCATCAACTTCCTCCCGACAACTTCCCTCAGAATCTACCATTCACTTACGCACTAAGGGCAATTTACAGTGACCACATATGCTACTGACATGCATGTCTGTGGGGCGTGGGAGGGAAAAAATAAACTCCACACAGATAGCACTGAAGGTCAGCATTGAGCTCAGATTGCTGTAGCTGTGAAGCGTTAGCTCTGCCAGCTGAACCACTGTGCTGTCCCCTGATGAGGAATTATCATTTCTTTATTTTGTTTTCTTTAAAATTTGGAATTGCTTACTTGAAAAATGAGCAGCTTCTTTCCATCTTGCTGGCTTGGCCAGGAGTTTTTTTTAAATTATACACAGGATGTGGCTGTTACTGGCTAAGTCAGCATTATTTTCTCATCCCTAAGTGCCTTTGAATCAAGAGACTTGTCAGACTAATTCAAAGGGAATTTTAGCCAACCACATTGCTGAGTCCAGAGTGATGTGTAGGTCTGATGAACTCCAAGCCTAAAGGACATTAGTGACAGATGAGACGTTGCATGTAAAAGCTATAAACACACAACTATTTCTTAATAACCCTCAATATCCATCTACCCTTCTTCTTTATATTATAAAGTAACAAAGAACCAGAAGAAGTGGATCTTAGAAACTAGAGAACATTTTCCACCATGTCCGTATTTTCGTATGTAATCACATAGAGATTTCCAGCATCTGCAGATTTTCTCTTGTTTGTGATTGCATGTGTAATGTTTTGATCTATGCTCTTTAAAACCCTGGTGTATTTTATTTAAACATTCCATTGTATGAAGTGGCATCAGGACTGGATTTCTCCTGAACTGCATAAGCAGAAGTGGGGAGTTAAAAGCAGGGATCCAGGCTTCTCCCAATTATCCAATCCTCATTGCTAAAAACTCTTTAACATGAAGATCTTTATAAGTCCTGCACAAGTTCGCGCTAACACATTGATGCGCATACTGTACATGCCCCACCCAAAACTAGTAAATTTAATTGCCCTGCAAATGCATTGTCTGGAAACCACAGCATAAATAAATAATGCACAAAATAATGAAATAGTTCCAAATAGGGAGAAAATTCAAAAATCAGAGGTGCAAAGGGATTTGGGATTCCCTCAAGGTTAATTTTCAGGTAGAGTCGGTGCTAAGGAAGACAAATGCAATGTTAGCATTCATTTTGAGAGGACTCGAATATAAGAGCAAGGATGTGATGGTGAGGCTTTATAAGGTATTGGTTAGACCATCCTTGGAGTATTGAGAGCAGTTTTGGCCCCTAATCTAAGAAAAGACTTGCTGGTATATGATAGAGTCCAGAGGAAATTCACAAGAATTATTCCAGGAATGAAAAGGTTAACATACGAGGAGCATTTGAAGACTCTGGGCCTGTACTCACTGGAGTTTAGAAGAATGAGGGGTGTATCTCATCGAAAACTATCGAATATTGAAAGTCTTAGACAGAGTGGATGTGGAGAGGATGTTTCCTATCGTGGAAGAGTCTATGACCAGAGGTTTATAGCCAGAGGGTAGTGAATCATTGCCACAGACGGTTGTGCAGGCCAAGTCATTTGGATATATTTAAAGTGGAGGCTGATAGCTTCTTGATTAGTAAGAGCAGCAAAGGTTACAGGGAGGAGGCAGGAGAATGGGGTTTAGAGCAATAATAAATCAGCCATGATAGAATGGCAGAGCAGACTCGACGGGTCCAATGGCATAATTCTGCTCCTATGTCTTATGGTCTAATTGTTCATGGACCATTCAGAAGTCTGAGGGCAAAGGGGCAGACCAAGATAATGCTGGTGAAACATGTCAACTTTTTGCGGTCAGCTTACACAATCTCTGAAGCACTCTCACTGAGATCTGCAGCATGTAATTTCCCTTTGGGTAACATACTTTAGAACCATCTTAACAAACTAGCGATTTCATTATATTCTGAAGGACTTGATGGACTTCACTCTCAGGAACGCAGATTCATATTATTATTAGTAATAAATATTACGGTAGTATGCCAGTACAACATGTTCCAGTGATAATAAACTTATTTCTGATTCTGATTTATTATTATTATTTTGCTTTGTTTTGTTTGTTTCATTGTATTTGCTGTGAATGCCTGCAAGAAAATGAACCTCATAGTGGCATATATGTACTTTGGTAATAAATTTACTTTGAACTTTGAATTCAGGGTACCTACTTCACGAAGCCCACATGATAATTCTGGCTTCTTGTAAGAGCTTATAATGCTGACCCCCGATGCATAGGGGATTTGTCTTTTTCAATAAAGGAGTACGTCCAATGAATGATAGTAACTGTCCCCTGTTGAATGGAAGTTCCTTGCAGTTCCTTACCTGATCTCTGTTGTCTGAGGGAGTGCTGTGGAACTTGCAGTCATCTGTCAACAGTCATTGCTACTGAGAAATTAGCATCTATCCCCCCAACTCTCTGCTCGGGGCTGTAGGGGAATGAGATAAGATTCAGACCTTGGTACCCCAAGTGACTCATCTGCTAATCTAGCCTGGCCCTATAATATCCAGGGACAAGCTAGACAATGGGTAGGCCATTGCAATGCATTCACTTGTCACTCATATAATCCTCGAGGCTCGCTTGTTTTGGCATGGAAAATCACTTCAATGTGTTCTTGGTCTTATCTTCCTGCAGTGTTACAGCTCAGCTCCAGTGGATTTCCTACAGGCCTTCAGCTGATCTTCAGAGCTGCTGGGAGGATGTCTGGTCAACACTGATGTTGTTCCGGAACTGGAGTTCCCAAACCCCAGCAGTCAAGTTGCAGAGTGCAGATGACATTTACACTCAGAGGAACAGCTACAAGCCATCACCAACCTTTCACATCCTTTCCTCCAGCCAGAATTGGATTGAGTTGAATTGACTTTATTACTTACATCCTTCATATACATGAGGAGTAAAAATCTTTACGTTACGTCTCCGTCTAAATGTGCAATGTGCAATTATAGCAATTTATAATAAATATTATGTACAACAGGGCAGTCAATATGACATAGAAATACAGTTGCGTCAACATGAATTAAGCAGGCTGATGGTCTGGTGGAAGAAGCTGTCCCGGAGCCTGTTGGTCCTGGCTTTTATGCTGCGGTACTGTTTCCTGGATGGTAGCAGCTGGAACAGTTTGTGGTTGGGGTGACTTAGCTCTCCAATGCTCTTTTGGGCCCTTTTTCCACACCTGTCTCTGTAACAGTCCTGAATAGTGGGAAGTTCACATCTACAGATGCACCACTCTCTGCAGAGTCCTGCGATTGAGGGAAGTACAGTTCCCATACCAGGCAGTGATGCAGCCAGTCAGGATGATCTAAATCGTGCCCCTATAGAAAGTTCTTAGAATTTGGGGGCTCATACCACACTTCTTCAACAGTCTGAAGTGAAAGTGGCGCTGTTGTGCCTTTTTCACCACACAGCCGGTATGTACAGACCAAGTGAGATCCTCGGTGATGTGTATGCCGAGGAACTTAAAGCTGTTCACCCTCTCAACCCCAGATCCATTGATGTCAATAGGGGCTAGCCTGTAGTCCACAACCAGCCTTATTTTCCTTGTTTTTGCCTTATTTTTGACAATGTTTGTCTCAGGGAGATCCTTCTACTTCACGCAGTGCTTTGGGATTGAAGCTGATATCCTTCCATTCTGTTTTGTTGCATGGTGAGGATGTTAATGAGGCCAATATGAGAATCACAGTCTCTAACATAGACCATCATGTGGACCCATAGCGAGACCCTGGAAAAAGTGTCAAAGAGCCAGATGGAACAAAAGCTGATGTCATTTATGAAATTCACGATCCCCTTGAGACCATAAGACATAGGAGAAGAATTAGGCCATTCAGCCCATCGAGTCTGCTTCACCATTCCATCATGGCTGATTTACCATCCCTTTCAACCCCATTATCCTGCCTTCTCTCCATGACCCTTGATGCCCTGACTATTCAAGATATGCCAGTACAGCCTTCAGACTGGTTGAGAAAAAAGGGTATTGATGATCACAACCTCAGACCTGGAACAAAAAAGTGTGTTCTTTTGAGCAGCAGTGATCCCTGCCCTCCTAAATGCTTCCGAAACCTGGGCTACCAGCAGGAGGTACTTCAAGGTAGTGGAAAGATAATCCCAAACTAACTGCAAAATCCTGCTGGTTCACTGTAAGGACAAGCATCCAGCATCAGTGTCCTCTCCCAGCCCAACGTTCCAACACTAAGGGTCTGGTTACGTTCAGTCAGCTACATTACTCAGGGCATATCAAACGAATGTCTAACAGCAGAATCGCGAAATCAAGATTCCATCATGAGAAGGTATTACTAGGAAATGTGAGAAAAAGATTTAAAGATATGCTCAATGCCTCCTTGAAGGAATGCTAAATTACCACTGACTACTCAAAGTGTCTGGTCCATGGCTGCTCAAAGAGGGGAAGATGCTTTTAAGATGGTATTGAGAGCCTCAGGGCAACGCTTTCAGAGCACATGGTCACCCTGTGGAAGGAGTTAAAGGAGCACAGCACCCACACAACATTGCACCCTGCCCCATCTGTGGGAAAGTTACAAAGTCAGAGTTATACAGCACGGGAACAGTCCTTCCGGCATGACTCTTCCAGGCTGACCAAGTTGCCTTCCTGAGCAAGAGTTTGCAGTGCCCAGTTTTCCCATTATAACACACAAAAACAGAGTGGAAGAAAGTCCAGCAACACACACAAAATGCTGGAGAAACTCAACAGGCCAGGCAGCACCTATAGAAAAGAGTATTCTTGTTCCTGGTGAGCTGTCTAAAAAGAAGGAACTCCTTGAGACAAAGCCAGCAGGAGCAGTCTGCCAAAAATAAGGAGATTTTAGTAGAGAAAATTAACTATTTTTATTTAGGGCAAGGCTTCACAGCAGTAAACGACCCAGTGTTGGCAATACCAGCCTAGGAAGTCATGTATTGGACCTAAACCACATAGCTACCAGGTCAACCGCACTATAATTTCTTGCTTCATTGGCAGCGGAGTAAATCCAGTAAATCTCCAGTAGCTACTGAATAGAAGTATGGACTTCAGTTGTGAAAGTTGCTGGATATTTTGAATGATTAATTAATAACAATATGCATTGCTCGTGCCTCATTTTTGCAAGTTTTCCTTTTTTGCTTCTCCCTCAATGTCACACAAACAAAGGAGCTGGTTGTGGACTACAGGAGGAATGGAGACAGACTAACCCCCATTGACATCAATGGATTTGAGGTTGAGGGGGTGAACAGCTTCAAGTTCCTCAGCGTAAACATTACCGAGGATCTCACGTGGTCTGTTAAATGGGCTCTGTGGTGAAAGAGGCACAACAACGCCTCTTTCACCTCAGATGGTTGTAGAAGTTTGGCATGAGTCCCCAGATCCTAAGAACTTCCTATAGGGGCACAGTTGAGAGCATCCTGACTGGCTGCATCACTGCCTGGTGTCCCTCAATTGCAGGACTCTGCAGAGAGTGGTGCAGACAGCCCAGCGCATCTGTAGATGTGAAATTCCCACTATTCAGGACAATTACAAAGACAGGTGTGTAAAAAGGACCTGAAAGATCATTGGATGTCTGAGTCACCCCAACCACAAACTGTTCCAGCTGCTACCATCTGGGAAGCAGTACCGCAGCATAAAAGCCAGGACCAACAGACTCCGGGACAGCTTCTTCCACCAGGCTATCAGACTGATTAAATCATGCTGGCACAACTGTATTTCTATGTTATATTGACTATCCTATTGTACATAATATTTATTATTAATTGCTATAATTGCACATTGCACATTTAGACGGAGATGTAACGTAAAGATTTTTACTTCTCATGTATATGAAGGATGTAAGTCATAAAGTTAATTCAATTCAAGTTTTTCTTTGGGCCCTCTCTTTCTCTCTTCGGCCTCTCTTTCTGAATTAATACAGTGCAGTGGAAAATATAACAAAATACAATTAAAACATTACAATAAAATAAAAAAGTAAATAGTGCAAAAGAGCAATAGTGAGGTAGTGTTCATGGGTTCATGGACCATTCAGAAATGTGATGGCAAAGGGGAAGGCGCTGGTCCTATAATGTTGAGTATGGGTCTTCAGGCTCCTGTCCCTCCTCACCAATGGCAGCAGTGAGAAGGGGGCATTCCCAATTCCATGTTCACTTCCGTAGACTATTTGTGTGGATTGAGCCACTGCCTTAGTTGAAATTGGTTCACTCGTTATGATCCTGTGATCAAACATGGGTCCTTCCTGGCTCAGTGTGAAGCTGATTAGTACATGTATCCATCAAATCAACAGTGGAACGTGAGATTTTTATTACATTTTGTTTCTATAAAACCATGACATTGTATAAAATGCGTTGTGGATGAGATATTGACTTGGAATTGGTATCCGAGGAGTTGAAATGATTAAGTACTTTGGGTTAAATATTGCATCATTTAACAATGTTTATTGATTCTTTACACAACATCAAGCTCAGTTACTCACCCTGTCTGCATTGCCATCATCAGCATTCTGAATTCTTAATAAATTTTTCAGAATCACCAGAATTATACAGAAAAGCAGTTGAGAGAATAGTAATCTGAATTCTTATCGTGTAACTTAATTTGGTCTTCAAAGTGGTTTTGCTTTGTAAGGCTTGCTCTTTCATTGTGTTTCTGCATCAACTGAGATTGTCAGTGCGAAACCGGCTGCAGCTAGAAGCACTTCCAGCTCAGTAGCTAACAGGGCTCTGAAAATGAGCTTTGTAATTGTCTTCAAATGTCAGAAGAAATTGTGTGCATTTCATCCAGGGTCCTTAGTAACCACCTTGTTAAGTGTTGTATCTGTCAGTGGCCAGACAGAATGAACTCTGGGATTAAATTATCACAAAGAGTAGGGGTGCCATAGTAGCATAGTGGATAGCTGGGCACTGTTACGACTCAGTGTGTCAGAGTTCTGAGTTCGATTCCAACTTGTATGTTCTCCCCATGAACACGTGGGCTTCGTCCAGGTGCGCCAGTTTACCCCAAATTCCAAAGACGTACCGGTTAGCTGGTTAGTTGGTCATTGTAAATGCTCCCGCGATTAGGTTAGAGTTAAGTAGGTGGGTCGCCGGGTGGTGCAGCTCGTTGGGATGAAAGGGCCTGTTCCGTGCTGTATCTCTAAATAAATAAAAGTAAAAGAAGGGTGAAAAGAGATGTAATAAATTACAGCAATAAATAGGAAAGGAAATTATAAAAATAAAAGGATAAGAGACATACTGTAATCAACAATAAAAATAGACAACAAAATAAAGAAAGTGAAAATAAATTCTAAATATGCTTGTGTATGAGATAAATGGTCTATGTTATATATGTGTGTGTGCACATACACACAAACACACACTGTTTCAGTTTCTTTTGGTACATGGTTTTGCACAAAGGAAAATGCATGTGGAGTGGCAATGGGTAAATACCAGTTAAAATTCATTGTTTTAAAGTGGTATTATGCCAAACTGGAAATGGATCTTTCTCTGCCGCACTGCAGTAATTTACTACTCTATTCACACAGAATGGTACTTCCAGGACATCAACACCTAACAACTAACTGGATTGCTTAGGCACAGTTCTCTGCAATAGTGTAGAATATACCAAAGAAGAACACGGTTTCGGATAGTAAGAATTTAGATATGTATCAACTCCATGCTGAAAATCTTACTGAATCAATTTCTGATTTATATCACTGATGACTTCTGACTTTGCAGATCTCCAGTATCATTTTGGCCAGAGAAATTAATTTGCAGTATAACTCAATTCCAGATAAACAGACATCTGTTCTAGGAATATATTTTCAATGCCACCAAGTTACCAGCAGAACTTAGTACAGAATACAGAACTTCTGATTCAGTTATACAACACTGTGTACTGTATACAGTCTTAAGCACAGAGCTCAGGTGCCTAGGACTTTTGCACAGTACTGCAGTAATTTTATGTATTGCACTGTACTGCTGCCACAAAAATAACAAATTTCATGACATATGTGAGTGATGATAAACCTGATTCTGATATGGGTCTCTATTGTGGACTGAGAGTGGGAAGGAGGCAGGAAAAGGGGAATCATGGTTGGGAAAAGAAGTAGGCAGAGGGGAGAGAATGGGAAGCGCCAGAGAGATATTCTATAATGATCAGTAAGCCAATTGTTTGGATTCACACGATCTTGCCTGGTATCTCAGGGGTGGGTGTATCTGCACCTGCACCACACCTCACCCCCTCCACCCCGGCACTACTTCTCTGCCTCCTGTCCCACACCCTTCCCACGGCATTCCACCCTCGTCATTCCCAATATCCTTTGCTCCCACCAGATTTACCAACTCGCTCTCTGCTCCACGTTGACAGATACAGCACTATGCAAAAGTCTTAGGCAGCCTAGCTATATATACGTGCCTAAGACTTTTGAACAGTACTGTAAATTTCCAATACAACTCACTGTGGCCTGCCTATCCAATTATAGGGGTTCATTAATTGAGATATTATAAACTTCTTATTCAAGTGTACAGTTTGTCAGAATTAATCATCTGTTCAGGCTAAGTGGCAGACCTAGTGCACAATTTTAAGATGCCATTTGCATTGCTTGAGGATATTCCTTCATTCCCACTATTAAATACAGCCCCATCTCTCCTGTCAGTCTAACTCCTAGAACAGCTTCTCGAATAATGAGAAAAAGAAATGAAACTGTGGACAATGTAAATCTGAAGTATAAGTAGAAAATGCAGGGGATACTCAGTAGATCAGAATCTGTGAAATTGAAACACAGCTATGGTCTCAGGTCAATATGCTTTCATCAGGCTGGTTACTGACTTAACTGAACATTTATTGTTTAGAAGCATTTAATCTATTTCCCTCTTCACAGAGACTGTCTGGCTCATTCAGAATTTCCAGCATATTTAATTTAATCTCACAACTGATGTGCCCCTACACCCTCCTTCCTACAGACAATGGGATTTGTCATCCACACTTGGTGGCAGCTCAGCACATTCTAATGTATCCCAGTTTTTCTATGTATCCGATTCATATCACTAGCTCTGTCGCCATCCATCATTCCAGGAGTCTTATTTTTGCACATTCCCTTAGGATTGAGGACCAATTACTGTTTTGCGGGTTGTGAGATGGCTGAACCACAGGCTCGTGCGCAGGTGGGCTGTTTGGTGAATGGAGTGCTCCTTATGCTGCTCGTCCAGGGCCTCTGTGTACTTCCAACTCATGTCCTTTACATTTTCAACATTTGCCCAACTGTGCTTCTGCCCCACTTTGAGCTGAAGGCTTCATGGACCAGAGATTCCCATAAGTCAGTGGGCAGGGGGAGGGAATGTTGCAAATGTTCACCAAGGCTTTCAACATTGAATCCTTCCCAGCTGTGTCCATATTCTGCCATCCTTGGTAATCTCTTTGGATTGCACTTGGATCAATTGATTATTTCAAGTGTCAGGTAGGTGAATAACGGGAGCTGATTCGGTGTATCCAGGGTCTGAGTGTTAACCCTGAAGACAAAGCAGATGTTGGTTTCCATATCCAGTGATTTTGCTGAGACAGTATTGACAGTATTTCTGCAGTGCCTGCTCTACATAGCTCTGGCCTCAGAATCTTATATATTCAGTAGGAGTCTCTGCTGGCAGAGATTCTGCCTGGTAGGCCACATGTTTTGTAACAGGTTTAAGGTCTTGATTATTAATACCTTTTACTCAATTGACCAAAGGATATGCTAGGCTGTTGAAGCTTGTGATGAACTTTGTCATTGCATCCTTCTATTTTTCCCATCTAGCAAACTGCTTGATTGACTCTGGAATGCCCAGCAAGTACTTACTGTCTAACATGCTAAAATGTCACACTCTTTCTTTAAGAAGAGAGATCAGTGCTATAATACTCACCAGACAAGAGGGCAGGCTGATAAATCAATAAATCAAAATTATCAAAACTCACAAATTTACCTCCATAGTTTGTCAAATAAAATGTAAGGTTACTTGCATAACCTTCTTGTCCTCAATGGTCAAGGTGCATCTATCCGAATGAAAGAAATGTTTATAACAAGTTCTAATAATGAAATGATGGTATTACTTTGAGCTTCTCTCAATAACTCTTTGAGAAGGTGCCAAATATATATATACTAGAATGCTTCCAGGAATGAGGCACTTTATTAGTGGGAATAGAATGGAGAATCTATGATAGTTCTACTTGGAAGATGCTGAATAAAGAATAAAAGTAGTATATAAAATAGTGGAACATACAGACAGAGTTGGAGAAGAGAAACTGTCCTCTTTGGAGAGTGAAGAAGCAAAGAACATAGAATAGAGATGATAGGTAAACAACCCAAAATGTGACAAGAAGAAAGCTTACTTTTAAACAGAAAATTGCTGGGGTCTCAAATGATAAACATGAGAGATTCTGCAGATGCTGGAAATCCAAACCAACACACACAAAATGCTGAAGGAACTCAGCAGGTCGGGCAGCATCTGTGGACATGAATAAAAAGTGAACGTTTTGGGCCAGGACCCTTCTTCTGGACTGGAAAGGAAGGAGGAAGATGACAAAATAAAAAGGTGGGGAAAGGAGAAGGAGATAACTAGATGGTGACAGGTGAAGCCAGGTGGGTGGGAAAGGTAAAGGGCTGGAGAAGAATGAATCTGATAGGAGAGGAGAGTGATCATAGGAGAAAGGGCAGGAGGAGGGGACCCAGGGGAGGTGATAGGCAGGTGTGAAGAGGTAAGGGGCCATAGTGGGGAATAGAAGAGAGGAGAAGAAGGGAAAATTTATTTTACTGGAAGGAGAAATCAATGTTCATGCCATCAAGTTGGAAGCTACCCAGACGGAATATGAGGTATTGCTCCTCCATCCTGAGGGAGGCCTCATTGTGGCACAAGAGGAGCCCATGGACCGAATGTCAGAACAGGAATGGGAATCGGACTTAAAATGTTTGGCCACTGGGAAGTTCCACTTTTGGCAGATGGTGTGGAGCTGCTCAACTTATGAGGGGTTTCATCAACGTAGAGGAGCATCGGGAGCCACGCTGGAGTATGACAGGCTGAGTCATGGAGACAGATTTTGACAATGCATTCTAAAAGGAACTGGATGTACTTGAAAGAGAAAGAAATAGGATCTGAGAGCTACTTTTGAATGAAGAATAATGCTTTCTTTTCCTACTAAGTACATCCAGTTCCATTTTGAATCCCATGTCTGAATACTTACCTCCACTACTTTGCTCTGGGGTAGCTACAATTTGTTGAACCTTCATCTATTAGGAATGGAATACATTTCTTACATTTCTCACTCTCAAATCACTATCCACTAAGTGACAACTTAGTAGTGCAGGTAATAGATTAGTACTTAGCCACAACAACATATTACAGTTGAATAGGCTGCAATGTTCATGCATAGATGGGATGGGTTGCTCAGAAAATTAAAGATCCTTTATTGCTGGAATCTACCCAAAATAATGAGTTTGCAAATAAAAAGGAAATAAACAGTGAAAATAAAACACAAAATACGTTGTAACTAGAAGTAAAGTAACACCAGGTCTGAAAGGCCGCTGCTGCCGTGCCGCACCGCCTCATGGGACTCCTCAATACCCAGAGCCTGGGCTGACACCTTACTGCCCTATTGTCTTGTTTATTATTTATTGTAATGCCTGCACTGTTTTGTGCACTTTATGCAGTCTGTAGTCTAGTGTAGTTTTTTTCTGTGTTTTTTACGTAGTTCAGTCTAGTTTTTGTACTGTGTCATGTAACACCATGGTCCCGAAAAACATTGTCTCATTTTTACTGTGTACTGTACCAGCAGTTATGGTTGAAATGACAATAAAAGTGACTTGTCTTGAAAAGCAACTCCATTTCAGCTTGTTCATAACTTCTCAGAACAGAGTTGACCTCACTAAAATATGGTTTTATTGTTGGTTAATTGTTACATTTTAAATGAGAGAAGCTTCTGAGCTTCCACTCAATTTTCCTTTGCCTGACGATAATTAACTGGTTGGTTGAATCAGCAGATTTCAGGTGAAAGGGATCCTTTAAACTGTATATCAATGACTTAGATGATGGAATAGATGGCTTTCTTGCCAAGTTTGCAGATGATACGAAGATTGGTGGAGGGGCAGATAGTGTTGAGGAAACAGGTAGGCTGCAGAAGGACTTAGATAGCTTGGGAGAATGGGCAAGAGAGTGGCAAATGAAATACAATGTTGGAAAATGCATGGTCTTGCACTTGGTAGAGGAAATAAATGCACAGACTGTTTTCTAAATAGGGAGAAAATCCAAAAATCTGAGATGCAAAGGGACTTGGGAGTCCTTGTGCAGAACACCCTAAAGATTAGCTTGCAGGTAGAGTCGGTGGTGAGGAAGGCAAATGCAATGTTAGCATTCATTTCAAGAGATCCAGAATACAAGAGCAGGGATGTGATGCTGAGGCCTCATCTTGAGTATTGTGAACGGTTTTGGGCTTCTCCTTTAAGAAAAGATGTGCTGGCATTGGAGAGGGTTTAGAGGAGGTTCATAAGGATGATTCCAGGAATGAAAGGGTTATCATACGGGGAACGTTTGATAGCTCTGGGTCTGTACTCGCTGGATTTTAGAAATTTAGAAGGATGAGAGGGGAACTCATTGAAACCATACGAATGTTGAAAGGCCTAGACGGAGTAGATGTGGAAAGGATGTTTCCCATGGTGGGAGAGTCTAGGACAAGAGGGCACAGCCTCAGGACAGAGGGCTGCCCTATCAAAACAGTGATGCAGAGAATTTTTTTAGTCACAATTTCTATAGTGAATTTGTGGAATTTATTACCACAGGCAGCTGTGGAGGCAAGGTCTTTGTGTGTATTTAAGGAAGAGATTTATAGGTTCTTGATTGAACATGGCATCAAAGGTTACAGGGAGAAGACCAGGAAGTGGGACTGAGGAGGGAAAACAAAAGATCAGCCATGATTGAATGAATGAATGAATGATCTTTATTGTCATTATACATAGATACAATGAAACTCTGTTTGGCTTCCTCTCAGGCAATTAAATAAAGCGGTAGATAAAAACAAGACAGTAATAGAAAAACAGTATTAAATAGATAAGTAGCAGAAAATAAGTTGCAGCAGCACCAGAATGTCACAGTAATGCACAAAGTGCCGTTAGTGCAAGTATTTGAGTCCTTGTGTGTGCTCACAGTTTCAGTCATTGTTCTGTGGGAGTGGTGTGATGGAGGCCACAGCTCTGGGGTAGAAGCTGTTCCTCAGTCTATTTGTTCTGGCGTTTAGTGTCCTGAACCTTTTGCTGGACGGCAGCGGGTCAAACAGGGAGTGACCGGGGTGTGTGGTGTCTCTGGTTATGCTGATTGCTTTCCTCCTGAGTCTGCTGGAATAGATGGTGTTCAGTCCTGGGAGCTCCATCCTGACGATTCACTGGGCCACCTTCACCACGCGATGCAGGTCTTGTCGCTCAGCTGGTGGAGCAGACTCAATGGACCAAATGGCCTAATACTGTTCCTATGTCTTATGGTCTTCTTAAACTTGAAAGCACGCAGTGTAGAAACAGAGCCTTCTAGCACACCTTAACTATGCTGACTACAATGCCTGTCTATGCTAATCCCAATTGTCACACAAGTGCCACACCTCTCTACTCCTTTCCACTCAAACACCTGTCCAAATATTTTAAATATTATAATGGTATCTGATTTCACCACCCCCTATAGTACCTTGTTCCAAATATTCTCCACCCTCTGAGAAAAACTAATCCCTCAGGTCACCTTTAAATTTCTCCACTCTCAGCTTGAACCTATGCCTTCCAGTTCCAGACTCCTCTTCCCTGAGAAAAGGATGGTAGTCTCAAACCAGTAAACTTACTGGCCCTCTTAATACTTCCCCTCATGTCTCTGCCTACTCTCCTCACTAGACTTGCCTGTTCTATTTTCTATGTATAAGAAAGCCTCTCTACTTGCTCCACTGTAATTCTGGATCCCTGCACTAGTTTAAACATCCCTGCAAGGATATTAGTCTCCCTCCACTTCAGATGCAATGTATCCTTCTTGTACCAGTCATCCCAGTGCCTGAAGAGATACCAATGGTATAAAACCTGAAGCCATTCCTCCTGCACCAGCTCTTCAACCATGCATTCATCTGTCCTGTCTTCCTACTTCAACATTCACACACACACGGTACAGGGAATATCCTGAGGTTGCAACCCTGGAGGTCCCCCTATTCAACTTTCTCCCAACTCCATAAATCCCCTTTTGCAGGACATATCTCTCGTCTAACCTATGTCATTACATGAAAACACTACGAAAATCGGTAGAGTCATGGAAGTGAGGAAAGTTATCAAAGAATACAACAGAATGTGCACTCAGTGGCCAGTTTATTAAGTATTTCCTGGTTGGTCTGAACAACAACTGAACCTCTTGACCATGTCTGCATGCTTTTATGCATTGAGTTGCTGCCATATAATTGGCTGATTAGATATTTGCATTAACGAGCAGATGTGCAGGCATACCTAATAAAGTGGCCACTGAGTGTAACTCCGTGGGAAAATGGCAAATAAATGGCGGATGGAATTCAATCCAGGCAAATGTAAAGTGATGCATGGCCGAATGCGAGACGAACGCATACAGTAAACAGCAGAACCCTGAAGAGCATTGATGAAAAGAAGGATTTTGATGTGCAAGTCCATAGCTCCTTGAAAGTGCCAAAACAAGTGGATAAGATGATGAGGAATGGCATACGAGATGTTTGTCTTCATCAATTGGGGCATTAAATATAAAAGTTGGGAAGTCCGGTTGCATAACCTTTAGTAAGGCCACATTTGGAATATGGAATCAGAATTAGGTTTATTATTATTGATATGTGTCGTGAAATTTATTGCTTTGGGGCAGCAGTTGCATGCGAGACATAAAAATTACTACAAGCTACAAATATAAATAAATAATGCAAATAAATGATTAATGAGGTAATGTTCACGGGTTCAAGTACTGTTCAGAAATCTGATGGTGAAAGGAAGCAGCTGTTCATGAATCTTTGGGTTTTCAGGCTCCTGTACCTCCACCCCGATGACAGTAACACAAGAGGGCAAGCCCCAGATGATGAGGGTCCTTCTTGAGGCACCATCTCTTGAGGATATCCTCCAAGGTGGTGAGGGTTGTGACTGTGGTGGAGCTGGCTGAGCCTGTAACCGTCTGCAGCCTCTTGCAACCCTGTGCACCGGACGCTCCGCTATAGGAAGCTTTGGAGAGGGTGTGGAACGTCTTGACCAGGAGTGCCCGGGTCCCACCGCTCCCACCCTCTGTCAGGGTGGGGCCTCTCATGCCACACAGACGACCTGCTAATCTTCCCCTGCTGCCGATCACATCACACCCTCCCCGCCGCCACTGATCACATCCCATGCCCAAAGCAACTCCCTCCCCTCTCTCCACTGAGGCCCCTTCCCCTTGGCACAATGCCCACTCCCTGAGCTGTCCCCACCTCCCACGCTGCCATTACCCCTCTTCTGATCTCATTCTTGGCTTCAACTTTAACCTCTGCCACATCTTCGCCATCCCCTCTGATCCCTGTGGTCTGCTCTCAGCAGAGTCCTCTCCTTTGTACCCCTGCACGTATACCTCAAGAAGTTCTAGGCCCACCATGACGCCAAGCTCTTTTACCATTACCACTGCCTCCATCCCTTTTTCTTTGGTAAGGAGTCCTCAACCTGAAATGTCAACTGTCTTTTTCCCTCCACAGATGCTGCATGACGTGCTGAATTCCTCCAGCAGTTCTTTTTTTTCACCAGGATGTTACCTAGATTGAAGTGTATTAGCGAGAAGGAGTGGTTGGAAATAAAACTTGCATTGTTTTCTCTGAGGATTGATCTGATAAAAGTATTTAAAATTATGAGAGGCATAGATAGAGCGGATAAACAGTCATTTTCCCAGGATGGAAATGTCAAATACTAGAGGGCAGAGGTTTAAGGTAAAAAGGGGCAAACTTAAAGGAGATTTATGATGGAAATTCTTTACATAGGAGAGTAATAGGTGCATGGAACACATTGTAAGGGGAGATGGTAGAATGAAGTATGATAGCAACATTTAAGAGACATTTTGACAGACACACCTACAGGCAAGGAGTAGAAGATCTTCAGCAAGGTGAAGACGGGAAAAACACACACCAATCCTCACTGTGGAGTCAGTGGTAGAAAATGTAAGCAGCTTCAGGGTTCCTGGTCTTCAGCATCTCACAGGATCTATCCTGGGCCCAAATCATTGATGCAATCACAAAAAAAAAACAGGCTATATAGTTCATAAAGAGTTTGAGGAGTTTTGGTATGTCACCAAAGACTCTAGCAAATCTCTACAGGATTGAAACGAAGCTGCAGAAGGTTCTAGACTCAGACAGCTCCATCATGGGCACTAGCATCCCCACCGTCGATGACATATTCCTTTTCTCATTACTACCATCAGGGAGGAGGTACAGAAGCCTGAAGACCCACACTCAATGTTTGAGGAACAGCTTCTCCTCTGCCACCAGATTTCTGAACTATCCATGAACCCATGTATACTAACTCCTGTACCTACAGGGTGGCCACTGAGTGTATGTTCATGGTCTTCTGCTACTGTAGCTCATCCACTTCAAGATTCGATGTGTTATGCGTTCAGAGATGCCTTTCTGCACACCAATATCATAACATATGAGATACAGGAGGTATGATCTCCAAAAAGCTATCTCACGGGCAAAGTGGCAATTCCAGACTAAACTTGAATTACTGAAGGATGCTTGACAGTTGTGGCAGGGCTTGAATGCTGTTACATCTTACAAAGTGAAACCAAGCAACATACGTGACAACAGGGCTTCATTCCCAGATGAGCTCATGCTTTCTATGCTCACTTTGATCGTCAAAATATAGAAAAAGATTTTCAAAATCCCGCAGCCTCAATATCACCAAGACCAAGGAGATGGTGGTGGACTTTAGGAGATCTAGGCCTCATATGGAGCCAGTGATCATTAATGGAGAATGTGTGGAGCAGGTTAAGACCTACAAGTATCTGGGAGAACAGTTAGACGAGAAGCTAGACTGGACTGCCAACACAGATGCCTTGTGCAGGAAGGCACAGAGTCGACTATACTTCCTTAGAAGGTTGGCGTCATTCAATGTCTGTAGTGAGATGCTGAAGATGTTCTATAGGTCAGTTGTGGAGAGCGCCCTCTTCTTTGTGGTGGCGTGTTGGGGAGGAAGCATTAAGAAGAGGGACGCCTCACGTCTTAATAAGCTGGTAAGGAAGGCGGGCTCTGTCGTGGGCAAAGTGCTGGAGAGTTTAACATCGGTAGCTGAGCGAAGGGCGCTGAGTAGGCTACGGTCAATTATGGAAAACTCTGAACATCCTCTACATAGCACCATCCAGAGACAGAGAAGCAGTTTCAGCGACAGGTTACTATCGATGCAATGCTCCTCAGACAGGATGAAGAGGTCAATACTCCCCAATGCCATTAGGCTTTACAATTCAACCGCCAGGACTTAAGAACTTTTTAAAAGCTATTATTAATGCTTTTTGAGATAGTGATTTAGATGCATATCATATTTTTTTACTGAGTTAAGTATTGTATGTAATTAGTTTTGCTACAACAAGTGTATGGGACATTGGAAAAAAAGTTGAATTTCCCCATGGGGATGAATAAAGTATCTATCTATCTATCATCTATCTAGCCCCCGATGACCGTGTGATTTCAGTCTCTGAGGTTGACGTGAGAGCATCCTTCAGGATTGTGAACCGACGGACAGCATCCAGCCCAGATGGGGTACATGTCCAGCTACTAAAGACCTGTGCTGATCAACTGGCTGGAGTGTTCACTGATATCTTGACCATTCTCTTCAGCAATCTGAGGTACCCACCTGCTTCAAGCAGGCCTCAGTTATACCGGTGCCTAAGAACATGGTAACCCGCCTCTGTGACTATCGTCCAGTGGCACTCACATCCACTGTGATGAAGTGTTTTGAGAGTTTGGTGATGAAACATATCAATCCCTGCCTGAGAAGCAACTTGGATCCACTCCAGTTTACCTACCGGCACAACAGTTCAACGGCAGATGCCATCTCATTGGCTCTTCTCTCAACCCTGGAACATCTGAACAATGAAGATACCTGCATCAGGATGCTCTTTATCCACCACAGCTCAGCATTTAACACCATCATCCCCTCAAAGCTAATCAAATAGCTCCAAGACCTTGACTTCAATAATTCCTTAAACAATTGGATCCTCAATTTCCTCACTTGCAGACCCCAGTCAGTTTGGATTAGCAACAACATCTCCCCCACAATCTCCATCAGCACAGGTGCATCACAAGGTTGTGTGCTTAGACCCCTGTTCTACTTATGACTGTGTGGCTAAGCACAGCTCCAATGCCATATTTAAGTTTGCTGATGACACCACTGTCTGAATCAAAGGTGGCAACTAATCAGCATATAGGAGGGAGACTGAACATCTGGCTCAGTGGTGCCACAACAACAACCTCTCGCTCAATGTCAGTAAGACCAAGGAGCTGGTTATTGACTTCAAGAGGAGGAAACCAGAGGTCCATGAGCTAGTCCTCATCGAGGGATCAGAGGTGGAGAGTGTGAGCAATTTTAGGTCCCTCAGTGTTATCATTTCCGAAGACCTGTCCCGGGCCCAGCACATAAGTGCAATTATGACAAAAGCGCGGCTACTTCCTTAGAAGCTGAAAACGATTCACAATGACATCTAATACTTTGACAAAGTTCTATAGATGAAGAGTACATTGACAGGTTGCATCACAGATTGGTATGGAAACACCAAATCCATTAAACGGGAAATCCTACAAAAAGTATTGGATATGGCCCAGTCCATCACAGGTAAAGCCCTCCCTCCATGAGCACATCTACACAGAGTGTTGTCACAGGAAAGCAGCATTCATCATCAGGGACCCCCACCACCCAGGTCATGCTCTCTTTTTGCTGCTGCCATCAGGAAGAAGATGCAAGGTAAAGCTTTCTTCGTAATTGCACTTATGTGCTGAGCTCAGGACAGGTCCTCTGAAATGATAACACTGAGGGCCTCAGGACTCACACTATCAGTTTCAGGAACTGTTATTTCCCCTCAAGCATCAGACTCTTGAAGCAGTGGAGTAACTTCATCCACCTTCACTTGCCCATCACTGAACTGTTCCCATAACTTTTGGAATCGCTTTCAACGACTCTTCATCTCATGTGTATATTTATCACTTATTTATTTATTATTGTATTTTTCTCTCATTGGTTGTTGTCCACCCTGTTGGGTGAGGTCTTTCACTGATTCTATTTTGGTCTTGGATTTACTGAGTATGTCCATAAGAAAATAAATCTTAGGGTTGTACATATATGGTGACATACGAGGGGTGATTGATAAGTTCATGACCTAAGGTAGAAGGAGATGTTATTAACCTCAAGCTTTCTGCATAATCACTCAAAGAGTTGACCTGCACGTGCATGTAACAAGAGCTGTATAACTCATTTCCTTCTACCCCAGGCCACGAACTTATCAATCACCAATCTGTGGACACTTTCTGGAGGTCCAAAATCCGTATGCTCCTCGATCATTGGACTAAGTGTGTAAATGTAGGAGGGGACTATGTTGAAAAATAAATGTGCTAGGTTTTCTAAAATTGACTCCTTCTACCTTAGGCCATGAACTTATCAATCACCCCTCGTATATGTATATAACAAACTTATCTTGAACTTTGAACTTTGAGTTACTGTCACCTTCCAGTAAGCTTGAATCAGTCTGGCCATTCTCCTCTGATCTCTCTGATTAACAAGGCATTTTTGCCCACAGAACTGCTGTCACTGGATGCGTTTTGTTTTTTGCTACTTTCTCTGTAAACTCTGGAAACTGTTGTGTGTGAAATCCCAGGAGATCAGCAGCATCTGAGATACTCAAACCACCCTGTCTGGTATTGGAGTATAAAAGTTGAAATTGTTTGCTGTGTAACCAAAACTATGTAGTCAGCTTTGAACTTGCTATTTGCTAGAGAATGAAATCTTAAGAATGTAGAAGACAATGGTGTGTTAATAAGAGGAAGCTAAGAGATGTAGATTATGTAGTCTGAGTTTGCTATTTGCTATGCATGTACCCAATTTAGTAGGAGAATGAAATCTTAAGAATGTAGAAGACAATGGTGTGTTAATGAGAGGTAGCTAAGAGATGTAGATTAGAACATGATTAAGTCAATGGGTAGAAACAATAGTTGGCGGATGTACTTGTGATACGCAACTGTAGACCGATTGGATATGCTAATACAACTAAACCAGGAGATTGCTATAAAAAATGCTATGTCCAAGGATCGGTGGGCAATCAGCGACTAGCTCAATGACTGTCTCAGCTTTGATTTGCAAATTAAAGTTTAATACTTCTTGAAGAATCTTCTGCGTCTCCTGGTCATTTGTGGGGCACGAGAAACCACGACACTGGCACCAGCAATTATTCAACTGTCAAAGTCACTTAGATCCCATTTCTTTCCCATTCTGATGTTTGCTCTGAGCAACATCTGAACCTCTTGACCATGTCTGCATGCTTTTATGCACGAAGAATATCAGTGGTTTCAATCAGCCTAGCTGTAGAGCAGGGGTGTCAAACTCATTTTAGGTCACGGGCCGGATTGAGCAAAATGCAGCTTCATGCGGGCCGGATCAGTCGGACGCGTGCGAACGCAGCTTTCGTTGCCTCCGTTTTTTCAGCCTGCTCTCATGTATCTCAGTCTCTGCTATAACTACAAAGTGTTTCACTTTACAAATTCCGTTTCTTATGAAGAAGACTGCTGAGCAAGCATTATTTTTATGATTGGTATTAACTTACAATCATAGGCTTCATATCGCCGGGCCATTAATAATTAAAATAATAGATCTATCTAAAATGATCTCGCGGGCCAGATATAATTGCATGCCAGGCCGGATATGGCCCGCGGGCCTTGAGTTTGACACCTATGCTGTAGAGCCTCAGAATGCAGCCATGAATGGGCTAATGAGTTAAACCAATTCTTCAATAAGTTTGACGATTGTCTTCCTGTTCACACCCCCCTTAGTACACCAGTTGAGGTGTCAAGGCACCCAATGCTCCCTCAGCACCAACGCATCCCCTCCCCCCTCCAGATCAACACGTGACTGAACACAGGCTACCATTGTCTACATCCTCTCCTTGCCCTCCACAAACCAACAGCTATCGTCCCAATCTTTACCCCCCAACCCCCACCTTCCACCAACTCCCCAGTCATCATGAACTCACCTTCACTACTGAGCAGGTGAAAATGGGAAACTCCGGCACAGCAAAGCATTAGGACGGGATGGAGTGAACCCCAGGGTCCAGGAGTGTGCTGAGCAGCTGTGTGGAGTTCTCCAGCACATTTTCAATCTGAGTCTCAGTCTGGAAAGGGTTTAGACTGTGTGGAAAACCTCATGTGTGGTCCCAGTACCCAAGAAAGGCTAACCAAAAATCCTCAGTGGCCTGGATTCACACATCAGAAGACCCTAAAGACGCTGGTCCTGGCTCACCTCCGACCCCTGGTCAGATCAGCCCTTGTTTCCCTGCAGTTTGCCTACCTGGAGCACATTGGAGTCGATGATGCTGTCATCTACCTGCTGAGCAGAGTCTACTCCCATTTGGATAAGCAGGGCAGCACTGTGAGGTTTGTGCTTTTTGATTTCTCAAGAGCCTTCAATACCATACCGCCCACATTGCTGGGGGAGAAGCTCCATTCAATGCAGGTTGGCACTTCCATTGTATCCTGGATAATGGACTTCCTGACTGTGTGGCTTCAGAGCTGTGTGTCAGACATGGCTATAAGCAGCACTGGGGCCCCACAGGGGACTGTATTGGCTCCCTTCCTATTTACCCTGTATACCTCAGACTTTAGATACAGCACAGATTCATGTCATCTACAGAAATTCTCTAATGACTCAGCAGTAGTTGGGTGTATAAAGGGAGGACGGGAGAATGAATACGCAGCCCTGGTGGAAGAGCTGGTTGAATGGTGCGAGCTGATCAGCATCAGTAAGACAAAGGAGATGGTGATGGACTTTAGGAAGACTAAGCCTGGACTGCTCCCTGTTACTATTGATGGTGAGGACATGGGTGTGGTGAGGACCTACAAGTACCTGGGGGTGCACCTTGATGATAGACTTGAGTGGAGCACCAACACAGAGGCTGTGTACAAGAGGGCCATAGTCGCCTATATTTCCTGAGGAGACTGAGGTGCTTTGACATATGCAGGCCTCTCCTTCACATGATCTACCAATCTGTCGTTGACAGTACAATCTTCTATGTGGTGGTGTGCTGGGGCAATGGCATCAACACGGGTGATGCCAACAGGCTCAATAAACTGATTCGAAAGGCTGGCTCTGTTACAGGAGTCAAACTGGACAGACTGGAGGCTGTGGTAGAACAAAGGACCCTACAGAAAATCCTGATAATTCTGGACAATGTTTCTCACCCTCTGCATCCCATCTTGGCTGAACAGAGGAGCGCTTTTAGTAATAGACTGAGACAACTGCACTGCTCCAAAGAGCACTATATGAGGTCATTCTTACCCTCGGCCATTAGGCTCTATAATGAGTCAACCTATAGCCGGGAAAATGATGACACCCTCCTGTTAGACTGTTTGACGTAAGCTATTTTTTATTCTTTCTTACTTCTCTTGTAATATTTGTATGTTTGTAGATATGTGCATTTGTAATACTACTGTGACACTAATTTCCTTTGAGATCAATAAAGTACCTATCTATCTCTACCTTATGCATTGAGTTGCTGCCACATGATTGACTGATTAGATATTTGCATTAACGAGCAGGCAGATGTACCTAATAAAGTGGCCACTGAGTGTATATTTCCAATTTAACTTACAGTAACTTTTTTACATATTGCACTTTACTGCTGTTGCAAAACAACAAATTTCACAAGTTCTGATTCTGTTTCTGACACAGCTCACTGCAGACAAATTGGATTAGTTTAAATAGGTTTCATGGTCAATACGGACACGATAGTCTGAAGAGTCTGTTGCTGTAATACAGTGTTTCTTTTCCTATACTCATACAAAGATGGACTTTGACCTCCGGTGGCTCGCTCTTTCCTTTCAGAATGTTCTGTACCCACTCCGAGACATCATTCACCTGGCACCAGGAAGGTATCATGGAGTCTCACAGAAACTCTCTGTCACAGAAAGATCTGCCTGTTCCCCTGTAATCTTATGGTGTCGGGGGTGGGGGGGGGAGGCCAGTGATAGAACTAACTGATTGATTTGCCACATTGGCCTGCTGACTCCTTTATTAATGGACTTAACTATGGGACATAAAGGATTGCAGATGCTGGAATCGGGAACAAAAAGCAAACTGCTAAAGGAACTCGGTGGGTCAGAGAGCAACTGCAGAAAGGTGAAGGGTCTCGTCCCAAAGCTGTCCATTTCTCTCTATAGCCCGCTGAGTTCCTCCAGCAATTTGTTTCGTTAACTGTGGATTTGCATTTGAATGGTTGATTGCCAAGGATCCATTCAGAATTTTCAGCCTTAACCAGCACAGTTAAAACCTCCATCTTTCAATGGAACAAACTCATTCTAGGCTGGTGATTTAAAACAAATGAAGGGATTGATATCCCAAGTACCTTCTAAATAAACACAAAATTACTGAAGCCTTACTTTTCAGCTGAAGTTGTATAAGTCAGCATGACCTCCAACCTTTCTCTTTCTCCACTCCACTCCTACGGCTAGTGGTAAAGACCTGAGGAACCTTGGCACCCTTCCATCTCATTGGTCTTCCCATTTGTTACCTCCAGATGCTATTGTCTCATATTACCAAGGAATGTAATGCTGTAATCAGCTATGTCATTTCAATCAATTTATTACCTATTTTAATTGCATTAAGCTCACACATGTAAATACAGCCTTGACACCACTATAAATAAAACAAATTAGCCTCCAGTATTTTTCTCTCTTCAAGGTTTCAAAACTTGAGCAGCTTGTAACTTTTTTTTCTCATGGTCAAAACTTCAGCTACCATAGTACTCTCCAATCTGAAGAGGTCTGAGTATTCAAGATCAAGTGTTGCTCTTCGTTTAATTAGGAACTTGTGAGTGAATAACAAGAGGGAGAACCTTACACAAACACTGAAGGTTGCTCATGTAAATTAGGGAAGATTAATATGCCATAGAGTCATAGGGAAGTGCAGCACAGAAACAGGCCTTAGGCCCATTGAATCCACACTGATCGTCAATATCTTAGTTTCTACCCCAATCTATTTTATTCTCTCCCATCAATTCCCCTAAGACTGTACCATTTACTTATACACAAGGGATAATTCAAAATGGATGATTAACCTACCAGCTGACATTTTCAGGGATGTAAAAATGGCAGCGCAGGGAAACATTGGCTTATCTGACTCCCAGTAATGGCGCTAGTTTTAAATTCTTAGATAGTGTTTCTAAGTTTCTAGTCAAGGGTTTCAGTCAACCAAATCTCCATGAATACGGCACTGCTGACCTCTTAGAGAAAATAATTTTTATGCCATTGGCAGCAGAGTTGATAGTGGTGCTCAAAGGACTAGGGATTCTACAGACACCAGACCCAGAGACAGCTACCTGGCCTGGGTGGCTCAGCTGAGGAGGTGTAGGTGATGTAAGAGGAAGGCAGCAAGAGAAAATGGGAACTAGCTAGGCCGAGAGCTAACCTGACCAGACAGGCGGTACCATCACTTTTCCTGGCTCAAAAATAAAATGGATTCACTGAGACTAAGAATGAATGCACGGAAAGAGATGAGAAACTGCTGCATTCTGGTTTCCACCAAAACATGGCTAAACAACAACATGCCCAACTCGGCATTTCAACTCGATGGGATGATCCTGTTCCATGCAGACAGAAATTCCCTATCAGGAAATCCAAAGGAGGAGGAATCTGTGTGTACACTAACAAAGGTTGGTGCACAAACTCATCTGTAGTTAGCAGTCACAGTTCCAGGGTAATTAAACATTCTTACAAGTAAATACCACCTACATTATCTGCTCAGAGAATTTACTAATGTGTTCATCACTGTCTCCATCTCCCCGAGCACGAATACCAAAGACACACTGGGCAGCTTTACAGCATCATCAGCTCGATAGGAAACAAGCATCCAGGCAGTTTCTTCATAAGTGCAGGAGACTTCAATCATGTTAACCTGCAGAACATTTTACCCAAATTCCACCAACACATCACCATGGCCATCAGGGGTCAAATGGATTGGAGCATGTTTATACTAACAGATTCACTACTTACAAAGCCATCCTACGCCTTCATCTTGGCCTCTCTGACCACATCTCCATAGTGTTAATCCCAGCATACTGACCACTGCTGAACATGGAGAAACCAGTCAAGAGGACCATCGCTTTGTGGCCCAATGAGGCAATCTCTATGCTTCAGGACTGTTTGGAACCACCTAACTGGCAGATGTTCAAGGAGGCTGCCACCCGTGGAGAAGACACAGACCTCGCAGAATATGCCTCATCAGTCACCAGCTACATCAGTAGATATCATCGGTACCTCAAGAACAGTCATCTCATTGCCCATCCAGAAGCCCTGGCTGAACATTGAGGTTTAAATCCTACTAAAAGCCTGAAATGTTGCCTTCAAGTCTGGTGACAGAACAGCTCTCAGAGCAGCCTGAAGAAACCTCATCTTAGGCATCAAGAGTGCTAAAATCGCCCACGCCCAAAGATCTGTCCAATAATGATCCCTGGCAGATGTGGCTGGGCATCAAAATCATTACCGACTACACAAGGGAAAACAGCATCGACTGTACCAGTGATGCCTCCCTCCCCGACACTTTGGAGCATGCAACATGATGTTAACCACCAAAGCTACCCCTCTCCCAGGTAACAGCAGCAGATGTGAGAAGGATCCTGCAAAGAGTCAACCCCCATAAGGCGGTCAGGACAGACAACATCTCAGGGTGAGTACTCAGGAAATGTGCACACAGCTCACTGATGTCTTCATGGACGTCCTCAACACATACTCATCCAGTCTCCTGTCCCCACATGCTTTAAATCAGCCACCATCATCCCTGTACCAAAGAACTCTACACCTTCAGAACTAAGTGACTACCGCCCAGTGGCACTGACGCCAATCATCATGAAGTGCTTTGAATGGCTGGTGATGGCATACATCAGCAACTCCATTCCTGCCACACTGGACACTCGCCAATATGCTCACTGACAGAACTGCTCTACAACAAATGCCACAGCATCTGTCATGCGCCTGGCCCCGACACACCTAGGAAACAAGGACACTTATGTCAGAATGTTGCTTCTGGATTTCAGTTCAGCATTCAACACAGTTGTCCCACAGACCTTGGTGAATAAACTCCTACTCCTCGGTCTAAATACACCCCTGTGCAAATGGGACTTCCTAACCAACATACCTCAGACAGTCGGGATACACAACCACTCCTCTCCCCCATCATCCTGAAAATGGGTGCCCCCCCCAGGACTGTGTGCTGAGCCCACTGCTGTACACTTTGCTCACACATGACTGCACAGCCAAACTCCCGAGTAATCACATGGTCAAGTTTACCAACGTTGGTTCATCACCAACAACTTTGACAAGCTTTTAGAGATGTGTGGCGGAGAGTATATTGACTGGATGCCTCACAGTGTGGTAGGGAAACACTAATGCCCTTATATAGAAAGGCCTACCAAAAAATAATGGATACGGCCCCGTCCATCAGAGGTAAAGCACTCCCCACCATCGAGCACATCCTACCCGGAGCGATGTTACAGGAAAGCAGTATCCATCATCAAGGGCCCCCACCATCCAGGCCATGCTCTCTTCTTGCTGCTGCCATCAGGAAGAAGGTACAGGAGCCTCAGGGCCCACACGACCAGGTTCAGGAACAGTTATTATTTTTCTGCACATTGGTTGCTGTCCATTCTGTTCAGTGTGGTCTTGTATTTACTGTAATTGTCCACAAGAAAATGAATCTCGGAGTTACATATGGTGACATAAACTGTCTGCACTTTGATAATGAACTTACTTTGAACAACAATGAGATGGCCTACAGCGAGGAGGTGGAAGAGCTCGAGTCCTGGTCCTGGGCAAATAAACTCTTCCTCAATGTCAACAAGACAAAGGAGATGGTTATTAACTTCAGGAGAACTCGCAGCACCACATCACTCTTTACATCGGCAGCACAGCAGTGGAAACTGTGAGCAGTTTCAAGCCCCTGGGAGTGCACATCTCAGACAACGTCCCATGGTCCCAGATCCGGCACCAGCCTAACTGCCATCAAGGACATACATACAGAAAGATGCCAGAAAAGTGCCAGTAAAATCATGAAGGATCCCACCCACCCTACTCATACAGTTTTTCCCACTCTCATCAGGGAGAAAGCTATGTAGCATCCATGCCCAGGACTACCAGATTTAAAAAAATTTCTTTCACCAAGCAGTGAGGCTGAGCAACATTTCTACCTGCTAACCACTCTCCATGTCCCCAGCCATCACTACTTTATCATTCCCTGTCAGTCATCTTATATATCTAGTGTCACTTTGTGAGCATACAATCAATCAATGTAAAGCTATCTTATGTATTTATATTTATTGTGTTTTTTAAATTATTATTGTTTTCTTTATCTTATTGTTTTTTTTCCTGCTGTATCATATCCAGAGTAACAATTATTTCATTCTCCTTTACACCTGTGTACTGGAAATAACATTAAATAATCTTAGAATCTTGACCCTTGAATGTGGGAGGAAACTGGAGTAGCCGATGGAAGCCCACACAGTCACAGGGAGATGGTGCACGCACCATTCACGAGGTCAGAATTGAACTCAGGTTGCTTGAGCCCCCCTGCTGCTCAACTGTATCATTAAACATAAAGTGTGCATACAAGCTGACTGCTACTGAGATTATTCAGGTAAACCCGCTTTCAGTGTCCAGAAATAATAATTCCTCACAGTCCTGAAGTTGTTTTTCACTCTTTCTGAGGGGAATTTAGTGACAGATTTTTTTTGCGTGTATTAACTATCCAACTGAAGGCCTATAAGGTACAGCAATGCCATTTCTCTATGATCACATTCATTTACATACTATCATCTGAGAGGGAAATTAGCACATTAGCAAATCATGTAAAAAACAAGCTTTGGTGTAAGGAATTCAGACAGTATTTGAAGGTGATACAACCCCCTGCCTTGTATTGCTCCCTACCCTGTATTTGCAGCTTGTACTGTTTACTTGATGCCCATAATCAAGAGATATCACCAAAGCCATGCTCCGAGAAGATCTGAAGTCCCTGTCCTTTCACACTGCTCTCTCAGTGATTATGAAGATGGGCATAATAGTCCGCTTCTATGACAAATGCTTCAACCAGGGTGTGCTAAGGGCTCAGCTGGGGTGAGTGGTGAGGGAGAGGTGGGGGTGAGGAGGTGCGGTCCAGATGTTCATCACCTTCTTACTCTGCAGTTTATCTGCAAATGTAATACTCCATTGCTCTGTTACCTCTGAATTCCAGTACACACATGGTGAATGATTGCCAATCTACTTTCTCTTAAGGTCATTCAAAGGTCTGCTGCCCAAAACTACGCTATGTCCTGCTCATGTATCATCCCAGTCCATGTGACCTACCGTGTTTCCTAGTAAACAATGCCCTGATTTTGAAACACCCATCCTTCTTTTCAACTCACTCCATGATGTCATCCTGTGTTAACTCCTTCAGACATATAAACCTCCCAGATAATGTGCTTCTCCATTTCTGGCCTCTCACATGTCCCTGATTTTAAATACTGCAACTCTGATAAGCATACCTTGAGTGAACAAGACTACAAACTCTGCAATTCCTATTTTAATCCATTCACTTCTCCTGAGGATGCTCCTTAGCCCTAATTCCTCAACTAAACATTTAGTCATTTGACAAGATCATGTTGAGTAGTAGGGCAGCTCAGAGGAGTGAATGGTGTAATTCTGCTCCGATTTTCAATGGTTTTGGGAAACAAAGAGGTAGTCTGTCACACCGTGATATGAGGAATAAGTTGATGGTCAAGTGAGTGAAAATGGTATCGCCTCTCTGGATATCTCTATCCTGTTGCTGCAATGTTCACAAAGTACTGCCTTTTTAAAACATTATCCATGAGGACCTTATTATTTGTATCTAATTGTCCTCAAGAAGGTGATTATGTATGTTGAGCCCCGTTATGTTCTATGGGGCTCAACAGTTTTTCTTTGGTGCACTTGTGATACCTTTGTTAGAGGCTCAACCACATTGTTGTGAATCTAGGGTGATAGATTTGTTGGACCAGGTAAATCTGATGTGCTTTTAAGTCAATCAAGTAATGTCATGGCTGCCATTTAATGTTTCTCTTCTTGTGAAATGATTTTTTTCAGCATTTGAATTTAATTGAATGGTGCGAGCAGAATCATCTGCAGCTTAACGTGAAAAAGACTAAGGAGCTGGTGGTGGACCTGAGAAGGGCAAAGGCACCGGTGACCCCTGTTTCCACCCAAGGGGTCAGTGTGGACATGGTGGAGGATTACAAATACCTGGGGATATGAATGGACAATAAACTAGACTGGTCAAAGAACACTGAGGCTGTCTACAAGAAGGGTCAAAGCCGTCTCTATTTCCTAAGGAGACTGAGGTCCTTTAACATCTGCTGGATGATGCTGAGGATGTTCTACAAGGCTGTGGTGGCCAATGCGATCATGTTTGCTGTTGTGTGCTGGGGCAGCAGGCCGAGGGTAGCAGACACCAACAGAATCAACAAACTCATTCGTAAGGCCAGTGATGTTGTGGGGGTGGAACTGGACTCTCTGACGGTGGTGTCTGAAAAGAGGATGCTGTCCAAGTTGCATGCCATCTTGGACAATGACTCCCATCCACTCCATAATGTACTGGTTAGGCACAGGAGTACATTCAGCCAGAGACTCATTCCACTGAGATGTAACACTGAGCGTCATAGGAAGTCATTCCTACCTGTGGCCATCAAACTTTACAACTCCTCCCTCGGAGTGTCAGACACCCTGAGCCAATAGGCTGGTCCTGGACTTATTTCCACTTGGCATGATTAACTTATAATTATTTAATTATTTATGGTTTTATATTGCTATATTGTCTACACTATTCTTGGTTGGTGCGGCTGTAACGAAACCCAATTTCCATTGGGATTAATAAAGTATGTCTGTCTGTCTGTCTGTCTTAAACACCTGCTGGGATCTGAACTCAGTCTTTGAATTGTTACACCAGGCTTCTCAATTACTAGGAAAGTAGCCACTGGGCTATTGGAACCCATGAAAGGACCTAGCCATTGTTTCTGACCCTGGTGGTTTACATCACTTCACACAGAATTTATACCAATATCCCCTCCAGTGAGGATGGGCTGACTTCAACATCTCCTGTGTAAATACTTCCTTGGCCCTTCTATGATGAAAGATCATTTACTGTCTAACATAGAAATGATGCAACTCAGTATATTGAAAATTAAAGACCAAAGCATTTCAGGATGTATATTGTATACATTTCTCTGAACTTTGATCTTTAAAGGTCTCTAATAACTCCTACTGGTCTTTAATTTTGATATGCTAATTACATCAAATAGTAAAAGTTCTTTCATCACTGGAGGTCCAAGGATACATTTATTCAGGGATTGACTAGGTAATCTTAACTTCCTGGGGGAGTTATTTGAGTACATTAAGCACCTCTCAAGTAATACTGAGTAGAAATTCTGAAAGACTAATATCCTATGATTCCCTAATTATTTCTTCAACAAAATAGAAAACAAAAATTTCTCTATTCATAAAAATGTAGAAACACTCAGCAGGTCAGGCAGCATCTCTGGAAAGAGAAACAGAGTTAATATTTCAGGTTAAGGATCTTTAAATAGAATTCCTGAAAAAAGATTCTTTGATCTGACTTTCTATAGATGCTACCTAATTCAAAAACCTTATCAAAGTTTTTACACACCTGGCATAGTGCTTTAAAATTAGTCAATGTTACTGACATTCAAATGTGAGAATCATGTAGACCTCATGCTAAGTATCTAAGGACTGGAACTGGAATCAGAATTGGTTTATTATTCTCACATGTTATGAGATACAGTGAAAAGCTTGGCTTGCACATTGTCAATATAGATCAGATCATTACACAGTGCAATGAGGTAGAACAAAATAAAGAATTAACAATCACAAACTAGAGAAAATCTGCAGACGCTGGAAATCCAGAGCAACACAAACAAAATGCTAGAGGAACTCAGCAGGCCAGGCAGCATCTACAGAGAAGAGTACAGTCAACATTTTGGGCCAAGTACCTTCTCTAGTCCTGCGGAAGGGTTTCTGGCTAAAACATCAACTGTACACTTTTCCATAGTTGGTGCCTGGCCTGCTGAGTTCCTCCAGCATTTTGTATGTGTTGCTTAAAGGAATAACAATGCAGTTCCCCTCTTTCCTCATTGCTCATATGCATGAAGAATTGCAATCACACATATACCTCATAAAGCCATTACACATTTGATTGCAAAATGCTTGTGGGAAAACTTATTGTATATAAAGAAAACATGATTGAAGGGAGAGGCCAAGCATTTCTACTTTCATCAAAAGCCAGTTGTGAAAAATACAGCCAGCACTTTTTGTTTCTATGGCACCATACTCAGCTATTTTGATTCTTGAGATATGATTTTCAGTTTAATCAGCTCATAGGGATGAAAGACTGATCTTTTTAGCTCAAGGACCTCTGTATTACCTATCAAACAGCCTCATGAAAATTAATGTTATTGCATGTCTAGAAAGCTTTTGGATATTGTCACTGAAATTTGAACCTTTTCTGTACAAAGGTAACATTATCATTTCACACAAATAACTTTTTTTTAAACCAAAATAAAATGAATTCAAAATATTTACATGAATAAACCATGCAATGCCTTTTCATTCTTAAATTCATAGATAATATGTTAGATAGTGTTCAATTGCATTTTTTAAAAGCAATAGCACCGTTGCTACTCGTCTGGCCCCCTGGTGTAGTACACTAGTACAATAATTGAAGGGTTTCCTCACTCAACCCGTCCCCTCTTTGTCCAATAGCGGAAGAACCTTATACTCTCATGCTCCCCACTGAGCCCTTGCAGTAGCTGCACCAAGCTTCATTGAGTCAGTGTCTTAGTATGTACTCCTGTAGCCTAAATTGAAACATGCCAAAATTCTTCTGGCTGAGTCTGTAGTTCGCAACTATACACAGACTTGCAAGTCCCTTTCAGGATATCTTAAAATGAAGTACTTTGAAATATTTTTACAGTTGTGAAGTAGGAATGGCCAGAGACTAGTTGCCAAGCAGGCAATACAATAGTGGCCAGATAATCTGGTTCTTTTAATAAAGGTAATAGTAGGTCAAATACCAGTCACAGCATCAAGATTGGCTCTGTTTCTCTCTCAAACAGTACTGTTGGATCGTTTATATCTGCATAGGAGCTTTTGTTAAATTTGTTACATTCAGTCATTTTTTTTAACCATAGCATCATTGCTACTTATGTTGCCCCCTGAGGTGAAACACACTTCCATTGTTTGAGGGGCTTCTGCGAAAGAGAAGCCAATATGGTGTTTCCTCCTAGGTGCTAGGGTCCAGGATGCCTCAGAGTGGCTGCAGAAGATTCTCAAGAGGGAGGGTGAGCAGCCAGAGGTCGTGGTGCACATTGACACCAATGACATGGGTAGAAAGGGGGAAGAGGTCCTGTGCAGTGAGTATAGGGAGTCAGAGTGATGAACAGGACCTCCAAGAGTAATATCTGGATTACTCCCAGTGCCACATGCTTGTCAGGGCAGGAATAAGATGATGGTACAGATGAATGAGCGGCTGAGGAAGCAGTGCAGGGGCAGGGTTTCAGATTTCTGGATCATTGGGATCTCTTCTGGGAAAGGTATGACCTGTACAAAAAGAACGGGTTACAGCTGAACCTGAGGAGGGCCAATATCCTTGTGGGCAGGCTTGCTAGAGGTGTTGGGGAGGGTTTAAACTACGTTGGCGGGGGGATGGGAGCCAGAGTGCAGGGCTGAGGATGGGGCAGTTGGTATGCAAGTAGATGCAGTGTGTAGTGTGACTGTGAGGAAGGACAGGCAGATAATAGGGCAAAATTGCAGTCAGTGGGTTGAGCTGAAGTACAACATAAGGGCAAAATCAAAAATGGTGATGAATACATGACTAAAGGTGTTATATTGAGTACATGCAGTATACGGAATAAGGTAGATGACCTTGTAGCCCAGTTAGAGATGAGCAGGTATGACATTGAGGGCACACTGAGTCATGGCTGAAAGAAGATCATAGTTGGGAGTTCAACATCTAAGGTTACAAATTGTATTGAAAGGACAGGCAGGTAGCCAGAGAGGGGTGTGTGGCTCTGTTGATACAAAAGTAAATCAAATCCTTAGAAAGAGGTAATATAGGGTTGGAAGACGTAGATTCCTTGTGGGTAGAGTTAAAAAATAGCAAGGATAAAAAAGACCCAGTTAGGAGTTACGTACAGGCCTCTGAACAGTAGCCAGGATGTGGGATATAAATTTCAACGGGAAATAGAAAAGGCATGTAAAATAGGCAATGTTACAATAGTCACGGGAATTTCAATATGCAGGTAGATTGGGAAAATCAGATTGGAACTGGATCCCAAGAGAAGGAATTTGTACAATGCCTACAAGATGGCTTTTTAACGCAAATTGTGGTTCAGCCCACTAGGGAAAAGGCAATTCTGGATTGGATGTTGTGCCATTATCCAGACTTGATTAAGAAGCTTAAGGTGAAGGAACCCTTGCGAGGTAGCAATTATAATATGATAGAATTCACCCTGCAGTTTGAGAGGGAGAAGATAATGTCAGATGTATTAATATTACAGTGGATTAAATGGAATTACAAAGTTAATAGGAAGGGGACACTAACAGGGATGACAGCAGAACAGCAGTGGCTGGATTTTCAGGGAGCAATTCAAAAGGTGCAGGATAGATGCATCACAAAGATGAAGAAGTATTCTAAAGGGAGGATGAAGCAACCATATCTGACGTATTGGACTGCTGGAAAATTATGCTGGAGAGGTAGTAATGGGGGACAAAGAAATAGTGGAAGAACTTAAATATTTTGTATCAATCTTCACTGTAGAAGACACTAGAAGTATGCCAGAAATTTGAGGGTGTCAGGGGGCAGAAGTGAGTGTGGTTGCTATTACTAAGGAGAAGGTGCTTGGGAAGCTGTAAGATCTGAAATTAGATAAGTTAACTGGACCAGATGGACTATAACCTAGGGTTCTGAAAGAAGTAGCTGAAGAAATTGTGGAGGCGTCAGTAAAGATCTTTCAAGAATCACTAGATTCTGGAATGGTTCTGGAGGACCGGAAAATTGCAATTGCCACTCCACTCTTTAAGAAGGAAGGGAACAGAGGAAAGGAAGTTATATGTCAGTTCGCCTGGTTGGGAAGATGTTGGAGTCCATTATTAAGGATGTGGTTTTGGGGTACTTGGAGGCAGATAACAAAATGAGCCAAATTCAGCTTGGTTTCCTTAAGAGGAAATTTTGCCTGACAAATCTGTTGGAATTCTTTGAGGAAATAACAGACAGGATAGACAAAGGAGAAGCAATGGATGCTGTTTGCTTGGATTTTCAGAAGGCCATTGATAAGATTCCACACATGAGGCTGCTTAACAAGATAAGAGCACATGGTATTACAGGAAAGATACTAGCATGGATAGAAGATTAGCTGATTGGCAGGAGGCAACAAGTTGGAAAAAAGTGGGCCTGTTCTGGTTGGCTGCTAGTGAAAAGTGGTGTTCCGCAGGGGTCGGTATTGGGATCGCTCCTTTTCACATCACACTGTATGTAAACGATTTGGATGACTTGGATGGCTTTGTGGCCAAGTTTGCAGATGATACAAAGATAGATAGAGGGGCAGGAAGTGTTCAGGATGCAGGGAGTCTGCAGAAGGACTTGGACAGATTGGGAGAATGGGCAAAGACGTGACAGATGGAGTATAGTGTAAGAAAGTGTATGGCCTTGCACTTTGGTAGAAGGAATAAAGGTGGAGACTATTTTCTAAATGGGGAGGAGTTTCAAAAATCAGAGGTGCAAAGGGACTTGGGATGTCTTTGTGCAGGATTCCCTAAAGGTTTACTTGCAGGTTGAGTTGGTGGTAAGGAAGGCAAATGCCATATTAGCATTCATTTCCAGAGGAGAAGAATACAAGAGCAATGATGTGACTCTGAGGCTTTTTAAGGCATTGGTCAGATTGCACTTGGAGTATTGGTTGTGCGGGCATCAGGAAGGATTCAGAGGAAGTTCACAAGAATGACTCTGGGAATGAAATGGTTAATGTATGGGGGGGCATTTGATGGCTCTGGGCATGTTCACACTGAAGTTTAGAAGAATGAGCGAGGATCTCATTGAAACATCTCAAATATTGAACAGCCTAGACAGAGTGGATGTGGAGAGGATATTTCCAATAGGGGGTGAGCCAAGGACCAGAGGGCACAGCCTCAGAATAGAGGGACATCCATTTAGAACAGAGACGAGAAGGAATTTCTTTAGACAGATAGTGGTGAATCTATGGAATTCATTCCCATGTACAGTTATGGAAGCCAAGTGATTTATATTTAAAGGAGAGGTTGATAAGTTCTTGGTTAGTGTGGGCATCAAAGGTTATGGAGAGAAGGCGAGAGAATGAGGTTGAAAGGGATAACAAATCAGCCATGATGGAATGGCAGAGCAGACTAGATGGGCTGAATGGTCTAATTCCGCTCCTATATCTTATGCTCTTATGGTCTTACACTCATCAAGAATTTATCCCTAAGTAGAAAGAAGGACTGCATGAGAAAGTGGTACAATCTGTGGTTAACAAAGTAGGTGAAGGTTAATGTTACATTGAAATTCGGGCTGGTGGTGGGCCAGAGGACAGGTAAGATTTTATAATGCAGTAGTAAAAGACTAAAAAAAAACTCATAAGGAGGGAGAAAATGTATTTTGAGTGGAAACTTGTATGTAATATCAAAACAAACAGCAGGAGTTTCTATGGATGTATAAATAGAAAGAAGATAGCTAAGGTGGGTGTGGGGCTGCTAAAGGACAAGGCCGGTGAATTAATAACAGGAAGCAAAGATATCTTTAATCCAAAGCAACACACACAGAATACTAGAGGAACTCAGCAGGTCAAACAGCATCAATGGAAATGAATAAACAGTCAACGTTTCAGGTTGAATTATTCACAAGATGTTAAAGTCAATGAGATTAAATGATTAATTATTTCAGAAAGCTGAATATTATCAAATGTAATCAACATGTTCAACAAATTTATGCAGATTATTTGAGGATGTGACAAGGAGAGTTGATAGTGGAGGACCTATAGATGCAGTGTATTTAAATTTCCAAAAAATTTGACAAGGTGCTACATAAGAGGCTGTGTATAAGAGCCCAATGTATTAGCATAGATTGAAAACTGTTTATCATGTGGCAATCCGAGAGTTGAAATAAATGGGTCCTTTTCAAGCTGGAGGAATATAATTTGTGAAGTAACCCGTGATCAGTTCTTGGCCCTCAATTGTTAGGTACTTATATTAAGAACCTAGAGGAGGATTAAACGTAAGGTTTCCAAGTTTGCTGATTTGAAAGTAGTGGAAGGACATGTTTTGATGAGGGCATTCTGCGGTGTAATATAAGTAGAAAGTGTGCAAAAATCTGGTAAATACAATTGAATACTGGGAAGTCAGGCCCTTCAGTAAGAGGAATCACAAGGTGGATTATTATCTAAATGGAGAGAAGCTGTAAATGACTAAAGTGATCCTGGTGTTCTAGTGCAAGAATCACAACAGACAGATCCAACAAACACACACAAAGTGCTGGAGGAACTCAGCAGGCCAAGCAGCACCTATGGATAGAAGTACAGTCAACGTTTCAGGCCGAGACCCTTCAGCTGGACACCAATCAGAGGGATTTGAGTCCTGAGGTACTTGGGTCCTGCTGCCTGGCCTGTTAAGCTCCTCCACCATTTTGTGTGTGCTGCTTGGGTTTCCAGCATCTGCAGATTCTCTCTTGTTTGAGACAGATCCAACAAGTAGCTAAGATGGTAAATGGCATTTTGGCCTTTTTTGTGAAGAGGTTGGTGCTGAGGAAAAATGAGGTTTTGTTACAAATGTATTGCGTGTTGTATACCTGGAATGAAGTGCACAGTTTTGTTTAGCTCACCTAAAGAGACAATACAGTAGCAAATGCCACAGGAAAAAGTGCTGAGGCCATAATTGATCCACCATAATCATATTGAATGACAGGGAAGACTTGTGCTCCCATTTTAATCTATTCTTATATTTTCAGGAATGAAGAACCCAATGATAAACTAAAACCTTTTTTATGAGAAACCATATTGGATTTACAAGACAGAAAAAATAATGAAGTCATAAAGTAAGTTTTATTGTGCCAGCAGAACCTGGAAATAAAAATGGCTCCTGGTATTAATGAAATAGGAGCTGTCTTTTATAGCTGTAACAATGTGACTCAAGAACGGAACATAGATTGGCTCAGTGTTGATGAATTACAGATAATATGGGAACAAGATGAATAAGAGATTTGGCCTTCAGGTGTACTGTAACAAAGCCTTGCTACCTTTTGTTCATGCTAACATTTATTTAGTCTTCTGAAAAAAACTAAAACCAGCTGACTTACCAATTTTCACTGTTTTTTCCAACACAATTTAGGACCAGTTCTGCAAAGTAGTTAACTCTTAATTGCCCCTTCAATCCCAAGCCAATAAGGGATGGAGAATACATGCCGATGCTGTCTTCTCCAAATGGAAAAGGGGAGAAGACAGAATGTCCAGGATGGGTGGAGTTGTAAAAAGGGTGGTAAAGACGGAGACCTTCATGACATTTAAAAGTACCTGGAAGAATACCTGATAGCTGTAATTTGCATGGCTCTAGACCAGAAAATAGAAAACAGAATTAGTCACAATCGCCATGGGCACAGTGGGAGGAATGGCCTCCATCCATTCCATGAGCCTCTATAATTTATTGATTCTAATGAAAGTAACTCTTAATTGGACTAATGAAAGTGGGAATTTGAAATGATGTGGTAACATTGGGACATCTAACACAGCAGCTCGGGAGTTGATGTTTGTTGTTTTATTTAGAGATACAGCATAGTAACAGGCCCTTCCAACCCAACAGGCCTGTACCGCCCAATTAACCTTTACATCTTTGGATTGTGGGAGGAAACCAGAGAGAATGTAGAAACTCCTTACAGATAGCAGCGGGAATTGAAACCCGCTCGTTGGTATTGTAATCGCGTTGCACTAACTGCTGCGCCACAATGCCACCTAAACGTGTTGTTGTACAATGTCTATTCAATAGGAGCATTATCACTTTAAAGACCACGGATGTTGAGAAATCTTATTTGTGACACACACACGAGAAGATCTGCAGACGCTAGAAATCCAAAGCAACACACAAAGTGTTGGAGGAACTCAGCAGGTCAGGCAGCATCTATGGAAAAGAGTGGATGTTTTGGGCCGAGACCTTTCATCAGGACTGGAAAGGAGGAGGAGAAATCTTACTTGTGTGACGGACACACATTTGAATATCATGTACCTGTATTCAAGACATCAAGGAGACATAATTTTAAACACAAAATGCTGGTGGAACGCAGCAGGCCAGGCAGCATCTATAGGAAGAAGCACTGTCGACGTTTCGGGCCAAGACCCTTCGTCAGGACTGACAGGGTATCGGCCCGAAACGTCGACAGTGTTTCTTCCTATAGATGCTGCCTGGCCTGCTGCATTCCACCAGCATTTTGTGTGTGTTGCTTGAATTTCCAGCATCTGAGATTTCCTCGTGTTTGCGGCATAATTTTAAAACCACAGTTACAGATACTTCTATCCCTCAGTACTTCAAAATGGAGAAAACAGACCCAATAAATCACCAAGATAACCAAAGCTGATCTTCGATGTAGTGAGAATGAGTTTGCAGGGCCTTGCTGGAGATACTTAGGTGGAGAAATTCAGCTCCTGAGTTAAATAGCATGACAATTTCGAATGTAAGTGAAAGAGTACACATTATGAAAGCAACAAAGGACATTCAGTACTTGTAAGGATTTAAATAAATATAGAGAACAATCAGAATCATTCTACTCTCAGCAAAAATATTGCGTCAATTTATGTAGAGGGCTGCAATTACTGTTGTTTACTGAGTTGACAAAGTAACTGTGAGTAAGCCGTAGTCATGACCAGTAAAGTTAAAGGTCAGGATAACACTACCAGAGGGCTCCAGCAGCAGCTTCTCTGAATATGGTTAAAAATTGCCCATGGTTTGTTTGTAAAACAAAAGTATGTTTGCTTGGAAAATTTGAAGACTTGAGAAAGACAAGCACACAAGTGCTTGTCTTTCACAATTATCACGATTGTCTTATCACGATTAACACCCAAATCCTCCAGTTTGGAAAAGAAAAGTCTCATGAATTGTAAACAGCTGCAATTTACAGTGTTGTTTTTAACCTGTCTTGATCAAAATTAGAGTAAGCGCATCTATTTCACACCTTTTACAACCTCAGGATATGTTTCCCAGAAAACAAAGCATGACCATTGTTTTAATGTAAGTAAACACAACAACTGATGTTTGCACAACAAGGTTCCCATATTTAAGGAAAATTCCAATTGTTTCTAATGTCATTCATATTATTTAAAATATTGGTGTTGATATTTGAATAAGGTTGATATTTAACAAAAATGTACCCATAAAAAAGAATTTCTCTAAGTAGAAGTATTTTGGTGAATGCTAAGCATTTAAACATCACAGTCTGTTAAAGCAGAAAATTTCCACCGAGTTAATGGTTCGAGAAAGCGTGACCTTTTGGTGAATCTCAAGATAATGGATTACTCTTCAGGAGACAGGTGAAGTATTACATCAGCAAAGTACAGAGCCCTTTACATTATATTATCAGTGCATTTCGAACTCAACCCCTCTGTGGAAATGTGACCTGTTAATTGCCTGTGTTGTCCATCATTGTGGCCTCTGAATGAGTATTAATTGCAGTGAATTCAAGGGCAATTTTGTGGAGTGGAGAACTGTTCATTACAAACTACAGTGTCTCCTCAAATATAATATATTCAATGGCTGTAATGGTCCTTTCAAAACTTTAATAGCTCTGTCTGCATTTTATGAAGGTTACCAACCATTTCAGACCAAAGGACAGCTGCATAAAACTAGCTTAAGAAAATTGACTCAACAATTCTATTCTGGACACACAGTAAGAACCATGTTTCAACTATGAATTTTGGCCACTTTTTTTGTCTGAAGATAGGATTTGTTGCTTGAATGTCTTTTGGCATGTGGAGTTTAAAATGTGTCCAGTATTTATGGACAAACATGGACAATGTTAGCAGAAATTATTTATTCTGATACAAATCCTGGAATATGTATGCTTTTCTGATCCTTTCTGAGTGGCCACTTTGACATGACCGATAAAAGTTACTGATCATTTTCCTTCTGTGTGAATCTTACACCTTCATATTGAATGGCAATGATAAGCCCAAGGCTTTGCTTTATTCCACTGTTGGGGAAAAAATATATATATATTGGTGGCAATTCAGGTAATTATTTTAAATTATTTAAAATCTCTATGCTTAGTTTCAAAATACTAGCAGATTTTCTAAATTCTAAACTCATCCAGTACTGTGACTAGATCTAAAAAGAAATATGTTGAAACATTCAGATGACATTGACGTGTTCTTTATGCCACCCCACTAGACACAATCTTCCAACATAAAAGACCCATTTATTCCTCCATATCAAGTATTTTTTCAGGGGAGTAAATGTTTGCTGATAGGGAAAAGGAAGCAGAAAGGCTTCAATGAGACATTAACAGATAAAGTGAATGAGCAAGGATATGAACAATGAAATTTAAGGTGGAAAAGTGTGAGTTCATCTGAATTAATGGAAGGGTGAGAAAATCAGAACGTTCTTTAAATAATGAAAAATTGAAAGGTGCTGTTGCTCAGAGAGGACCTCATTGTCCTTATTCACAAAATCACTACATTTGTACATGCATGTATAGTAAGCAATTAGGAAGGCATGTTGTTTTTTTTTGCAGAAGGATTTCAGTCCAACTGAGGCATCTTTCTCCAATTATATACAGCCTTGTTAAGGTTTCTTTGAAACAAGGAACATTTATGGTAGAAGAATCAGATTGATTGAGGAGTGATGAGCCTGTTGCTTGAAAGATTAGTAAGCAGATCGTGCCTCTATTCTCTTGAATTTAGAAGAATGTAAGGTGATCTCATTGAAATATTGAATGTTCTGTTGGGGCTTTTCAGAATCGTTCTGGAGTTTCTGCTCCCCTGGATTGGCCATCCAGAACCAGGACCACAATCTTACTCAGGACAGGGGTGAGAAAAGAGTTTCATAAATGTTTGGAAACCACTCCCCAAAAAGGTCGAGAGGCTCAATCACTGAGTGCATTCAGGACAGGTATCAACATTATTTTAGGTTAAAGGCAAACAATCAATGCCGAGTTAGTAGAAGGAAGTGACACTGAGGTAAAAGGTCATTCGTGATTTTATTGAATGGTGGAGCATCATTGACTGCTTCCACTTCTTTTGTTCCATTGGACGTGCCTTCTTTTTATTTTTATCTTTATATAGTTGTATTTGATTTAACTTAAATTGATTTAAAAAAGCTTATAAATAAAAGAACTGAGGAGAACTATTTTTATCTCCAACAACGTATTAAGTTTTGTAGAGAACTACGCGTTGTGTCCAGTTGATTGCATTTAATTTCCAACATATGAAAAGGTGCTTCAGATTTTGGCACAACTGCCTTAAGCTTATTGTCACCAAATAAAAATGTATAAGTCATATCACATGATCTTATGTCAATGCTGCCAACTAGGTCAGCAACTCTGAATTAGATGAAGCTACATGGAACCTAACTGTTTTTCTTGGAGAGTATATTGACTGGACGCATCATGGCTTGGTATGGAAATGCCAATGTCTTTGAATGGAAAAGCCTACAAAACATAATGGATACAGCCCAGTCCAGCACAGGTAAAGCCCTCCCCGCCATTGACCACATCTACATAGAGCGCCGTTGCAGGAAAGCAGCATCCATCAAGGACTCCCACTACCCAGGCCATGCTCTCTTCTTACTGCTGCAATCAGGAAGGAGGTACAGGAGCCTTGGGTCCCATAATCAGGTTCAGGAACAGTTCAAAGTTTCAAAGGTTCATTTATTATCAAAGTATACAACTCTGAAATTCTTCTTCTCTGGGTAGCCACGAAACAAACAGCAGCACGATCATCAACCCCAAATCCCCCCTCACCGCGCAAAAAAACGAACAAAAACGAAACAGCCACATCAACCCCCAAATCCCTCCTCCCGCACAAAACTAACGAACAGAATGGAACCAGCATTTCGACCTCCAAATCCCCCTCCCCGGGCAAAAAAAATGAGATGGATCAGGTTAGAACACAGAATATAAAAAAAACTATAAGACTGAAAAAATGTTATTACCCCTCAACTATCAGGCTCTTGAACCAGAGGAGATAACTTCACTCAACGTCACTAGCCCCCATCACTGAATTGTTCCTGCAACCTATGGATTCACTTTCAAATGAGTCTTCATCACATGTTCTCAATATTTATTGCTTATCTATTTATTATCATTTTGGTTTTTTTGTATTTGCAGTTTGTTGTCTTTTGCACATTGGCTGTTTGTCCATCTTTGTTCTGTGCATTTTTTCATTGATTCTATTGAGTTTCTTTGCACTTACTGAGAACCCTGCAGTTTGCGTACCATCCCAACCGCTCAACAGATGACGCCATTGCCATCACCCTCCCCCTGGCCCTAACCCACCTGAACAAAAAAGACACATACGTTCGAATGCTGTTCATAGACTTCAGTTCAGCATTCAACACAATCATCCCTCAGAAACTGATTGGAAAGCTGAGCCTACTGGGCCTGAACACCTCCCTCTGCAACTGGATCCTAGACATCCTGACTGGGAGACCTCAGTCAGTCCGGATCGGGAGCAGCATCTCCAACACCATCACACTGAGCACGGGGGCTCCCCAGGGCTGCGTGTTCAGTCCACTGCTGTTCACTCTGCTGACCCACGAATGTGCTGCAACACACAGCTCGAACCATATCATCGAGTTCGCCGATGACACGACCGTGGTGGGTCTCATCAGCAAGAACAACAAGTCAGCTTACAGAGAGGAGGTGCAGCGGCTAACGGACTGGTGTAGAGCCAACAAACTGTCTCTTAATGTGAACAAAACAAAAGAGATGGTTGTTGACTTCAGGAGGGCACAGAGCGACCACTCCCTGCTGAACATTGACGGCTCCTCGGTAGAGATCGTAAAGAGCACCAAATTTCTTGGTGTTCATCTGACGGAAAAATCTCACCTGGTCCCTCAACACCAGCTCTATAGCAAAGAAAGCCCAGCAGCGTCTCTACTTTCTGCGAAGGCTGAGGAAAGTCCATCTCCCACCTCCCATCCTCATCACATTCTACAAGGGTTGTATTGAGAGCGTCCTGAGCAACTGCATCACTGCCTGGTTCGGAAATTGCACCATCTTGGATTGCAAGACCCTGCAGCGGATAGTGAGGTCAGCTGAGAAGATCATCGGGGTCTCTCTACACTACACGCTGCCTCCACAAAGGAAACAGCATTATGAAGGACCCCATGCACCCCTCATACAAACTCTTCTCCCTCCTGCCGTCTGGGAAAAGGCACCGAAGCATTCAGGCTCTCACGGCCAGACTATGTAACAGTTTCTTTCCCCAAGCTATCAGACTCCTCAATACCTGAAGCCTGGACTGACACCTTGCCCTATTGTCCTGTTTATTATTTATTGTAATGCCTGCACTGTTTTTGTGCACTTTATGCAGTCCAGTGTAGGTCTGTAGTCTAGTGTAGCTTTCTCTGTGTTGTTTTTTTTCCATAGTTCAGTCTGGTTTTTTGTACTGTGTCATGTAACACCATGGTCCTGAAAAACATTGTCTCATTTTTACTACGTACTGTACCAGCAGTTATGGTCGAAATGACAATAAAAGTGGCTTGACTTGACTTGAATGCCTGCAAGAAAATGAATCTCAGGGCAGTATATTAAGATTGTTTAATGTCATTTCCAATACACAAGTGGAAAGGAGGACAAAATAATTTCTCCGGAGACGATGCAGCCAAAGCCACACAAAAAAAACACAATAATCTGAAGAGCACAATAATAACAAAACACAATAAATATAAATACATAATATTTCTTTCTGCCATCTACAGGGATCATTCCCTCCTCACCAATCTCCCATCTGCCCCATATCCCTGCAAGTGACAGAAATATTACCCCTGTCTATTCACTTCCCCTCTTACCTCAGTTCAGGGCCCCAAACAATCCTTCCAGGTGAGGCAACAGTACACTTGCGAATCTGTTGGAGTTGTCTACATTGGTGTGCACCAACATAAATTGGGGGACTACATTATCGAGCATCTCCAATCCTTCAGCCGAAAGCAGAATTTCCCAAAGGCCAACCATTTTGAATTCCTAATCCCATTCCCTTTCTGACATGTTGGTCCATAGCCTCCTCTTGTGCCATGATGAGGCCACTCTCAGGGTGGAGGAGTATCACCTCATATTCCATCTGGGTAACCTCCAACCTGATGGCTTTAACATTGATTTCTCCTTCTGGTAATTTCCCCCTCTCCTTGTTTCCTCTTTTATTTCCCACTCTGGCTTCTTTTCTCTTCTCCTCACCTGCCTATCACCTCCCTCTGGTGCCCCTCCTTCTTCTCTTTTCCCCATGATCCACTCTTCTCTCCTATCAGATTATTTCTTCTCCAGCCCCTTACCTTTCCCACCCAGCTGGCTTCACCTATCATCTTCCAGCTAATCCTCCTTCCCCTCCCCCCACCTTTTTATTCTGACATCTTCCCCCTTCCTTTCCAGTCCTGAAGCAGGGCCTCAGCCAGAAACATTGACTATTTCTTCATTTCCATACTGAGTTTCTCCAGTATTTTGTGTGTGTTGCTCAAAGTACATACAGTAAGGGAGCCCATGTACATAGATTGATTCATGTCCATAAAGTGACGCTAGGCACCGGAGTGTCTGTACATAAGGTGACTGACAGGAAATGATAAAGTAGTGATGGTCGGGGGTGTGGATGGGATTGGTTAGTGGGTGGAGGTGTTGATCAGCCTTACTGCTTGGGGAAAGTAATGGTTTGTGAGTTTGATGAACCTGGCATGGATGTTATGTAGCTTCTTCCCTGATGTGAGTGTATGGGATCCTTCATGATGTTACTGGCCCTCAAATGGCATCTTTCCATATATATATATATCATTGATGGCATGTAGGCTGGTGCCAGTGATGCATTGAATAGTTTTGGCTATCTATTGTAGAGCCTTCCAGCCCACCGCAATGCAGTTTCTGTACCAGGCAGCGATGCAGCTTGTCAGGATGCTCTCTACTGCACATCTGTAGAATGACGCAAGTATCGATGCTAATAGTCCAGCTCTCTTCAGCCTCCTCAGAAAGTGGAGGCATTGGTGAGCTTTCCTGATTGTGTAGGATGTATTTCGGGACCACGAAAGGTCGTGTGAGATGTGCACTCTCAGTGGTTGGAAACCGATGTGACATCGCCGATGTAAAGCGGGGTGTGAGTGGCGCGAGTTCTCCTGAAGTCGATAACCACCTCCTTTATCTTGTTGTTTGCCCAGGACCAAGCCTCGAATTCTTCCACCTTCTCTCCATTGGTCATCTCATCGTTGTTGGTGATGAGCCCCATCACTGTCCTGTCATCAGTGAACCTGACTGCTCAGAATGTGATTACTCGGGTGTTTGGCCGCACGTGTGAGTAGAGTGTACAGCAGTGGGCTCAGCACACAGTCCTGGGGGGGGGGGGGCACCTGTGTTAAGGATGATGGGGAGGGAGGAACAGTTGTGCACCCTGACTATCTGAGGTCTGTTCATTAGTCAGTCCAATACCCAATTGCACAGGGGTGTATTTAGACCGAGGAGTAGGAGTTTGTTCACCAAGGTCTGTGGGACAATAGCGTTGAATGCTGAACTAAAATCCAGAAACAGCACTCTGACGCAAATGTCCTTGTTTTCTAGGTGTGTCGAGGCCAAGTGCGTGACAGATGCTGCGATATCTGTCGTAGAGCAGTTCTGTCAGTGAGCATATTTGCGAGTGTCCAGTGTGGCAGGAATGGATGTATGCCATCACCAGCCATTCAAAGCACTTCGTGATGATTGGCGTCAGTGCCACTGGGTGGTAGTTGTTTAGCTCTGAGGGTGTAGAGTTCTTAGGTACAGGGATAGATGCAGTTTATTTGGATTTTCAAAAGGTTTTCAATAAGGTCCCACACAGGAGGTTAGTCAATAAACTTAGAGGACTAGGAATTGGCAATAATATACTAGCATATGCCAAAAGTTGGTTTGCAGACAGAAAAAACAAAGAGAGTAGGGATGAATGATTACCATTTCTGAGAAAGAAGGTGTAAAGTTCGAGTCCTGGCTCTGACACTTGGACATGAAAGTCTATGCTGAGACTTATGCTTCGTTGTTAGTTCTGTCACTGAGATGTTAAACTAATTCCCCTCAACCCTTCTAAATACGGTAGTAGTAAAGGATCCCATTGCACTACTTTGTTGAAACATGCAGAAGGTTGAAAGCACATAACACCATGCTCAAAGGCAGCTTATAACTTATAACAAAGGCAGCCACCTCCAACGGGATCCCACCACCAAGCGCATCGTCCCCTCCCCCCCTTCTTTCTGCTTTCCGCAGGAATCGCTCCCTACTCGACTCCCTTGTCCATTCGTCCCCCCTATCCCTTCCCACCTATCTCCATCCTGGCACTTATCTTTGTAAGCGGAACAAGTGCTCCACCTGCCCTTACACTTCCTCCCTCACCACAATTCAGGGCCCCAGACAGTCCTTCCAGGTGAGGCGACACTTCACCTGTGAGTCGGCTGGTGTTGTATACTGCATCCGGTGCTCCCGGTGTGGCCTTTTATATATTGATGAGACCCGACGCAGACTGGGAGACCGTTTCACTGAACACCTACGCTCTGTCCACCAGAGAAAGCAGGATCTCCCAGTGGCCACACATTTTAATTCCACATCCCATTCCCATTCTGATATGTCTATCCATAGCCTCCTCTACTGTCAAGATGAAGCCACACTCAGGTTGGCGGAACAACAACTTATATTCCGCCTGGGTAGCCTCCAACCTGATGGCATGAACATTGATTTCTCTAACTTCTATTAATGCCCCCCCTCCCCTTCTTACCCCATCCCTTATTTATTTATTTATTTATTCATTCATTCATTCATCCCTTTTTCCCCACAATCACTCCTTTTCTGCTCTCTATCTCCCTCCGGTGTTCCCCTCCCCCTTTCTTTCTGCCTAGCCCTCCTGTCCCATGATCCTCTCCCTCTCCAGCTGTGTATCCCTTTTGCCAATCACCTTTTCAGCTCTTAGCTTCACCCCACCCCCTCCGGTGCTTCTCCTATCATTTTGCATTTCCCCCTCCCCCTCCCACTTTCAAATCTCTTACTATCTCTTCTTTCAGTTAGTCCTGACGAAGGGTCTTGGCCCGAAACGTCGACAGTGCTTCTCCCTATAGATGCTGCCTGGCCTGCTGCGTTCCACCAGCATTTTGTGTGTGTTGCTTATAACTGTTATAAGACTTTCTGAATAGTCCCTTAGTAAGATAAGATGTACTTTTGACCTCATAATCTACCTGATTATGGCCTTGCACTTTATTGTCTGCCTGCACTGCACTTTCACTCTGCAACTGTAATATTTTATTCTGCATTCCATTATTGTTTTTCCTTGTATTACCGAATGCACTGTTTGATGAAATGATCTGTATGGATGGCTTGCAAAACAAAGTTTTACTGTACCTGGTACATGGGACAATAATAAAACAACACACCAATTTATCAATTAAAAAACAGCCTAGTTATTCTTACTATCCTGATCAATATTTACACCAAAATGGATATTGTTTAAATAAAAGTGATGATTATATTGTGGAATCTCACTGAAAAGAAACTGGTTGCTACGTTTTCTACCTTACAACAATGATTAATCTTGAAAAGTACTTAATTGGATGCAAAGTGTTCTGGAATATCCTCTAATCACGAAAGGCTCTATATAAAATTCAAGTTTTCATTTAGAGCATAAGGAATAGAACAGGTCCCTGTGCCTGCTCTGACATTTAATAAGATCTTGACTGATCTTTTGCCTCAAAACCATTTTCCTGCATAAACTGAATATTTTTTGCTGGCTAAATATATTCAGTATTCTGGGCCTTAGCGGTGAATTCCAAATTTATACTGCCATGTAGATGAAGAACTTTTTTCCCATTAGAACTAGAGGTACTTCATAAACTGCATCTGATGAGTTTATTCTTGTGGTTAACAGATAATCACTCATAAATGAATTGCTCTTAAGATAAAATTTATTAAAGGATTAGATTCAATTGTCCTTGGTCATAAACCTTTTCCTTGGCCACACGTTAGTACCTTAACCTATAGCTTTGGCCTTTAGCCTGTAGACATATGAATTCAATGCCTTGAAATCCAAGGAAGCTAATATTACAAAGAAGGCACACAAGATAGGCTATTATAAATGTTTTTCAAGTCATAGCGTACTACAGCACAGAAACAGGTCCTTAGGCTTGGCTCCTCTGAACCAAACTGAACAAGGTGGAGGAGGAACACAAGCCTGAAGACACACACTCAATGATCCAGGAACAGCTTCTTCCCCTCTACCATCAGATTTCTGATAGAACAATGAACCCATGAACACTACCTCACTATTTATTTGTTCTCTTTTTGCACTACGTATTTAAGGTTTTATATATATTTCTTATTGTAATTTATAGCTTTTTTATTATTACTCATTGCAATGTACTGCTCGGCCCGAAACATCGACAACGCTTCTCCCTATAGATGCTGCCTGGCCTGCTGCATTCCACCAGTATTTTGTGTGTGTTGATTGAATTTCCAGCATCTGCAGATTTCCTCATGTTTGCCTACGATATATACAAGATTACTCAAATATTACTGAAATATAAATACACAAAAGTATTTTTTAAACGTTCCTGAGCTGATCTAATGAGCAGTATCTATGGAGAGGAACAAAGAGTTGACATTTTGGGCCAAAGAGGTGGATCCCCTTTAATAGTACAAATATACACCTTGCTGTGGATCTCCATTACACACAACCCCTAGCCTATGCATTAAGTTCGAGCTCCAATACTATCTTAATTTCTGCACAGTGCATTATGACTCTCCCCTCTCATGATGCCCAACCAGTCCCCAACCATCCATGACTTCCCCAAGTTCGTCTCCTCATTCTGCAGTGAGAAGAGAAAGGACCCTTATGTTTGTTAAGTGTGCAATGCCTCTGTTCTATTTGGACACATGCCTTGGGCGAAAGTACACTTGCATTGCCAGTTTAAAGCACCCTTCTCAGCACAAAAGAATTTCTTAGAATTTTAAGTAAATCTGGACAGGGCAAGCAAAATAACTTCTGGGATGATTAACTCTGCTTTGTGGCAAGGGCTATACTGTAAACATTCAATGTTTGGCAGTCAAGTTAATTATTAACAGTTTAAAGAATTATCTTTGCAAATATAATTAGCTACAGTGGGCTAATGGCAGTCTGTGTCATAATTTCAGTTACAATTTCCACAAGATATCCAGATGGATGTAATTTACAAGCAGGTTATCTCTCATTTGATGGGGTGCAGACAAGGATGTTTGAACCAAGTGGATATGAACTTGTTGCAAAGCAACAGAGAGGCTTGAATTGCAGTGAACCAGGATGTGAGAGAAAAAAAGGAAAATAGCAAGAAGGGGCAGAGGGGGAGTATTGAATCCTGGTAATGGCTCACCATCCATCCACCACTGATATTCACTCTTCTCCCCTCTTTGTCAGTAGATGAAGCCTGAAACCATGTACGCTGAGCTCAAGGACAGCATTTATAAACTGTTGAATGATTCCCTAGTACAAGATCGACTCTTGATCTCACAACCTACCTTGTTAAGATCTTGCACATAATTGTTTACCTGCACTGCACTTTCTATGTAGCTGTTACACTTTATTTTGCATTCTGTTATTGTTTTACATTATTCCACCTCAATGCACTATGCAATGATCTGATCTGTATGAACAGTATGCAAAACAAGTTTTTCACAGTATCCCAGTACATGTTACAATAATAAATGAATTCCAATTCCAACTCCAATTCTTTTTCCCCATATTTCTATTTTCTCTCTTCTGATCCAACTGGTCCTTATCACCCTATGTCTTTCCCTCCCCCATCCTCACGCTGTTCATCCACACATTTCTCCCACCAACTTCCATGCTCCATCTCTTCTATTAGATTCCATCTTCTTCAGCCCTTTCTCACTTCCACCTATCTCCTCTCACCTTCTGACATAATTCCCATCCTCAACTGCAAATCATACCCTTCACCTTGATCCACCTATTTCCTGCTAGCTCTTGCTCCTCCCCTTCCCATCAGTTTTTTTAATACTGGCTACCACCACTCTTTCTTTCCAGTCCAGATGAAGGGTCAATCTGAGGTGTCAACTGAATATTTCCTCCACAGTTGTTGCCTGTCCTGCTGCATTCCTCCAGCACTTTTTGTATTGCTTCAGGTTACAGCATCTGCAGTTTTCTTGTGATTCAATTTCACTCATCATGATCCTAGATTCTAATTTCACTTCGGAATGCCATCAGCAGCCTGTACTTCCAATAATCTCTTCCATATAAAACACATTTTGAGCTGATTAATCCGGGGAGGAAATTCAAAACCATGAAGCAGTTCACAAGATGTGCAACCTTCTTCTCACAAACCAATCAGAAACAAATCCTGGGCCACCATCTCACCAGTTGTGGAGTGAACTTGTGAAAGTGATTGTACTCCAATGCTTAAAAAAATGATGATATAATAGTTAGTCACATCTAGATGTGAGTGGAAGGCTTCTATATTACTTTCATAGATAGATTCAGAGTCAGATCTATGACATGGACATCAAAACATACAGTGTAATGTTTTATTTGCATGAAGAACCAACGCATCCAAGGATGTGCTTGGAACAGTCTGCAAGTATCGTTGCAAATTCTGGTGCCAACATGACATGCCCTCAATGTTTGGCAAAACAACACAAAACACAATAAAACAGAGGATACCGAGTGACAAAGCAAAGATAGCAAAACAAGCTTTGTTCCTCCCTCTGTCTTTGGCTTCCAGCAGACTCATGGATCCACAGACATTTGGCCTTCAATTTTTCCAGTGCACTCAGAGACTTGCAGACTCGGGGCTCTGACCTTGACTTCCGAATGACCTTTGGGCTTTGATCTTCAGTATCAACCCAGGACTCAACAATGACGATGAAGGAGATGTCCTCTGAAATGTGATTGGTTCATGTCAGGTTTGATACTTGGAATAAATTTACCTTGTGGTGAGAGGGTAACAACAGGGTACTCAAGCTGAGTTTATAAACACAAGGCCAGGGAGGGATAAAATTTGTCCATGATCCTGCTTTTGATCAGCAACCGATAGCATACAGGTTTTAGGTTCAGTTACAATGCAGTGAACAATCCAATAGACTGTTAACATATCAATCCAATAGACTGTTAACATATCAATCCAGGCAAAATGTTATTTGGTAACAGAGAGGGGTATCTGTCACCTTCACATCTCTGGAATTATCTTTGCTTCCAGCAGAGGGAGCAGAGACCTGGATATCATGGAAAACGTGACTAAGGGTCAAATTGGAGCAAACTAGCAAACAGAATCTAAACAAGAATAAAGGGAAGGTCAAAAAAAGCCACCGTTTTTCATCAACTTTTGTTCAAACTGTACTGTGTGTGTTGATGTCTTCCTTTAGCAGAGGAGTGAGAAAACCAAAATAAACATTTTTGGTTTAAGAGACATGAAGAACATTTGACTGAAAGCACAGCTAACTCATATTGTTTCAATTGAACAAAGCTTGTGGGATACTATCACTGGTTAGAGATTATTTCCATGACATACATTAGAAGCTGTAATTACTTTGATCTGAAATGAACAGCTATTAGACAAAGACAGCTGTGGTACAACCAATTGCAAGTTAAACTAGAGTCAGTTAACATTTCAACAATTATGAGTCATATCATAAGCTTAAGAGAATTTCCAAATTACCAGACCAAGGATAACTGGACCAGTAGCTCCTAAATTTTACAGCAGTTACCAAATAATTCCATGGCATCACTAACCTTTTATACAGATAGATTTCCACTAGCAAGTAGGAGGTTACTTTTCCCTTGCCTCCCAGACTGCAGTTTTGTGCGACAATTACATTATGCTGTCTGGAACAAAGATTATTTGCAGCAATAACATTTCTACCTGAAGAGAACTCTATAAATTGCTTATGTGATCATCAACAATGGCCTGCTGAGATCCTCCAGCATTTTGTGTGTGTCGATCAACAAAGAAGACCTTCTTTTCTGGAGATTTAGGAACAGTAAATTCATACATTCCCACTCATTCCTTTTTATAATTCTTATTTATTAATAGATTCCAAGACATTTTTGACCAACTACCTTCCTTTCAGAAATGTATCAGAACTTCTGACTCCTTGACAACAGGCCTTCAAATTAATTGGTGAAAACCTTATGCTTAAACGTGGAAGTTATCGTCCTCCATTACAATAGAATTACAAGGGAACTGTATTATCAATTGTGAAACAAAGATATACAACTTTAACTTCAGCATTAGCTGTTGTGCCTGAACAATGTATCTAGCGTCAGAGCAATTCCATGTATTCTGATGTGACTTTTTCCACTTCCTGTACCAGTTATCCTGATACTCCTTTATTGCCAAAATGCTGTCAGTTTTATGATGAATGCTTAAATCAAATCTGAAGTTGGCTCGGAATCAATGCAAAATCAGGGCCAGGGCTGGTTTCTTGGGTTAAGCTGGAGCAGAAATTTTATCCAGATCCATCACAGCTCAATATGGCAAGAAACTACAGAGTTGTAATCACATCCCAGTCCATCTCAAAAAAAATCCTCCCCGCCACTGACTTCAGCTACATTTCCCCCTGCCTGGGGAAATCAAGGACACCCCCACCATGGTCATTCTCTCTTCTGCCCCTTGAAAGCTTGAAAGTGTGGAGCACCGAGCTCAAGAACAGCTCCTCTCCTACAACTATCAGCTATTGAATGCTTATATGCTAAAGGTGAACTTTTGGTCTCTCAACTATCATAGCCCTTCCATCTTATTTGTCAACCTGAACTACACTTTCTCTGTAAATGTAACACTACGTTCTATTTTTTTCCCCCCATCATATTACTTTTATGGACTTCTGTATAGAATAATCTGTCTGAATGGCACGAAAGCAAAAGCGTTTCTCTGTGTCCCAGTATATGTGACAATAATAAGCCAATTACTCTTGGAGCCCACTGTTACCAAAGCAGATCAATTATTTATTTGACTTCATTCTGTTGCAAGGGGGACAGCAATCTAAATTTTAGAGCCCAAGGTAGAGTGGATGGGGAGGTTGGGGGTTGTGGGGGTTGCAGCAATCCACATTCTCCCCTCATGCCCACCATTGCTGATTCAACATAAGACCCATTGCAAGCATTGTTTAAAAAGGAACGTCAATCCTTTTTGGATAATCCCAATACTCACACTGTAGTTACCAGATTGCACTGACCATTTGCTGTGTAACTGGATCCTGGGATTTGATTGGCAGGCCACAGAAATCACCTGAAAAGCAATTGCGCTGGAGCATATACAAGTTAAGAAGGATGGCTTCTGTATGACCTCCAATGCCCTGGTCCAGTTAACTTGTGTTTCCTTTTTCAGAGAACTTTTATATACACTCAGTGGCCACTTTAGTAGGGACACATGTACACCTGCTCATTAATGCAAATATCTAATCAGCCAATCACGTGGAAGCACCTCATGGATAAAAGCATGCAGACATGGTTATGTTACAAAGAATAGGCGAGCTCAAATGCAGGACATTAGCACAGAGATAGAGTTAAGATGCAGACGAGGGCGTGAGCTGAACAGGAAACAGGAGGGTGAATGGAAAAACAGGAGGCAGGCAAAACTTATCTTGACACAGGGCGTTGCTGGAGCTGAACGGCAAACAGGAGACAGGCGGCAGGCAACACTCATCTTGACACAGGGTTAAATGGAAAGGCAAATGGCAGGCAATACTTATCTTGACACGGAGAGACAGAGTTTCACAGGTAAACCTCGGTACTGAAGTAAAACTTGGAATACACAGTCCTAAGCAGCCGGGAACATGAATTTCCACACTGGCTGAAACAATGATCTGGCGATGAGTGGATTCAAAGCTGGGATATTTATGCTGCAGGTCTAGATGAGAATCAGGTGTGCCACAATCAAAGGGAATTAGGAGAATATGGGGAATTAACGGTTGGGACAGTGACAAGTTACGTAGTTCAGTTGTTGCTCAGAACAAACATCAGAGTGGTGAAGAAATGTGATCTAAGTGACTTTGACCATGGAATGATTGTTGGTACCAGCTGGAGTGGTTTGAGTATCTCAGAAATTGCTGATCTCCTGTGATTTTTCATGCCCAACAGTCTCTGGAGTTTACAGAGAATGGTGTGATAAACAAAAATCATCCAGTGAGTGGCAGTTCTGTGTTAATGAGAGAGGTCAGGGGAGAATGACCAGACTGGAAGGTGACAATAACTCTAATAACCACATGTTACAACAGTGAAGTGCAGAAGAGCATCTCTGAACACACAGTATATCGAACATTGAAATGGATGGGCTACATCGGCAGGAGACAATGAACATACACTCAGTGGCTGCTTTATTTGGTATGAGAGGTACCAGATAAAGTGGCCACTGAGTGTACATTCTATAGCTTTTTGTGACATCCAGTGTGTCCAGGAAACTATGGGATTTCTACTGCATCTCTCTAGAGTGAATTCAAACTGTAGCATTAGAGGTGTAAAACACTTCGTTCGAACTCATTGTGCCACCCTGTCAAAGCTGAAATAACTTCTCACTGAACTGGTGACAGGGAAGTGAATCTTTATATTGTAACATATTCTAGATGACAGGCAAAAAATATTATTGTAAACCTGCAGCAAAATGTTCCTCAGTGGAAAGTTTTAAATCATCGGTGTTGTTAGTAAATAGATTTAATGCTAAATTCAATATTTTACAATGATGGAATCCTAAATTTTATTGGCATTTTCAAATGAATATTTCTTTTAAAATTAAATAGAAAATGGAAAATGTTAGAATTCAATATGCTATTGTGACAATTAAAGTATCACTGTAGAAAACTCAAAGGTTTATTTTTTAAAATGTGCCATCGATTAGTAGTATTAGTGATTTTAGGTTGCTGGGTTATGCGAGTATTATATAGAAGAGGTCTAGGAATGGAAGCAGTTGGGTAGAATGTGCCATTGCCTTTGTTTGCTGGTTGATCTAGAGAGGGAAGTATTGAAAAGTCTTTTGAAGCTTTCCCACACCAAGGGCACGGAGACCTGTTGTGTGATAGCTCTGGAAAGTAGATGATGAGACCTGAAGCCATGGTAAGGACATTGTCTTTAAGTATCTGCAGAATGATAATGCATCAGATGTTGCATTTTTCTCATGAATGACTCGCTTTCCAAAACGGTTTTAAGAGACCTTCCAGGAGACCTTAAGGAAATCTTCCAGCTTGGTCTCCTAAGAAGTTTTGTAGGACACACCTACAGTAGCTTGGAAGAGAGTGTGGAACGAAACCACTAACAGGGATAAGCTTCTGGAATCAGACCCAACAACAAAGCCTCCTGTTTTGACCTCTGATTTACCATCCGATTAAGCAATCGACCACATGGAACTCACTGCCCCCTGACAGTGACATGGCCAATATAGACTAACTTTAAATGAGTATAGTTGTTGCTTAATGTCAGAAGATGCATAGCTTGGCTCCAGGGACTGAATCAATCTTGGTACATGCTCCTTTCAGAGCCCATTCCCGGTTTGAAACCAGCTTTCAGCATGGAATATATTAAATCTGCATACCTTCTATGTAAGGTTCATTTTCCTTAATATGCTGCCTAGGTGCATGATATTAAGCCTTTGGGATAGAGTGCCATCTGTTACCCTAGTTTAGTTATTTATCCACTAAAGAGATAACAATGCTTGAAGAGGCCTTTTCAAACCTCTGTGGCTAAAGATTCAACCAAGATAAGTCTGCAAAAAGGATGAAAATGCAAACAGCACTAAGGTACTTGGAGTTGTAGGGTTCAGGGTCAACACGTTTGACTAGTCTGTTGTCATCTGCAAACAAGCCGCAAATAAGTGCTGATTTCAGCTCATTGCAGACGAATCAGTTGAGAAAATATTGAATAGTGGGAGAAGCTATTGGACAACGACACTAGAGTGGGCCTGACAAACAAAGACTGCATCAAGGCAAAGTGCACCATGTCAAAAACATCACATCCATCAAAGGCTGGAGACACTGAATAGCTGGAGATGCTAAAAATAATGTTCCAAGATTAACAATTAATCCAGGCTTAGGCCTCTGAAAAATGTTAGACATTTGTGACCCAAAATCAGTTATTTCTCCAAGTTCTTCTTTAGTTCCTTAGTTTTATGGCAATTTTATGTATATTTTCTATTTTCCTTATTGCATTCTACACAAGAGCAAAGAAAAGGCAGATTAAAAGTTAAACTAAATATAGGCATGTAAATTATTTAGGCAATGAACCTTAAACGAGGTTGAAATAAATTTGGTAAACATGATAGAAATGTGTCTTTACAGAGTGGTTATAGCTGAAGCATAACAATCAATCTAAAACAGAGAGTTTCTTCGCATTCCTAACATTTTTATGTTAACACTTGTTCTATGGTATTTTTTGTGCAAAATTGGAGGAGATGGCACTTCATACAAAATGTTTTTTCTATGGCAGTGCTTAAAGTGAGTTTGTTTATTGTCTGGATAAGGGTACTTGATTTGTGAGGACTCCTGAAACATTCCTGCCCTCCCTGGTTTCACCAGTCTGCCCTTCCCACTTCTCCCACTCTCCCCGCTCTTTCCCCCCCCCGTCTCCATTTTCTCCCCACAACTTCCTCTTAAACTTGCCTCTTTGTTTTTAATAAACATTAATTACCGTACACTGCTTGTATCTTCTGTCACAAAAGTGTATTAACAATAATTTCAGCTCTTTTTATTTACTTGAAAGTCTTGATGAAGCAAACATGAGGAAATCTGCAGATGCTGGAAATTCAAGCAACACACACAAAGTGCTGGTGGAACACAGCAGGCCAGGCAGCATCTATAGGGAGAAGTGCTGTCGACGTTTCGGACAAATGTCAACTGTACTTCTTCCTATAGATGCTGCCTGGTCTTGAGGAAGCAATGGTTTGTGATAGAAAAATGCAATGCTGCTTTTGAAATGTTTAAGGCTGATTTATACTTCTGTGTCACATCTACGCCATAGGTACCGCGTACCCTATGCCGTACCTATGCTGTACCCTACACCGTAGGGTGATGTGCACCTCCCCAATAAAGTAATTCATGCGTTGCGGTGACGCAGACCGCAACAACTGTGATTGGTCCGCTTGGTAGCATTGCATTTCCTCCTAAGCATTTCCAGTTGCTTCTTCTCCACCATGTCTGTACACCGATGCGAAATAGATGAACCAAATCGTCAAATCTACCTGCTGACATGCAAAAATGTTTGAAATGCATTTCCTCGTCCATGTCTCTCACGAAGTAACTCAACACAGTAGCATAGAAACCCCACCGCCAACTAGCGTTTTGATGCACACCAATGCATGCTCGCTACGGCGTAGAGCCTATGCATAAGAATAAATCAGGCCTACGGCGTAGGCTACGGCATAGCCCATACGCAGAAGTATAAATTAGCCTTTACACATAATTATTCCTTATGTGGTTCAGGGCTTTCAAACCGTAGGTTTCAATGTTTTGTTTTATTGATGTAAAATGACAGTTTTGACATTTTTAGTGTGTTTGTTCTTTTTTTGCCCTTTGGGGGTTTGACGTTTTGTTTCTTCGAATGGGTTCCATGGTTTTTCCTTGTATCATGGGTGTCAGGAAGATGAGTCTCAGGGTTGTATGCTGCATACTGCACATGCTTTGATAATCAATGTCCTTTGAATCTTTGAAATTTTACCCGGAGATAGATAAGGCTCATGGACTAGTTTTGCAAAGCATCTTATAAATTCTGTTATGCAATGAGATTAGTGGGACTTCCATGCATGCTGTAACCACTGAAATTGTGAGTGTGTGTGTGTGTATAAACTGTGCACAAACCTGTCTCCTTGATCCTGAAAAAGGCATCCAGATACACACTGAATGCCACTGCTTGTGTCTGTCTTGCTCTGCACATTTACATGTCAGACACACAGACTGACAAGTAGATTGCAGACTTTGCCATCCACACAATTAATCTTAGTTTTGTCTTTGTATTTTTACCTTATATTGAATTTGAACTGTGTGGCTTAGAAAAGCCTGGCATTCTGTGGTCTGATTTCTAGGTAACAGTGTTGCAAGATTAATATCAATAAGCTTCAGAAACAAAAGCATGTGCTGTTCTATTATAAAGTCAGAGTTTATTTTAATAAAGTTGCTCAGTAATGTAACCTCCCATCATGATGCAGAGCATGAGCTAATAATCCTGCCTTTAAGTAATTATGTAATAATATGTGACTTGTGTAGTTGGACCCTCTCCATGACAATGGTTGGAAATAATGACTAACTCTTTTCCCAGTGAGTTCCACATATAATGGTTCATACCGAGAGGAAAACCACATAATGGATGAGTAGAAGCCTGTGTCCGTCATTTTCTACTTTCTGTCAGCTTCACTGTTTGGAAGCAGCAAGGAATCATGAAATAAACCTGCAGGCTCGAGAGATGTCTTTCAGAGCTCATAGGCAGGAATTTGTATAGTCTGTGCCAAGCCTATCAGAAAATGTTCCAGCTTTTTCTGTTCTTCGTCCAGCGGTGGTTGCACTCAAATGGGTGCACACAACTGTTAAAGCTGCAGCTTGTTCAGAAATTCACTGAGAAGATGTAATCCTTTGAAAGGTGGTGGGGGGGGGGGGGGGGGCAATGGTAGGGGGTGTGGTATCACCAAAAGTCCACTGTGGTTCTGGTGTGCTCCTGCAGGATGTTAATAGGCGCGCCTGTGTTAAAAGGCTGCAAACAGAGCCAGGGTTAACTTTGTGGCTGGATATTCAATGCAGCATTGTGCTGGAGGACAACAGGGACACACGCTTCATCCTACTGGACTTTATACCCTTGGCCTCTCAGATGAGCTCCTGGCATGGAATATGTCTATTCCACCTGAGCACGAGAATCCTGATATCACGTTTTAAAATTGGGGATTCCAATTTTGCTACTGAGGAGAGCAAGCACTAATCCATCAACATACATAGAAGATTTAAACAACTTTGTCCTGAAACTCTAGATCTGCTACCTCTCCCTGGTACATTTTTCACCCATTCTAACAAATAACATTGGTGAAAAGGGAGGAGCAGAGGAGTGGAGGGAAGGCCCAAATTCTTGCTGTGCTGTTGAAATAGTGATGCTTTGGTAGTAAGTAGAGCAAGGGGTTCTGAGGAAGGGTTCCTGGACCAAACCATTGACATAGATGGTGCTTAACTAGCTGAGTTCTTCCAGCACTTCTGTTTCTATTGGAGACACATTATCCTTCATAAGGTTGCAATTGAGGCTCTTTCAGTAGGCTCATTGTGAACCGTTGAACACTTTTGCCCACAGAATAGGCTAGCCTGGGGCCGATACCAAAGATCAAAGCTTGGAGGTCGATCAGAAGTGGGTTTCCGGCTTTAAAATTCAGTTCATCATAAACAGGAGCAAGTCTGCAGATGCTGGAAATCCAAAGCAACACATACAAAATCCTGGAGGAACTCAGCAGGTCAGGCAGCATCTATGGAAATGAATAAACAGTCGATGTTTCAGACCGAGACCCTTCATCAGGACTACTGTATGTTGCATGTTTTCAGGAATGAAAATGCTCCACTTAAGACAGAGTCTGCACTCAGGTTGTCAAAAGTGGAGAAATGCAATGCCTATGTCCATAGGCCCAGTTAAGGCTTTGGGTCGGGGGTAGGCCTTCTGTGGAAGAGTCAGGGCCTTTGTCAAAATCTAGACTTTTATTTAGCAAGGGGAAATGGTATGGAGAGTTTGGTCCATGGTGGAGTAGTGGTACTGACTGGAAAGATCTGGATTCTGTGGAAAGCTAGTGGTTTTAACCAAAAGGAAAAGTGGTGAGTGGTGGAATTTTTGATGTCAATATAGTGGTTGCTGCTGCTCCCTGTAATCTTCTTGGAGTTGATGCACAGTAATGATTGTGCTTCAAGATGGGCAGAATACACACTGTGACCTATGGATGCTATCAGGAACCTCAAATGCATTCTTCAGGAGCAGACATATGTCAGTGCAAACAATAGAAGAAACACACATCTACCCAAGCTACTTCTCTGCCTTGTCAATCACTTCCTGGCCCACCTATGACGGAATTTGCAGCCAGATTAGCTTGTTGGTTTGGCTTGCAGTCGTGAGTCAGCAGCGCTGGGCATTCAGCTCTGGAGGAACCAGTGCTCAGCGTGATAGAGCTTGAGATGTTGCTGCCAACTCGGACTGACTGTGGTCCTTCCATCAAGAAGTCCAAAATCCAGTTACAGAGAGGGGTTTTGAGTCCCAACGAGAACAGTTTACCCACCAGCCTCTGAGGGATGATCATGTTAAACACTGAGTTGAAGTGAATAAACAACATCCTGGCATATGAGACATTGTTTTCTAGGTGGGACAAGTCAGAGTGAAGGACAGTGGCTGTAACATCATCAGTGGACTAGTTTGAGTGGTAGGTGAACTGAAAAGGGTCCGATCTGGATGGAAGTCGGGATTTTATATGATCTACTACCAGCCACTCAAAACACTTCTTGATTGTTAAAGTCAATGCCACTGGGCAGTAATCATTTAGGCCAGTTGCCGCTGCTCTCTTGGGCACTGGAATGATGGTGGCTGCCTTGAAGCCTGCAGGGGCAGTGGACTGTTGCAAAGAGAGATTAAAATGTCTGTTAATATTTTTGTTAGCTGGGCCACACAATCCCTCAACCCCTGACTGGATATGTTGTCCTGTTTACTTTTTCATTAGGATATTACCAGGACTGGAGGGCTTGAATTGTAAGGAGAAATTGGACAGGCTGGGGCTTTTTTTTCTTCTCTGAAGCATAGGAGGCTAAGCAATGATAAAATGTTAAGGGGCATTGATATAGTGGATGATCACAGTCTTTTGCCCAGGATAGGGAAGTATAAAACCAGAAAGCATAGATTTAAGGTGAGAGGAGAAAGATTTCATTGGGATCTGAGAGGCAACATTTTCAATGCAGAGGGTGGTGGGTGTCTGGACAGATATGGCCATAAGACATAGGAGCAGAATTTGGCTATTCAGCCCATCAAGTCTGCTCCACCATCTGACCATGGCAGATTCATTTTCCCTCTTAACCCCATTCTCCAGCCTTCTCACCATAACCTTTGACACCCTTACTAATCAAAAAACTATCACCCTCCACTTTAAATATACCCAATGACTTGGCTTACACAGCAATGAATTCCACAGATTCATCACCCTCTAGCTCAACTGTGTTCTAAAGGGTTATCCTTCTATTCTGAGGCTGGGCCCCTCCGAATAGAATCTGCCATAAGATCTGCCAGAGGAATTGGTACAATTATAATATCTACAAACTTTTCGGGCAGGACAAAGATAGGAAAGTTTTGGAGGAATGTGGACCAAATGCAGGCTAATAGGACCAGCTTAGGAAGCTACTTTAACGAGCATGGGCGAATTGGGCCAAAGTGCTTATTTCCATGCTGTGCAACTCTATGATTCTATTCCAAGTGCCACCAGCGTGAAAATCATGTCAGGTACATAAGGATGACCCATGCTATGAAGATGGCCACCATCACTTTTAGTCTGGAAAAAAACAATGCATAATACTTGCAGTTGGTTTTAGAATCCTTCTTTATACCTATTAAATCTCAGTGCAAGCATTCCAAACTTTAAAGATTAGCATGAACTGTAGAACCTACAGAAGTGAAACACACATGTATATCATCTTAGAATCAGTAAACAAAAAAAGGACATACTGAAAGCAATTTTAACTCTGGAACACAACAGTGTAAAACTGATTGTATTAGATATGCTTATGGATTATAATTGAAGTCAGCTGCTGTGTATGTATAATGGGCAGCAAAGTCTAGACTGTCCATATAAACATATCACCCAGAATTAAAGTGAAACCCCATATTATGCAGCTATTAGTCTGCAATATTTGTTCATAAGGGTTTGGTACAATCATTTTATATTCTTTTATATGCTATTTTATCAATTTTATATGTTCCTTCTTTTTGTTTAGTTTCCCAATTCAAGTGTAGTTTGTGTGAAAGAAATGGTTCTGAATTCTCTCCAGAGCCAATGGCCAATGGCCAAGAGGAAAATTGGTAGTATTGTCATCAGTGATGGAGCTAAGTGATTTCAGTGCGCTATTGTTTGTACTAATGTTTTATCTCCAAATTGAGTAATGACAGAATGAATAAAAATGCATCAATGTTGTGTAAATCTGACTCCCATTTACCTCACATTTTTCTCAAAACATTTCTCTCTTCTGGAGTTTATTTTCTCATACCTTTCAAATGCAGCTGACATGGAGTTTGAAATCTTAGCTCTGCACGAATCCCCCAGGAGTGCTCCATTGTGCACTAATTGCCTGCCAATCCAGTTTGACAAGGTAGAAACAATTAGACTTCAAATCAGTGGTAACTTTGATTTCCAGACACTTGCACTCTAGATGATGGAGAGGAACAGATAGTGTACCCTGTCGTTCATTCATTCATTCATTCAGTTATTCCTACGCACATACACACTTCCTTGTCCACCCACTCAAGACAGAAATAGAAAGACTGTTCAGGAAAATGTGGCATTTACATCGTGATGCTATTAGCCTAAGTTTTACAATGGCCACAACAGTGATAAATCAAGGGTTTTGTTTAGAAGCACACATTGTGTAGACAAGTTTCAAAAGACCGTGGGCCTATTTAAAATTCTGAGCATATTTTATTGATGACTCTAAGTAGGCAAGAGTAAAAGACTACAGATGCTGATGGGTTAAAGTTTGAAGGACGTGGTGCATAAACTTTATGGGCTGTTAATGTTAAATTTAAAGAGGGTCACAGTAAATCAGAAATAGAACTATAAAAAGGATGCTGATCAAGCAATTAATCTACTGTGTATCATTTGTAAATCCAAATATTATAATCCTTGAATATAAGGAAGTGGGAATTCTTTAGTAAACACAAAATTCTGCAGATGCTGAAAATCCAAAGCAACACACAAAATGCTGGAGGAACTCAGCAGGTCAGACAGCATCTACAGAAATGAATAAACAGTCGACGTTTTGGGCTGAGACCCTTCATCAGGACTGGAACAGAAGGGGGAAGGTGCCAGAATAAGAAGGTGAGGGAGGGGAAGGATGACAAACCAGAAGGTGATAAGTGAAGACAGGTAGATGGGGAGAGGGGGGATGAAGTAAGAACTGGGAGGTGATAGATGGAAAAGTTAAAGGGAGGAGAAGGAATCTGACAGGAGAGGAGAGTGAATCATGGGAGAAAGGGAAGGAAGTCTTGTTTGCTTTTGATGTCATTACTTTCACAGTAGATTAAGTGTTTTGTAGATTATAGGATCATCAGAGGAACAAAAGATCATGATTTTTTTTGATTTGGAAATCAAATAAATATTTTTGAGGTGTAGATTCTATTCAGGGATGCAATATGCTTATTCTTGTCCTAGGATGAATAAACGGTCATAAGGAAGTATTTCTCTCCAGATTATCCTATATGTGCTGAAAGCACAAGGTGTGGCTTTGATATAGTACCATGCACATCTGTGGTTCTTCTGTACCTCATCTGAGTGAACATCCTATATGAACAGATTGTAACTATTAACAGATTAACTTCCATATTTAATCTAACGTAGAAGGACATTAAGCCCATTGAGTCAATGCTGGCTCTCAAAGCAATTCCAGATCCTAGTAAAACCTAAACTCACATTTGCAACAGTGAGCACCTTGGCTGTAAAGTGCATTGTAAGGTGCTGTACAAATGCAGATCTTTCTACTGGATACAGTTTTGAAATCTGTGTCACCACTATGTAAATAATTCTTTGCATTTCTGGTTAGATGCTAACTACATTTCATTTGGCTTTGTACCTGTACTCGGCACAATGACAATAAAGTTGAATCTAATCTAATCTAATACCTTTCTAACATTACATACTGAGAGGACCAAGACAATTAGAACCAAACCTATATTTGCCTGGTAACAGCCTTGTCATATACACTGAAAAATGTTTCTGAAATATTATTGCTGGAATTCTTGGATCAACTAAAATCCAGTGCAAAAGCGAGAGACAAATGAAGATTATATAAAGTAGATTCACTTTCCCAAATATAAAACTTACACTTTGTTATGCAAGAATAATACAGGATGTCATTGCCTTAATTGAGAATTTCTCACATTGTTAATAATTTATACATATTGTCTCCTGACACAGAGCTTTCCCATCAGTCACATTCCCCCTCTGCCACATGACCCAATCTTCTGATTGAAGATGGTGCTAGTGAAGCAGGGACTTGCTGACCCTGTGATCTCTGTCTCGGAGGCCGATGTCAGAACATCTTTCAAGGCATCAGGCTATGGTGCGGCTCTGAAAACTTGATCCAGCCAACTGGTAGGAGTGTTCAAGGACATCTTCAATCTCTCACTGTTGTAGTCGGAGGTTCCCACCTACTTCAAAATCACACCAGTGCCCAAGAAGAGCAGAGTGAGCCGCCACAATGACTATCACCCAGTGGCACTTACATCTACCGTGATGAAGTGCCTTGAGAGGTTGGTTATGGAGAGATTCAACTTCTGCCTAAGTAAGGACCTGGACCTGCTGCAACTTGCCTATTGCCACAATAGGTCTACAGTAGATACAACTTCACTGGCTCTCCATTCGGTCTTGCACCACCTGGACAACAGCAATACCTACATCAGCTGTTGTTTATTAATTATGATGCAGCGATCAACACAATCATACCCTCAGTTTTGATCAAAAAGCAAGAAAACCTGGGCCTCTGTACCTTCCTTTACGACTTGCTTCTTGACTTCCTCACTGGGAGACCATAGTCAGTGTGGATCTCCTCCTCGCTGACAATCAACACTGGCGTATCTCAAAGCTGCACATTCAGCCCACTGAACACTCTCTACACCCACAACTGTGTGGCAAGGCACAGCTTAAATGGCATCTATAAATCTGCTAATGAAACAACTATTGCTGGCAGAATTTCAGATGGTGATGAGGGGGCATTCTGGAGCGAGATAGATCATCTGGTGGAGTCGTGTTGCAACAATAACCTTGCACTCAATGTCAGTAAGACAAAGGAATTGATCGTGGACGTCAGGAAGGGGAAATCGAGGGAAAATCTCCATTCCTCATCAAGGGATCAGCAATGGAAAGAGTGAGCAATTTCAAGTTCCTAGGCATAAACATCTTTGAAGATCTATCCTGGGCCCAACATATTAATGCAATTAAAAAGAAGGCATGACAGCAGCTATATTTCATTAGGAGTTTGATGTCACCAAAGACTCTCACAAACTTCTACAGATGTACTTTGGAGAGCATCCTAACTGGTTGCATCAGCATCTGGTATGGAGGGGCCACTGCACAGGATCAGAAAAAGCTGCAGAAAGTTGTAAACTCTGTCAGCTCCATTATGGGTACTACCCTCCCCAGCATCGAGGACACCTTCAAAAGGTGATGGCTCAAGAAGATGACATCTATCATGAAGGATCCCATGACCTGGGACATGCCCTCTTCTCATTGCTACCATCAAGGAGGAGGTACAGGAGCCTGAAGACACACACTCAACATTTCAGGTACAGCTTCTTCCCCTCTGCCATCAGATTTCTGAATGGACAATGAACCCATGTACACTACCTGACTACTTTTTTGTATTTGCCTATAGGCCCTTGAGTTCTACATTGCTGGATCCAGTTTAAACTGAATCATCAAGTTTGCTGATGACACAACAGTGATTGGGCTCATAAACAATAACGATGAGGTGACATACAGAGAGGAGGCAGGGTAGCCAGAAGAATGGTGTGAGCACAACAACTTGAGTCACATTGTGGACAAGACCAAAGAGTGATTGTGGACGTTAGGAAGGTGCAGGGTGATCACTCCTCACTGCATTTAAATGGCTCCACTATGGAGAGAGTTAGGAGCACCAAGTTTCCGCAAGTGCACAATAATGAGTGATCTCACCTGGTGTATCAACACCACCTCTTTGGTCAACAAAGCACAACGGCATCTCCACTTCCTGAGGAGGCTGAGGTAAATGGGGCTTCTCCCGCCCCGATTTGAACCAATATTTACAGGAGCACCATCAAGAGCGTCCTGACCGACTGTGTCACCATCTGGTATGGGAATTGCAAGGCATCTGACTGCAAGTTCATACAAAGGATTCTGAGGACAGCTGAGATAATCATCAGAGTCTCTCTTCCACTGATTAGAAATATTTATCAGGAGTACTGCATACACATGCCCCTTAGCATTGTCAATGATCATCCCATCTGTCAAGCAATCTCTTTAAACTCCCTACCATCAGGCAGAAGGTACCACTGCATTAGGACAAGGGCAGTTTGGATGGGAAACAGCTTATTCACCCAGACTGTAAGACTACTGAACTTCCTGCCACAACCCCGGTCTCATCATGTATGAAGCACCAGTAGTGTTATACTGGTTACTTTCTTAACTTGCATCAAATATGCACTTCATTATTTGTAAATTTGTGCTAATATTATGTTTTATGTGTGCAAGTTATATGTAATGTGTTGTGCACCTTGGTCAAGAGAATCATTGTCACATTTGGCAGTATACATGTGTACGATTGAATGATAATAAACTTGAACTTCAGTATCTCAATACTCTCTCCCTTGAAACTGGGATCTGACCAGTTCTACCATGTTATTTGAAATTAGCCCGAGAGTTTTGTTTAAGAGAAACAGCACAGTAACAGACCCTCACAGCTCAACAAACCTGAGGCACCCAATTAATCTACTAACTCGTGCCTCTTTGGAATGTGGGACGAAACTGGCGCACCGGAGGAAACCCACACAGTCAAAAGTTCAAAGGTCCAATTTAATGTCGGAGAAATGTATACAATATACATCCTGAAATGCTTTTTCTTCACAACCATCCATGAAAACAGAGGAGTGCCCCAAAGAATGAATGACAGTTAAATGTTAGAACCCCAAAGTCCCCCCCAGTTCCCCTCCCTCCTGCCCGTAAGCAGCGGCAAGCAACGATCCCCCCTCCCCCCACCGGCAAAAAGAGCATCAGCCACCACCGAGCACTCAAGCGTGCAGCAAAGCAACAGCAAAGACACAGACTTGCAGTTACCCGAAAGACTTTGCGTTTCACCTGGTATACGACATATCACAGGCTCGCTTTCTCTCCCTAATAAGTTAGAAGGAGGTGTCTCTGTTTTCCAGTCATGGGGAGAATGTACAAACTCCTTACTGAGAGCAGCAGGAATTGAACCCGGGTGGCTGGTGCTGTAAGAGTGTTACGCTACTGTGCCGTTACCGTATCTTCGGGTTATTAGCAATGTCTTGCACAGTGAGCCCTGATGCAAAAATTTATTCAATACATCTGCTATTTCTGTGTCTGCTGCCGTTATTCACAGACTTCATTCTGTAGAGGGCCAGCATTTAACTTATCCATTCTTTTCCTATTTATATGTCATTGTTTTTATGACACATGCAAGTTTTCTCTCCAAGTTCATACTCTCCCTTGTGAACTTTTTAGTCTTCCTCTGTTTAATTCTAAAAACTTCTCAGTCCTCTGGTCATAGAGCACTACAGCACAGGAACATGTCCTTTGGCCCATCTTGTCCATACCAGCCCAGTCTTCTTCCTAGTCCCATCTATCTGTCCATGTCTGTAGCCCTCCATATCTTTCTAACCATGTATGTATCCAAACTTCCCTTAAGTGTTAGAACTAAATCTACATCTACCACTTCCGCTGGCCGCTCAAACTGCCTTCTTAGTGAAGAAGCTCCACCCTTAGGTTCCTCTTAAGTATTTCACCTTTCACCCGAAACCTGTGACTTCTAGTCCTAGTCTTACCCAACCCGAGGGGGAAAAAGCCTGCATGCATTCACCCTATCATAATTTTATATACCTCTGCAAGATCTCCCCTCATTCTCTTGCGCTCTGGAGAATAAAGTCCTAACCTATTCAACCTTCTTCTATGACTTGGATCCACAAATCCCAGCAACATCTTTGCAAACTTTCTTTACACACTTTCAAGCTTATTGATATCTTTCCAGTAAGGTAGGTGACCACAGCTGCACACAATTCTCTATATTTAGCCTCACTAATGTCTAATACAACATCCCAACTTTTGTACTCAGTGCCCCAAAGCTGTAATGCCCATACTGGAAGTTGTACCCGGGATGCTTGGCTGAAAACGAGAAATCCTGTCCTCTATACCATATGTGAACTTATTACACTATAACCCATTAATTTGCATCGGCAGCATCAGCAGTAGCCTTTCTCCACTGATCTAACATTTGCTGGTAGTTTATTATATCTCCTTCATTGATTCCATATCTATGCACACATACAATGATATTTTGTTTAAATATCAAGAAGCAAAGTTCACAAATGCATAGGGACGTTCAAGTAATACGCCATGGAAATAAGCATTTCGGCCCAATTCGTCTATGCCCACAAAGATGTCCTAACAAGCTAGTCCATCCATTTACCTCTCCTAGTGCCTTTTAAAATGTTATTGTATCTGGCTTAACCGCTTGCTCTGGCAGCTCATTCCATCCTCGGAGTGGAGTTTCTCCCCCGGATCCCTTTCAAATCTTCCCCCTCTCACTTTGAAAGTTTATATTAGAGTCATATATAAAAGAATATTTCGAGCTTTTTGCACCACACTGGCAACTTTGCTGGCATCCAAATTCAAGTGACTTAATTTTTTTTAAAAAATGCCTCAATTAGGAAGTATTTGGAGAACGCAACATGCATGGGACAGAAGCTGATAGCTCGCCAGCGCTGTGCCTTTAAGACCGGCAGGGGGTGGAGTCTGATGCGCTGTAACCGCTACATCTGTTGAAAGTGACCAGAACCGAGTTTGTTCAGCACCTGTGTGCAGGCGGCGGGCACGAAACAGTGGGTGTCTTCAGATCGCGGTCAGAATAAAACAGCAGCGCCTGTAACAGACGGCGGCGGCGGCTAGATACACAGATAGCTTTGTAATTTAAATTATTTTTATTCCTTCTCCAGTCTAATAAGAAGCTGGCGACGATGACGCGCGGCGCCACATCGAGTTGCCTTTTCATTTTTATCTGCTCCATGGCAGCTCTTTGCGAGAGCAGCACGACTTCGGGTAGGTCATGTCAAATGTGCATTGGGGAGTAAGTCGTGTGAGGGAGGGGAAGTATTGGGCGGGGGGAGGGTGAAGTAAGAGTTATACTAAACTTTATTTAAGTTTATTTATTTTTAATATTGCCAATTGTGTTTTTGATTTTACTTCGACCAAGATATTTTGTTTTCAAGAGCAGGGAATCCGCCAGGCGTAAAGTTTCATTAATCTTCTTGCAGTGATTACTGCGGTTCGCATAGCAACTGTGGAGTGACTCAAATCACCCAGGGCGCTCCGCAACCGTGCCGCCTTCCTCCAGTTCTGACATGTCTAGATCCCTGCCAACTCTTGTGTGCCATGTAGTTTTGTTTCTGTCTCCTTATAAAAATATCTATTATCTCAGCAAAGTTCGCAATATAGACGGAAAAATCTGCGCAATGAAATGGCAGCGACGCCTCGTAAATCACTGGCTTTGCACGATGTTTTTCTTGGTCGCTGCCACAGAGGATTGCCCTCTCGAAACCCCTGGTCCGATTCGATTTTTCTGCATTAATCCGATTTCCCATAAATAATTAGTTCATTAGTAATCACCCAGTGGCTTACAGCGCCTTGATGTTGGAAATCAAAATCTCGCAAACGAGTTTGTTGTTGAGTTTTTTTTATCAAGCGGGCACTGTTTGAACGTATGCGTATCATTGCCCGTCGGGTTCTTGCTGCCGGCCCTCTAAATCATCGGATCTTTTCTTTATAGGTATATATTATTTGGCCATTGCTAATGAGCTAACCACGTTTACTTACTTTGTCTTTTGCTTATACAACTTGGAGAAGGGAATAATTAAGTTCCATTTCAGCCGCATAGAATTCTTTTTAACTTGATGTAGCTGTCAGTATTGTAAATGTATCAGCGTCAGAATCAGGGTTAATATCACCGCCAATTAGTCGCGAAATTTGTTAACCTAGCAGCAGCAGTACATCGCAATACGTGATAATATAGGAAAAAACGGAATTACAGTAAGTATATGTAAGTAACTATGCATATCAAATAGTTAAGTGGTGCAAAAATATAAACTTAAAGTAGAATTTCGATTAGCAACTGGTCTAGTTCGATATTAACTGTACTGTAATCTTGTTCCATTCAGGTTTCTGAAAACCCTTCATTTACAGATTTGTAGCCCGTTCTAGAATTGATCTCAACCTTTCAATGCTGAAACAGTGAGAAGAGCAGTAGTGTAGTGCAGTGCATTCCTACAGGAGGCCGCCATCCTTGCTGGTCACGAATGGGACAAGGAATACTGTAATGATTTATCTAAAACCATGGCGACTGCAATGCCGGTAGACATGCCGTGACTGACTTGCTTTTAACTGTGCTTGAGTTAGAACAGTTGCTATCCTAGCGGTTTGCTCTGCTTTGATCTTGGCCTGGGTTTGCATTCCGCTGAGGCATGAAACTACCTGACTCTGTTAGATGGTATTTGGGTTGCTAGCTGTTGCTGAGGTAGTTTGTGGCAGTTGTTCAGGAGGCTCTTCTGTGGGCTGGTGTGTGAAATGAGAAGTATGTTTTCCTTGGTGTGAAGAGGGGTCCTCAGTTGGTCCACGTGCTTTGAAATGACCAATGAATAAAAAAGGGGGAACAAGTCATATACAGGAGATTGCATTTTGAAGTTTTATTTTAAAGACAGAAGTTCTTTGGTGATGACCAGTTGCCTGGTAGTTATAACACCATCACTATTCAAACTCTGGTTACAGCCAATCATGGCTAGAGCATACTTGGATCAGTAGAACTGATCTTAAAACCACATGAAGGAAGAGGAAATCTGCAGATGCTGGAAATCCGAGCAACACACACAAAATGGTGGAGGAACTCAGCAGGCCAGGCAGCAACTATGGAAAAAAGTACAGTCGGCATTTCAGGCTGAGACCCTTCTGCAGGACTCGGCCCAAAATGTCAACTGTACTTTTTTCCATGGATGCTACCTGGCCTGCTGACTTCCTCCAGCATTTTGTGTGTGTTGTTAAGACCACATGGTTTGTGTTGAAGGGGTAAGACTGTTGTCCATTGCTATTCAATGAAGTATGCTAGGATATACATATGTTAGAGGAGAATAGTCTTTCATGTATTGTTTCTGCAATGATTTACCTGCACTTACCTTTATACTATCCTTACATACTGTATGTAGAGTTATTACTTGGAGTAGACCAAACATAATATCAAATAAAGATCTTGATCTTTTTAATTGAGAGTTATGATCTTAAATCTGGTGTGCTTCATGATTTTTTACAAAATTTTTTTTTACAAGCATTTACTCCCTGGTTTCATACCACAGCAAAGTTGCTAGTTTCTTCCATTGCGGCTGGATTCTTGATTTACGTTATGCTTAAATGCAACAATATAAGACCACATCACCAAATCACAATCTCAATGTAACCCAAGTGTTGGGATATTCTGTAATTAGTTGTATCATGTAATTGCTATTTACGGTCATTGGGTTCTACCTCCTGTATGCTCAAGGAAATTATAGTAATTTCCTTTATAGGTCACATCTCATACTTAGTGTATAAAGTTTCATGATGTGATTGTATAAATTAGGATGGATAGTCTTAGTTCTATTTTAAGCGGTGGTACTATTTTGTCTTGGATTTCATTCAGATTACATGTGACATTATTTATTTATTGAGATACAGCAAGGAATAGACCTTTTCAGCACTTTGAGCTGAACCGCCCAACTTAATCCTAGCCTAATCACGGGACAATTTATAATATCCAGGTAACCTACCAAGATGGGAGGAAATCGGAACACCCAGAGGAAACCCGTGTGGTTACGGAAAGAACACACAAACTCCTTACAGGCAGTGGTGGGAATTGAACCCTGGTCATCTATACTGTAAAGCATTGTGCTAACCACTACACTACCGTTTTGATAGGGATTAAATGTAAGGTGCAGCTCGTCCTGTCTTCTATCTTCTGCTGAATTAAAACTTTCAAAGGATTTCATTTGGATCAACACACAAAATGTTTGAGGAACTCAGTGGGTCAAGTGGCATCTATGGGGGGATGGGAATAAACAGTTGATGTTTTGGGCTGAGATCTTTCATCAGGACTGGAAAGAAAGAAGGAGGTATGGGTGATGAGCAGGTCATGAGTGTAGGGGAGGTGAAAGAAAAGGGGTAAAAGGGCTAGAAAGATAAGGGAAATCAAGGATGGAAGCACAGAAGGTGATGGTTACCGTATTTTAGAGAAATTGATGCAGACCGCATCAGATTGGACTACCAGGAGTTGTTTCTTTAATCTGTGTCTAGCCTCAGCTTGGTAGTAGAAGAGGCCATGGAGAGACATGTCAGTGTGGGAATGGGAAGTGAAATTAAAATGGCTGGACACTGGAAGATCCTGGCTGTTAGGCGGATGGAGTGATCCCCTAATCTGATTTGGGTTTTACCAATGTAGAGGAGGCCATATGGGATACAATAAATGACACCAATAGATTCACATGTGAAGTGCTGCCTCACCTGAGTGATGGTGAGGAAGGAAGTGTAGGGGTTGGTGTGACACTTTGGGCTGTTGCAGGGATAAGTGCTTGGAAGCAGATCAGATGGGAGCAGTGAACAAACAAGGGACTCACGTAGACAGTGATTCCCTACAGAAAGAGGGGATGGGAAGGTATACCTGGTGATGGATTCGCATTGGATCTGGTGGAGGTTGCAGAGAAAGTTATGTTGGATGCGGAAGCTTGTGTAGTTGTAGGTGAGGAAAAGGGAACCCTGTCCCTTTTATGTCAGGTGTTATTGGGTGAGGAGAGCAGGCATGTGGAAATGGAGGAGTTGCGGGTGAGGGCTGCTTTGAGAGCAGTGGAGGAGAACCCTCATTTTCTGAAAAGACGGGGACATCTTGGATATCCTACAATGGAAAACAACATCATGAGAACAGATGGGATGGAGATAGAGTAACTGAGAAGGGAATAGCATCCTTGCAAGTGACAGGGTAGAAAGAGGTGTTGTCATAGTAACTGTGGAATTTGATGGTGAAATTGATAGGTGCGGAAAGTTTAGAATTCCAAAAGGGCCCTAATTCGAACAATCACCAGAAGTAATCAGTGGCTCATTCACAGACATAAGTGGAGTCAGAGCCATCATCCATGACTAGAGGTTTCCTTCAAAGGCCTTATTCTCTTTTCTTAAACACCCGTTGACAATAGGAAATGGTTTTATGATCAGCTAATACTTTTCAAAAAGGAAATTGATTTCAAAATCTAAATAGTGTTGTACAACAATTGAAAAAGTGTGTAATGTGTGTGTTAAGCCATATGAACACATCAGAACATGATATTCAGAAATTTGTTCTTACAGCAAACACTTGACTCTGCTTCATCATCTACTGTGACTCAACTAATGACTCAGTCGCACTCATCTAGTCCACCACAACTATTGCCGTTTTTGATTAGCAAATGAATAATTTGAAAATGACTTCATCTACTTTATGTCGGAAGAATCTCTGGAGTTCTCTGCCATGGGGGGTTGTGCAGGCCAGTTGGTCGGCTGTATCTAACGATCCACACACTGAGGCTTGGAAGAGTGGATGAAACCTGGGGCAAAGGAACCATGTTTGTGTTGAATGGTATGGCAGGCTTTAGACCAAGTGTCCTACTGCTCTTGGAGTTGAGGCCGGTTCATTGGCTATATTTAAGAGGAAGTTAGATATGGCCCTTGTGGCTAAAGGGATCAGGGGGTATGGAGAGAATGCAGGTACAGGGTTCTGAGTTGGATGATCAGCCATGATCATATTGAATGGCAGTGCAGGCTCAAAGGGCCAAATGGCCTACTCCTGCACCTATTTTCTATGTTTCTATGTTAATGTTCTTGGGCTAGTGGTGGTCAGCAGTTTCGAACATGCATATTTTTTTCTTAGGAACTTTTTCAAATTTTGATGTCTGTGCAATAATGAGGACAAGTTTTGCTCAACAGAACTGCCAATGGGATCACGTTTTTGCTGATGTAACAGTCGTCAAAGACCTTCATAAAAGTACTTTTTGCTCATAATACTTGAAGGACTGACCAATCTCACAGAGGAGAGCAAGCTTCCTGTCATGAATTACGTCAGACCCACATTAAGAAGGTGACAGAAGGTTTGGTTATAAGGGCCTCTCATCTAGTAACACACAACTAATGGGAAGGTTTGGAACCTGTAAACAGCAATTGTACATTGGAATTAAAGTCATCTGGACTGTAATGTTAATCCCAGTTACATGTTTAATAGCCTTACTATATCTCTGCTGAAAGTAATTAAACTGTTAAGGTCTACCTTCAAGTCTTAATGATGCAGTTGAATGGATTACCTCAGTGCTCTTGTTTTGTGTTTACACTCATTGATTGATTTCTGCTCTCCAGTGTCTTAGGACCTTGGCGAAGGAAGTTTGATTGGAGCCAAGTTTGGACAGGTGTATGTTTTAGTCAAACTAATGACGGGGTCTTGCAAAATCCAACGAAGATAAAGGAACAGCTTGTGCAGGTTGTACACTTGTACACCACTTTTCATGACCCCAGGTTGGCCCTCAAGTGTTTTACAGCAAATAATGTACCTTTGAAGTGGTAGTTAATTCACACACACACAGAGCAAGCTTCCATGAATGGCAACGTGATAATGAATAATCCTTTTTCTTAGAGAAGTGTTGGCCAAGTGATTAAATACCGGCCCGGGCACGAGAGTGAATATCTTAAGTGGGAGAGTGAATATCTTAAGTGGAGGATAGGATATTTTATGTCATCCTTGAGGACAGACAAGTCTCAAGGTAATTGACTACTTGTCCACCCCTGCTGATCAGTGCGGTATTTCCAAAGTGCACCACTGAAATCTCTTTCCAAATGTGTACTCGGATCTCTGGAGTGAGACTTGAACATTATATCCTTCTGATTTAGAAATGACAGCGACAAACCATTTTCCTGCTGCTGCTGTCCCCTTCCTTAAAAAGAACGTCTATAAATATGCATTGCATGCATCTTCAGTTACTGCTTACAATCAGGGGTCTCTGCCCAAAGCATCAACTGTTTATTCCCCTCCATCACTGCTGCCTGACCTGCTGAATTTTGCCAACACTGTGTGTGTGTGTGTGTGTGTGTGTGTGTGTGTGTGTGTGTGTGTGTGTGTGTGTGTGTGTGTGTGTGTGTGTGTGTGTGTGTGTGTGTGTGTGTGTGTGTGTGTGTGTGTGTGTGTGTGTGTTCAACCATGCTTGGTTGGAAGGTGACTTTTTTTGCCCCTCGAATGCAGTTTTGATATTTAGGTGTCACTGGGAGAACAAGTGGAACAAGTGGCAAAACTATGGCAGATGCAGGTATACGACTATCAGGTGTTTTAATGTATAGGTATTCACTTTGGTAGGAAATGTGGCATATTGTGTAAGTGATGTTAAATTGCAATCAGCCTTCACTGAAACCTATAAGTAGCTAAGGAGACAAATGGTATGTTGGCCTTCATAGCAAGAGGATTGGAGTACAGGGGCAAGGATCGTCCTACAGTACTGTGCAAAACTCTTAGGCACATATATAGCTAGGGTGCCCAAGACTTTTGCACAGTACTCTATTTGACAATGTGGAGAGGAGAGAGAGAGAGAGAGAGAGAGAGAGAGAGAGAGAGAGAGTTTGTAAATCTGGTGGGAGCAAAGGATGTTGGAAATGGTGAGGGTGGAGTGCTGTGGGAGGGGTGTGGGACAGGTGGCAGAGGAGGAGTGCCAGATGCAGGGGTTGGGGGTTTGCGCGGGTGCAGACAAACCCAGCCCTGAGACACCAGGCAAGGACATTTGATTCTAAACAATTGGTTTATTGATCATTACAGAATGTCCCTCTGGTGCTTCCTGCTCCCTCCCCGCTCCGTCCCCACTTTCCCAACCATGATTCCCCTCTCCCTGCCCCCTTCCCATTATCAGTCCACAATAGAGACCCATATCAGAATTGGGTTTACCATTACTCACATACGTCATGAAATTTGTTTTTTTTTGTGGCAGCAGTACAGTGCAATACAAAAATTATTACAGTACTGTGCAAAAGTCTTAAACTCCCTAGCTATATATGTATTATATATGTGCCCAAGACTTTAGCACAGTACTCCATTACATTTTTACAAAGCTTAGAGTGATACATGATGTGTAGTTTATTCTTTCGCAGATAAGGAGACAAACTTCATAAACTGAATGCAATGAAAGATTGGCCTGGAATAGTGGGACAGCCCTATTAGGCAAGATTAGTGAGCACAAATTCAGTCAACTTAGAGTTTAGAATAACGGGCAGTGGGGGGGATCTCAGTAAAGCTTAGCAAATCCTGGCTGTGATGGACAGACTGGATTTGGGGAGGATGCTTCCCCTGACAGGTGGCTGGAAGGGAGGTTCTTTGTCTCATGTTATAGGGTAAGAGGTCTTAGGGAAGAAATATCTTCACTCAGAGGATGGTGAACCTGCACCGTTTGTTTAGAAAAAGATAAATTTGCTTGGCATCGAAGGCATACGGGAGCATGGGCGAATGAACAGGAATGTAATATTCAGGTAGATGCTTACTGTGATTGTGTGGATGGTGGAGCAGGTTTGAAGAGCTGATGGTCTTATTCTTATTTTCTGTGTTTCTAAGTTGACCTGGGAAGATGGTGATGAGCTACAGTATTCAAAGAGAAATACCAGTTTTGACAATTCTGTTTAGCTGTTAGATTTAACCGTGGCCACATTGCTGGACCTCCAAGTGGAAAAATCAATTATGCTGGTTTAGAACTGGAGTTGCATACAGACCAGATGGGGAATGAAGCAGTCTGTGTTATCTTCCACTACCAACTGTGTTTCCAGGTGTGAAAAAATGAATTCAACCTTCTGGTGGGATTTCAGCCCCCACTTTTGGGTAATAAGTCCAGGTCACTCTGTGTTGCATTCAGTGATGTTGCTTCTACACATTGAAACCTAGAACATTTGTCCGCTAACATAACCACTACACTGCAAAACAAAATGCAGTGGTGGTTCAGTTTTGGATGGAAGGTGGTGCTACAGCTACCAGTGTATATTTGTTAAACAAGCTCTCCGGGAACTGACCATAATGCATCATTGTGTCTTCTGGCACTTAAAGTGTTAAGTACCAATCCTTACACTCTGCTCACCTTTCGTTTGGGGCGGATATATTGTGTGGCGCTTCCTCAAGCAACTCATCATCCAAAGGTGTTGTCAATTACATATAACATTTATAGAACATAGAACATTACAGCACAGTATGGCCAATGATGTGCTGACCTTTTAACCTTCTCCAAGATCAATCTAACCCTTTCCTTCACCCTTCCCTGCATAATCCTCCTATTTTATAGAACATATTTGAGTTTTGAAGTTGAATATGAACTAGTTATCACAAAAGTTGAAGGAATAAGTGACCAAAGCGCAAATGCTATTTCCTTATTTATTCCACAGGGCTACATCAATAGATACCGATTTGAAGTACCCCAAAGAAACTGCTTTAATATTTGTAAAGACAAGCGATTCTGCAGATGCTGGAAATCTTGGTCAACACACACAAAATACTGGAGGAACTCAGCAAGTAAGGCAGCATCTATGGAGGGCAACAGACTGCTCAGGCCACAACCCTTCATCAGGATGATGTCAGCCCGAAACGTTGACTGTTTACTTCCCTCCATAGATGCTGCCTGACTTGCTGAGATCCTCCAGTATTTTGTGTGTGTTGCTTTGGTATTCGTCGTGGGTTGATTTGCTGGTGACATTGGACTTCATAAAATAAAAATCAGCTGAAGTCAGTCTCCAGGAGATTTTTAGCACTAGACCGAGGGTTTTTGGATTCTGTAATTTTGAATGTGGCATGCCAGTTGTTCTGCAAGACCTTTTAACACCCTCTGATCACCAGCAGAAAACCAGATCTAAAGCAGGTAAGGTCCATTTTGGTAGCTCTTAACACTAAGCTGCTGAGAACAACTACTTGGTCATTGAGGCTGGGAGTTTTTTTTTCTAAACATGCCTGGTTTAGCAGCTACCTAGTTAAAATCGCTGAGCTGGCAGAGTCATGAGAGAGTTTATTTTTCTTCATTTGTGTGTGCATAGACACACAGAAAAGGGATGAGATTGACAGAACTGGTTTTGGTCAAAACAAAGGTTGGTGTTATGTATTCAGAATTGTTTGGATCAGTGAGTGCTGTGCATATGTCAATTCGTGCCCGGATTTGGACGTTGTTTATTTGACAACTGCTTTGCAAATTTCCAATGCTCTTCTTTAAATATTTATTCCTGTAATCCAAAAAGGAAAATCTTTAATTATGCAAGTTTTCCACCTCATACTTAGCGAGCAGATTTATGGTTGTGTTAAATCTCTGTTATATGTGAAGGGATTATAGCCTGGAAATTCATTGCTGGTTAATAGCCCTTTATAAGAGCATCTGCACATTGTACTCTGCCACTAATACTCAGTCCCACTGACATCCATGGAATGATTTTGAGGCAGAGAACAATATGCTGATACTTTTTTTGTGGATCCAGTCTAATCAGAAACATTTTTTTTAAAAAAAGATCAAAATTAAAGCAGCTGCTGGAAATTTGAACTAAAAAGCAAAAATGTTGGAAATGTTCAGCTAGCTGGGGGAGGTGGGGAAATTAGCCAAGTGGAATCAGAGTTAATGTTTTGGGTCAATGGTGATTATGGATAGTGGTCTCCTGTAGGCAAGCGTCACAATTTGGGAATGAAACTTGAAACTTTCCTCACAGATGTTGCCTGGCTCCTACTGTGTGGAAATTTGCTGGGCAGTTGTATTGGGGGAGATTGAGTCACTGATGTGACAATCCATGGAGTTCTTCAAAAGAGTTTTTGGTGGCTGCTCTTAATTGGGGAATGCATTAACTTAGTGACCAAATGGGTATTTGAATGAAATAATTAACTATTAGGAGCCCGGGGTTCTCTCTGCTGAACTTGCCTGGCCCATGGAATGTTTCCAGCAATTTTTGTTTTTGTTTCACATTTCCAACATCTGCAGTTTTTTTTTTGTTGCCTTTTCCATCCCTGGACTATTTCTGATGCAACTTTAGTTTTCCTCTTGCCACAAATGTTGGGCTTTCTGAACATTCTCCTTTTATTTTCTTTCCACTAACTGTTGTCTCTGTCTGTTTCCGCAAGATATGCTCCTCTTCGTGTCACCCTATCTGCACTTCCTTTTGCCAAGATAGCTGCAGTCAACAGGCTTTCATTCCTTCCCTGTATCAACATGACTGTATCATTCATCATCTCTAAGTCTACACCCTTCCTTCTCGATCGCTTTCCCTGCTCTGCAAGTTGAAACATGCTCATTTTCTTAATATTTCATTCTCTGAAGAATGTCACAGAATGCGATTTCTGTTTAGCACCAGGGCTAGTTGCTGGGTTAAATGTAGGAGATGGCTCGTAAAATTTCTGGTGGGCCTCACATAATCTGGAGTGAAGTCCTTCAGCCTGAACCACTCCACTGAAATCTCATTTCTAATTTTGCTTTGCTGTGCATGTTATGTTTTGTAACTTACAAACATAAAACTAATTGAAAGGAAAACAAGGGAGCTGGGAATGAGAGTCTAACTTCATTGTTCACTTTAAGTGAGGCAGATACGTATGACATGGCAGCGTAACGATACATGCCATTTGCGTACTTTTACATATAACCCTCAATGCATTAAGTATGTAAACACCAGAATGCTTAATCAAGCAATATATCTACAATATTACTTAAATATTATTGAAATATTAAATACCCAACAGTGCACATCTCTGTGTCATTAGCCCCCACTCCTGCCCACAGTGTTACTCTGTTGGCTCCGACTCAGCCAATGACGCAGCACCCAGACGCATTTCCATGTTTTGATAGCTGCATGTAACTTTTGAAAAGCAAAAATATAACTTCTGTATGGTTAACATGGTAGTGGGAGTGAAGAGGTTGGGTGGAAGAAGTCTCCCAAATAGGCCTTCAAAGGTGTTTTATCAGAGCTTTGAAGTTAAACAAAGCAGTTCAAGCACTGGAAATGTAATAGTCAGGATATTACCTGTTTGTACCCTGGTTCTGGAAGAATACCGACTGCTTGCATTTTGAAAGTGACGTTCACATTGTATCTTCCAGTTCATGGTAGTCCAGAGTTGAAGAGATTTGGAGCAGGGGAACAGGCTCTTGGCCCGCTGGGTCTGTGCTGACTATCAGCCACTTGCTTACACCTATCCTGCATTAATACCATTATTTTATCTCCTCATATTCTCGTCAGCTCCACCCAGATTCTACCACTTGCCTACACACTGGGAACAGTTTACAGAGGCCAAGTAACTTCCTCTAGAATTGGTAACTGTGCAGATTTATGTAGAGAATTTGTCTTTATAATAGGGTGGAAATTTATTCGTGAAGGATCTATTAGTGATCTATATGTGCCATTTTGTTGGTGTTACTGTCCCAGTTTGCTCCTTCCTGATAGCTTTTGAGCATTGTTGTGATTATCAAGGGCACAATGGAAGCATGGCGGTTAGCGCAACGCTGTTACAGCTTGGGGCATCAGGGTTCGGACTTCAGTTCTGCCACTCATTGTAAGAAAGTTTGTATGTTCCTCCTGTGTGCACATGGGTTTCCTCTGGGTGCTCTGGTTTCCTCCCACAGTCAAAAGACAGACCAGTTGGTAGATTAATTGGTCATTGTAAATTGTCCTGTGATTAGGCAGGGGTTAAATAGGCGGGTTGCTGCGGCTCGTTGGACTGGAAGAGTCAGTTCCACTCTGAATCTCCAAATCAAAGTACAAACTAAAGCAGATTCAGAAAGTAACTTTATTTTGAGCAGAGGCAAACAATCTATTATAATGTTAGGATCTCTTTCTCATGCTTAATCCATGAATACAGTTCACTGACAGCCTTTAAACTTCATCTATATAGTGTAGACAGGAAAACAAATCAAACAAATTGGCAATACTGTTTTTAAAAAAATCTGAGATAAGACTGTAAATACTGAAATGAAGATTGACAGTCCAGGTACTATAACCAAGTCACTCAGGACACTGTGTAACTCTGAGCATTGAAGAGAGACCTCCATTCCTGTTCAGTCTTTCATATCCCCTTCAGAGCGTCCAGAAGCTCTGCAATCAGAAGTAACTTTGAAGTGAAGCCAGTAATGTAGGAAACAAACATAGCATGCCACAAGCTCAAATAAGGAACAATACGGTGATGAATTTGTTTAGATATGTAGATTTCAACAGTAGATATTAACCAGGACACTGGGTCATCTCCTCCATGGGTCTTTAAGTTGGTGCCCTGGGATATTTTGAGTCAGAAAGAACAAAGGATGCTTGGAGTTAATGTCCTATCTGTAAGATGGCAATTCTGACTAGTACAGCTTTCCCTTACCACTGGGGATTTGAGCCCATTTCTCAAGTGGGATTGGAGTCCAGTCTCTCTCAACTCCAGAGTCAGAAAGCAGCCAACTGATTTGAAATGTGCTTTTAAATGCAAATGTGATGATTTGCCTGATGCTTATAACTACTGGTCCTTGGAGAAATGCTTTATTTTGCATTTTTTGAAGCTTGATGGGACAAAAAGAATTTGAAAGCTGTATTTTTTTTCTCTTCAGCTGACAGTATAATTTATGCCTTGTGTGTTGTCTGAACCTTTGAACCTGTGATGCTGCAGAAAGAAAGCTTTTCTTTGTACCTGTACCTCGCCATACTCCTGCATATGACAATAAAATCAACTTGAAGTAGTTGGAATGAGTGAGGTTGTTGGAAGGAATATCAATGTGTTTCCCTGGTTGTTTTAGTAGCTGTCAAATAAAGAAATACAAATACATTAGATTCCAGTTAATGGGGCCATCGGGGCAGCCACTTATTTGGGACAATTCTTAAAGAACAGAATCTAATTGAGAAAATAACTGGGATTCCCTTTATTTATTTGGGACACTCTGCCACTTAATTGGGACAGGAGACTGTTGTAGAACAGTTTCTAACTAGCGTCAGTCACATGCACTTGTGTGGCTGTTAGACACTACACCATGCTTCGAGTAAACAGGTTTTAAATAGAGTCAGTTGTATGTGTTTGTGTTCAAAAAGCAGTGATTTTTGTCACTGATAGTTGGTGAGAAAGAAGCAGTAAGACAATTTAGAACCGTTTTGCTCACTGTGGTTTCAAGCATTTGGGCCTGGAGATGCTAGAAACGACCCGGAGTAAGTTTGAAACAGTTTCACTAGCTCAACAAGTTAGGAACTACAAAGAATTTGAAGGTATTGATAATCCTTTTGAATGGTACAATGACAATGAAGATTTGGAGGATGCAATCGTTGACAGCATTGCTTGAAAGGAGTCGATTATCTGCACTTGGTGTCAGTGCTGATTTTTGTTCATTTACAGTCAAAAAATGTGACATGGATGAATTCCTGTCGATATGTATTAGAAGTTAATACTACTACCACTACTAGTAGTAGTATTTCTAGTAACACAGTTTTATTGTATTGTAGTCTGCACACCAGCTGTTTCTGTGTCCCTACTGCTCCAGAGTCAGCAGATCCAGAATTGGCCTCTGCAGTCCTCAACGATCATACTGTTGCTCCGGAGGACTCTTCTTCCCTCCTGATCTTCACAAGCGAAGAACCAGCCATCATCATCATCAGTAGTATTGGTAGTATTCTAATTTGTTTTGTATTTCATTTAAATTTATAATTTTGGTACTCAGTTTCTTTTCTATACCTTTTTAACTATTTCAATGAAACTTCAGCAAATTGGGGCAGCCGCTTAATTGGGCCGAAATGTACTGGTCCTGATGTGTCCCAAGTAAACGGAATCCACTGTACATTTTTTTTCATGTGATTTGGCTCACCCTCTATTAACATCCCTTTTGACTTAGTGAGTCAGGCTTTCATTGCAAATTATATAGTGGAAAAATGACATAATTTTGTTATAAAAAGGGACGTTTCTCAGTTGGGCAGGTTTCCAAGCAAGCCAAAAGATGGAGGAAGCCAAAAATATGTAGAGTTGCTGGCATGTCTTTGTTATGAGTTTGAGGCAATTCGGTATATCATCAGGAAATCTTATACATTTCTACAGATGTACAATGGAGCGCATTCTGACATTGCATTACAGCCTGGTATGGAAGTTCCAGTGCATAGGATCAGAAGAGGCTGCAGAGGGTTATAGCCAAACACAAACTCAACTCTCCCCACCATCGAGGACATCTTCAAGAGGTGGTGCCACAAGAAGATGTCATTAAGGACCCTCACCATCTGGGACATGCCCTCTTCACGTTACTGCCATCAGGGAGGAGGTTTAGGAGCTTGGAGGCCCGAACTTAATGATTTAGTAACATCTTCTTCCCCTCTAACATTAAATTTCTGAATGGCCCATGAACACTATCTCATCATTTGTTTTCTTTTGGCACTATGCATTTATTTTTGTAATTAATAGATTTTTATGAGGGATAGGGTAAATATAGATAGGGTAAATGCATGCAGACTTTTGGGTGAGGCTAGAACTAGAGGTCATAGGGTTAATGTGAAAGGTGAAATAGTTCAGAGGGATCTGTTTGGTGGAAATGGGCTGGGTGTAGGTAGATGGAACCAGTTGGTGGTGGGGGGGGGGGGGGTGAGTTTCATCTGTGGCTTTCGGTGGTTTGTTGAATCTATCTGGTTTTTGAATGGACAGGTTTAAAATTAAAACCAGTAGGAACTTAGAGACTTAAATTTTCTTTAATCCTCCTTTAAAAATTTTTTTAGATGTTAAAGATATTACTTCTGTTTTGATACATTGTTACCCACTTCCTAAAACAACTTTTTTTAAAAAGCCAAATTGCGTGTCTTGCTAAATGTGTTCCCACTATTGTTTGAACTTCAAGTTAACATCAAAAAGTTACACATTTATACTGTTTGATGCAAAGCACTGATCAGAATCAGGTTTATTATCGCTGTCTTGTATGACATGAAATTTGTTGTTTTGTGGCAATTACAAAATAAATAGTGCAAAAATAAGGAGTAATGAGGTAGTGTTTATGGACCGTTCAGAAATCTGATGACAGAGGGGAAGAAACTATTTCTGAATCATTGAGTGTGGGTATTAAAGCTCCCTCTGCCCTCCTCCCTGATGGTAGTAATGAGAAGAAGGCATATCCTGTGTGGTGAGGGTCCTTCACGATGGACACCGCCTTCTTGAGATACCATCTTTTGAAGATGTTCTTGATGTTCCCTTGATGGAGCTGGCTGAGACTACGGCCCTCTTGTAATCCTTTGCATTGGAGACTCTATGCCAGGCTGTGATGCAACCAGTCAGAATGCTCTCCACTGTACATCTGTAGAAACTTGCAAGAGTCTTTGGCAATATAGCAAACTTGGCTGCTGGCATGCCAAGGCCAATTTGACAACACCTCTCTGTTACACAGATTACTCATTAGTAATAGTAATCAGTTGGGCACAGAGAGAATCTGGGTTTATGACAAGTACCTTTTATTATCTCAGCTGAAGAGCTTGTTAATTTACGCATTTGAATACCTGCGTGCACATTTATTAAATTTCCCAGACTCTCCATAAACAGTCAAAGAAGAGGAAAGGTAATACCTGGGAAAGTAGTCTACACTGCGATGTGGGGTCCTCCATGTTCGCGATGGTTGGTCTCCAGAGGCTTGTCTCACTGCTTTGCATTCGAAGCTCCTTACTTTTAAACACTTATTAGTTCTGATGTCGCATTTCAATTTTGTTGGCTCTAGGTCATCTGATTGACCTGTGTCACCTTTTTATTGGCTCTGGTCCAAGCCAGCATCCATTTATTGCCCTCTTCTGCAAGTGATTACTGGTAATTTATGGCTCTTTGTTCTAAATCAGTTACCTAACCAGCTCGAAACACTCAGGGCAGACACAGACCCCACCAGTCACAAACCTGCATGTTATATCATACCAAAGAACACCTCACAAATAACTTCTTATTTGGAAATTACCTCTAGTCCAGCAGATTACCTGGAGCATCATTGTATCTACTTTAAATCATTGATTCATCCAAGCAAACCAATTCACAAAATGGAGGGTACAGAGCAGTTTCACAAAATGGCAGCCTCCATTTCTTTGACCTCATGGCAAGAACAAAGACAATTGGTTTGTCTACTTCCACTGTCCTTGATCCATTCAAATTCACGGATTTGTAGACTGTAGTTCTTTCTAGCCAAAATTTCGGATATGCAACTTCTAGTTTAGAAGAATAAGGGCTGCAGGTGTGTAGAACACAACCAACTACAGGTTGTATGGCATATAAGCCTATTGCTATGTATAAATTCTCAAGGCTCAATCCAAAGAAAGGGATATATCCTCCTGTGGGAAGGTAAAGAATCAGCAGACGTGACCTCAGAAAAAGAGGACATTTATTTAAGTCTCCAATGGAATTTCTTCTCTGAGGGTTGAAAGTCTTAGAACTCTTTGCTGCAGTGAGCTATGGAAGCAGAGAGCTTGTGTATGTTTGGGGCTGAAATAGATGGATTTCTGTAATGAGTAAGTGAATTGAATGAAGGTTGTGGTGAAAGAGCAGGAAAGTGGACTTGAGCAAAATCATATCAGCCATGAGATCCAATTGAATGGTGGCAGGTTTCAAAGGCTGTGTGGCCTCATTCCGTTCGTACTTGCCATGATCTTGTGAATTAAAAAGAAAGAGAACAATATTTGTCATATCTATGATATGCTTTTTGTATTTGTGGTTCTGTTCCAAGCAAGTTTCTTATTGTCCCTGTACCTCACCATAATTGTGCATAAACAACCTGGGTTCGTTTCCCACCGCTGTCTGTAAGAAGCTTGTATGTTCTCTCCATGAACTCTGGGACTGCATGGGTTTCTTCTGGGGCTCCGGTTTCCTCCTCTGGTTGGTAGGTTAATTGGCCATTGTAAATTGTCCCGTGATTAGGCGAGGGTTAAATCGGGGTTTGCTGGCTAAAGCTGATCGAAAGGCCGGGAGGGCCTATTCCACACTGAATCTTAAAAAATAAATAAAATATGACAATAAACTTGACTTGATCTAAAATCTATGGCTTCTTTTGCTCACAATTACCGAAGATCAATCTCTGTAGGACTATTTCAAGCTTGTACTGCTACTGATCAATTTTGGAAGTAATATCTGGGGATACATTGGTGCCAAAACTTATGATTTTGGCTGATGTATGCAGCAGAGCTAAATTTCCAGTGTTGGTTAAACATCAGCCAGAACACCAGCGATAATGTTTTAACATTCTCAAATTTTAATCTGTGAATTCTAGTTTTTTTTCAAAGCCTTACAGAGCCAGCAGACGTATTGATAAGTGGATGAAAAGAAAATGAATTTAATCACATTACTGATGACTTCAGACACAAACATTACTTTCCCTAGAATAATCAAAAAGGAATGTCCAAGTGGTACATTTTCATCTATTAATTCTTTTAATATTTTATTTCACTTGTGGGAATACATGATGCAGATGGTTCAATCAGCATTGCTGCTGATTTCTTAATTCACAAAATGAATTCATATGTTTGCAGAACTTTTTTCTGTAACTACTCATCTATGGTTAACTTATCTTTCTAAAAGGACATGATCTTTAATGTGTTTTTTTAAGGATGCATTTATGGTATTTGCAGAAATTCTGTGAAGATTTTCTGTAGCATTGTTTTTATAGCGATCTGATCTCCAGGTGAAAACTGCATTTGTTTCATGAATATCATTTATCTGGGGTAGAGGTCACCACCAGTTATTACCATTAATAACTACGAGCAAGATGTTCATCACTTCATATACCTGGGTCCATCATCAGTGACGGCCTCTCCTTGGATGCAGAAATCGACAAGCGCATCGGGGAAGACTGCAACAAGATCAATAAGATTAGGCAGATTAATAGTTTGGCATGGACTAGATGGGCTGCAGGACCTGTTTCTGGGCCTTGACTTTGTGACTCTATAAAACTCTTGTCTGCCTCACCACACGAGGCTGGGAGAACTCAAACCCCTCAGTCAAAACAAAAATGGCAGTGTCACCAGCACCCTGTCGTAGAGTAGCAGGACCTGGACTACTAGCAGTGCCCTAAGCAGGAGAAAAGGCTCATCACCTTCCATTTAAGGTGCCTTTGTAACTTGTATACAGCAGTATCCAACAATGATGGAAATGAATAGTGCATTTTGGTGGTCCTGCTTACAGCTTGGTCAAGGGAAAGAGGTTAATGCAGCTCTCAGAGCATTGTTTTGAACTGCAGCTTAAATCATGGGTTCAAATCCTGGTTGGGAAGGCAATCGAGTCACGAGTAGAAAAATGCCACCAATGAGCTTCCACTTGTCACTTGTTTTTTTTATAGCGGTGCATAAACCTAGCAGCTGTGTTTCACTTCATTGGTGGTATTCTTGTGCTGTCAAATTGCTTGTAAATCACAATGTAAGTCCTGAAGTCATGGGTAATATTTATCTAAAAGCAAGGTATTTGTTCATGATTTATGATTAAGTAGGATATGGTGTTTCTTTAAGGAGTGCACAGTAAAAATGTTAATCAAGCCAGTACGGGAAAAAAAATAGTACAGCATAGTTCAGTGATATTTCATGCACAGGAGAAAGTTTGCTGTCTGAAATATTAAGGCAGGGAGAGTGATTATTTAACTTCTGAGCGTGCTTGAAGTAGAACTTCAAAGGAGGTTCCATCTCTGGAATTCAGTTAATGTAAACATATGAACTATTGTTTCTAAAATCTTTGAACGAGGAACTTGTATTTGTCCTTTATCTTTCCTCTCTGGTTTCTCATTTGGGTGGGAACCTTGATACTTTGCCAGCCTGTGCTATTAACTTTAATCAGTTTACATAAACAGTACTTGGCAGTGGTGCATGTTTGTGCTGCTGTGACCCTACTGGGTAGAATTCCCAGCCCTTGGCAGGGATGTTGTGCTGCTTGTTGGAACCTGACTACACGACCTAGGACCTGACTCCATGCGCTTGGCACAGGGCCAGATATTTATTGTTCTCATTATTTTCATACAAATAGATTTAGGCCACTTAGCCTATTGGGTCTATGGTTCTTGGAGCAGTCCCAACAGGCCTATTTTCCCCTATTGATTTCCCTGTAACCTGTTCTCTGTCACATGCCCATTAACTACCCCCTGATTCTCCCATCATTAAAGGCAATTTAATCTATCATTAGAGTTAATTTACAACAAACTTGTCTTTGGGATGTAGGAGAAAACAAGAGCACCCGTGGGAAACTCACGCGGTCAGAAGAGGAGAATGCAGACTCCACGAAGGCTGTGCCTCTGAAGCTCTGTATTGTGATAACGTGCAGGGTGATCCTGGGTCAGCCCATGCTAGACTAGCTCAGAACCTTTTGCAGATTGGAATCGTTTGCTTAATGTTACTGCAGAGCTTTTCTGCTCCTGATTAATATTGTCTGAAAAGTTGTCTCAAGCCAGATTTGACATTGTATGTGGTGATGTTAATGTCAGGTCAGGTGGAGTGTAGATTAACCTTGGCCAGGTTGGGTTTTAATTTGGGACTTGAGCAGACCTCCACTTGTTGAAATGGAAAGGAACTTGTCTGTTAAGTTCAGTAAAATTGTGGTGGTGTATCAGTTAGTGTGCCGCTATTACAGCTTGGGGGGGGGGTCCAAGTTCAGAGTTCAATTCCAGCGTTCTCTGTAAGCAAGTTTGAATGTTCCTTCCCATGTACACATGGCTTTCCTCCAGGTGCTCTGGTTTCCTCCCACAGTTCAAACACATATCAGTTAGAAGGTTAATTGGTCATTGTAAATTGTCGTGATTAGGCTAGGGTTAGATCAGGGGGTTGCTGGGTGGTGTGGCTTGAAGGGCCAATAGGACCCGTTCCGTGCTGTATCTCTAAATAAATTAAAAATTCTCAGCATTTTCATTACTGTTGACTTGATCTAGTATTTAACTGTACAGATTTATGTAATACTGAGACATGTATAGATCACGATAATCCTAAATTCAAGCTTGTGTTGAGAACTCAAGCTCAGTGAGGAGAGTCTAAGAAGGCAAACGATGTTTAGGTTGGCTATGACTTCGAGAGGAAGGATAAGCCAGCTGCTATAGCTTGCTCCTATCTGATGCCTCTGGATGCACAAATTGGTATTTTCTGTTGACACTCTCATGGGTTTCCAAGTCACTTAGCTGCCTAATGGAAGGCTCAAATTATCTTTACTGAGTTAATGCAGTGATATTTATCTTGAAGATAAACAGTCCATCCTGGAAGATGAATCTGCTTAATTGTTCTGAAGATTGTTATCATAGAACTGTTTAAAGAATGATGAAACAACAATGACTTCGTCATGTTACAAATTGATTTATAAAAATCCACCATTTTCATGCAGTAACTCCTGCTGAAGATGACCCAATATAAAATTACAGGTTTTGAGGTTTGCCTGATTAATTATTGGACTTTTGGAATGTCTTGACTGAAATGTCGATTGTATGTATGTCTTCACAATCTGCTGCCACTGAGTTTCTCCAGAAGCTTATTTTCCTTTTTGTTCCAGTATCCAACATCTCCAGTCTCCTGTGTCTCCATTTATTCCTGTAAGCTAACACACAAGAACTTGTCATTGGACATTTTCTTTTCCAATTCTATTGTGGCACGTGCATGATCCAAGTACTGTAATGCTCCTGTACCACCACAGGGACTGCTGTCAAGCTTCAGGGAAGGTGGGGAAGGGATGGATAGGATGAGGCCAGGGTTACTTCGGGGATAAGGTGTAAAGGAGGTCTTCTAGTCAATGTGTTAATGTAGGCAGTCAAGGAGAGAGAGCATCCCATGTCTTTTCCATCCCTTCCCGACAGCTTAATATATTCCTTTTCGCTTTCCTGGTTATCCCAAGGGATCTCTGACCTGAAGTATTAACTCTGTTTCTTCTTCCACAGATGCTGCCTGACACGTTAAGTGTTTCCAGCACTTTCTGTTTTATTCCCGTGAAGGGTAATTCATAGGGTATGTAGCAGCTGATATGGCTGTGATAGGTTCTATATAAATGTAAGTTAGCCTTTCCTTCAACTGTTGTACAGATTTCATTGTTATTAAAAGAGAAATGAAATACTGACAATTGAAAGAACCCTGTCATTTAATTTCCGCCATCTGTTTTTTTTAACAGATTACTTAACAGAGACCAACAACTTATACGGATGTGGAAGGAGTTTGTTATTATAATACAAAATTCCATTTCACTTACAAAATGCTTTAACATCTTCTAACCAACCTTCTTGTTTTTATGCCGCAGACCAATAATCTATTGTTTGGTAGTAAAATGATACACTTTGAAGGTACAATCCTCTTCCCTTTTATCATGACACAATGATAAAGCCTTACTATTTGTGAGTCATTGACACAAACACTCGCTATTTTTTAAAATTATTTTTCACTCTTTGGGAGAGGTAAGTCCCTTGTTAAGTGGCTTGAAGACTAGTTTGTAGCTGTCCAACCAACAAAAATCACCAGGCATTTGGTTAAAATGGCCATGAGAATTTAGTAGAACTCTTTCATTTTTACTGTCATCCCACGGCATTTGATGCTAATCTGTCCTTCTTGAGCAGCTAGGAAGGACACTCATCTGAAACCAGCAAGTCTTTTTCAGTATCTTTTGGGGCATATTTTGATCCTTGGCAACTTGCACACCAAAGCCACTGTGATTTTCCTGTAAGTCAACCTGATGGGAAGGGTTGGTTCCCAAGACCTTCCTCTTGCAACTTAGCTTGTCCATAACTTTGCATTCTGCTACAACGCAGTACCAGGTTTGGGCCAGAGGCTAATTGGTGACTTGTGGAAATTAGGATTTAAAATTTCCCCAGTTTCATAATTGAGGTCTAGGTGGGTTTTTTTTGCCTCCTGTCTGTTCTATCCCTACCTCCTTGTTTAACCTGTTTGGTCTCATCAGAATGGTGTTTGTAAACTGCAGATTCTATAGTGTGCACCAACAGTGAAGGTCGCTTTCCAGGAAGCAGGGTATTCCATTTTCCCCCTCCCTGAGAGTTGTGCTTGTAATCGGTGTGGCCACCCAGTTAGAGAGCTCCAATGTCGTGCATTTAATATTTCAGTAGTTGAGTAATATTGTATGTATATTGTCTGATTAAGCATTCTTGTTTAAATAATTCATTGCAGGATATAGGTAAAAATAGGTGAATTGCATATGTTGCGACACGACCGCGTGATATGTGCGTGTCTCGCTAAAATAAAAAAAACAAACGAAGACTCGTTCTCCTGGGCCTCTCATCTTTTCCTTTAATTTAGTTTTTACATTTTGAAGTCACAGAACATAAACAGTATAATAAAAGAGCTTCAATAGATGACTAAGATATATGCACTTCTGCAGCCTGTGTTGGCTGCCTCTAAAAGAACAATGTTGCTTGTAACCGTGGAAAAGTCGGACACGCAGGGAAAAATAATAAAATCCAGGAAACAATGCAAAGTGTGCCCTAGAATTACAGTGAACTAAAATTGCCACTATTACATTTTGGTAAATTGGCAGGAATTCTAGCATTTACCGGTATTTAAAAATACTGTTTCCATGTACAGATTTAAATCTGAACACCAAGAATAAAGCTAGATGTAAAAGCAAATAGAACCTTCCATGCCTATCAGATGGAAACTGGTTCAAATCAATGTTCATCATTTTAAAAACTAGGACGCTTTGGGGGGGGGAGAAAAGATGGGGCTGAGGTCTTCAGAAGCATCATTTCAGACTGTGCTTGATACAAAATCTGGAACTGATTTTAGCTACCACATTATAAAGCACACCTTACTTTCAGTTAAAAATGCTTTATGTCTTGCATCTGCTAGGCCAGCATGGCAGTCAGCGTAATATTATTACAGTGCCAGGTTCAATTCCTCGCCGGTCTGTGAGGACTTCATACGCTGTCCCTGAAACTGCATGGGTTTGCTCCAGTTACTCCCCCCACAATCCAAAGCATAGGGGTTAATTGGTCACATGGATGTAATTGGGCGTGCAGGCTCGTTGGACTGGAAGGGCCTGGAACTGTGCTGTATCTCTAAGTAAGTAACTAAATAAAAAAATAATGTTTACTGTGTATATATAAATTAGGATTAGCCGGGAGGAGAGCCATTAGTTCTGGTTGAACTGATGTAGATGGTTTTCTCCACCTGTTTGATCTGTGCACATCGCCACATCCTGAGCAAATACTTTTTTTTAAAAACTTGCTTTCCTTGATCTCTATAAAGGAAATTAAGGTGAAAGCATATTTATGGCCTCTTGCTGGTATCAGCAAGTTTCAAAATAACTCAAGAGATTACTAATTCTCTTTAGGATTGAATGTCACACAATGTTCAAAGTTTCTTGGTTAAAATGAGCCTGGATGGTTGTCAGGATTTGTTTCTGTGGCAGTGTTAACAGTTCAAGGAGTAAAAATTGAATTTAAAATTTGATTGGTATATGATTTGTATTGACTTTGTTGCACAAGGTTTTAAAATTACTTAATTATGTAATTCTACCACATCTAGCACCATGTTATGCAGTTGATTTCTCTGGCCTGCAAAACACACATCGATTGATCATAACAATTATAATGCACATAAATGTCTGAGAGTTACATTGCACGATCACGAATGCCTATCATGTTCCATCAATGAGGCACATTTACTGACGCCAGCTAAATTGATGGATGCCGGAAACCTCATTGAAGTTGACTAATCCAATGCTTGCCTTATAGTCAGGACATAAATATGTGATAAAATCAGAATTGAACAAGGAGCTGGGATCTTTGAGGTCAGGCGGTTTTACATTGATAATTCTAAACATTGCAAAGTCAGACGCCGCCATCTTAAGGTTCCCAAATGGCCTGCTGTAACGATTTAAACATCTTGTGGTTAACATAAAAAAGCAATCATCCAGTCATAAGCTTCCCTTGGCCTGTGGGTGGTAGAACTAAAGCAATTAATGTAAAATATATACAGTATACTAAACTGATTAATATGGACAGAAAGATGAAGCCCTTGATTTCAAACAACCAAGTTTTTATAAATGGATAATATTTACACTTTGAGTGGGATAAAGAAATTATGTCAAACTTTAAATGCATATCATTTTTAAAAATCCTTTATTATAGTAGTCACTATACTTCACGGTTGTTATGCATTGGTTGAAAGCATTTTGGAATGTCCTGTGGTCTTAACAATTTCTATGAATATGTAAGTACTGCTAAAAATACTTGTCCTGAGTAGATTAATCAAGCGAAACAAAGTTCAAAACGTGGATCCAGGGAATTTCAAGATATGAATCTTTGAAACAATTTGAGATTCAGAATTCCAAGAGCCGTGGGAGCATTGCTAAAAGACCTCATGTTCTGCAGTGTGCAGGGTATCATAATGTTCTCCAATTTACAATTTATCTTTCTGTTTGTAATTTACTTTTGATGTGATGAGCAGAGATAAATTGTGAACTAGAATGTGGAAAAAGATTCCTAATAAGAGAATGTAAGTTTTAGATTGGCCTCTGCACTCCAGCCCATGCAGATAGTGCCGTTGTGAATCAGGAAGATGGACATTTGGATTTCCCTACAGCGTAACCATCCACATGCAGCTTCGTAGCAAACAAGATAATTAGATAAACACCACATGCGGCCCATTTAAGTTTTTTCATATGATGGTCAAATAATTTGTACCAGAGACCCAACAGCTGACTGTAAACCATAAAAACTTCCATCTGCATCAGTGGCATACCTTCATTTGAAGGAGTGAGATGATTTTCAATAATGAGTTCATGTTGCAGTTAGTTTTGTTTAATGAGTTTCGCAGAAAAAAAAACTTTCCACTTAAAGTGAAAATAAAAATAGAAGCTTGTAATTAGATGTTCAAGGGAATTTTATAACACTAATACTCAGCTATGTAGCAGATGTGTGGCTAAGGAGTAGGTTTTAAGGAGGAAAGCAAGAAATTAATTAATTAATTTCTGAAGAATCCTTGGTAGTTGAATCCATAGTTCCAAAAGAAGGTGGAATAAAAATCAAAGATGCTTGAGACCAGAATTCAAAGAGATGCTTTGGACATGAAGTTCAATTTTTTTAATAGGTAACATAAATATGTTTATTTTAAATAATGGTAACAACAACTTGTCAAATAGAGATTATTAAAATCATAGAGCAGGACAGAAACCGACCTTCAGCTTATTTTCTTCATGCCATGTCACATACCCTCCTATACTCATCCCATTTACCAGCACTTAGACCATAAGAAACAGGAGCAGAAGTAGGCCATTCAGCCCATCGAGTCTGCTCTGCCATTCAGTCATGGGCTGATCCAATTCTTCCAGTCATCCCCACTCCCCTGCCTTCTCCCCATGCCCTGGCTAATCAAGAACCTATCTATCTCTGCCTTAAATGCACCCAATGACTTGGCCTCCACAGTTGCTCGTGGCAACAAATTCCACAGATTTACCACCCTCTAACTAAAGTAATTTCTCTGCATGTCTGTTCTAAATGGACATCCTTCAATCCTGAAGTCATGCCCTCTTGTTCTAGACTCCCTACCATAGGAAATAATCTTTGCCGGATCTAATCTGTTCAGGCCTTTTAACATTCGGAATGTTTCTATGAGATCCCCCTCATTCTCCTGAACTCCAGGGAATACAGCTCATATGGTAACTTGGTCAGTATTTTTCAGTTCCTTGGCAGTTCAAGTGTTTGTTCAGATACTTTTTTAATATTGTGATTGTACCTGTGACCGCTACCTTCTCAGAGAGTGCATTCCAGATTGTAACTATGCTTTGGGTAGGAATAAAACCATGATCTCCGTGCTCGTATGTTCTATGCTCTGGCTAATGAAGGCCAGCATCCTATAAGTCTTCATCACCTTTATCTCTCTGTGTTGCCACCTTTAGCGATTGATGGACTTGTACACGAAGGTAGTTCTGTTCTTTGGTGCACCACTTGGCCCTTCTATTCGTGGTGTATTTCCTACCCTCATCATCAATCTTGGACATATTCAGGCTTAAATCCTATCTCCATTCTTCCACCATTGATGCTGCCCACACCCGCATCTCCTCTATATCCTGGACATCCGTGCTTGCCCCATCTTCCTGCCATCTTAACAGTAATAGAGTTCCCCTTGTCCTTATCCATCACCCAACATGCTTCCACTTCCAGCATATCAGTTCTGCTACATTGAATTGCTTTCTAGTCTGCTTCAGCAATGGGCAATGTTCCTCGCCTTCGGGCCCAGGCCCTTCCACCTCGATTCGGCCTGTACACACTACGCCGCAACCATCCTGTACCATTGAGACTTCAGTTCATGCTGCAAAAATACCAGGTCGTACAGGCAGTTCAAAAGCTCAACTCCAAAAGGGAGGTTACAGGCTATTGATTACAGTGATTGTCTTTGGGGGGAAAGCGTGTTTAATACAGTAATTTATAGTGTTTGCTGCCAGCAAGTCATCACTGTGCTGCACCAGCACCATCGAGCACCTCTGCTCTATCTGCCAAAAGCAGAACTTCCTGGTGGCCAATCACTTTAATTCCAATTCCCATTCCCTTTCTGACATGTTGGTCCATGGCCTCCTCTTGTGCTACGATGGATGGTGGAGGGGCAACACCTTTATATTCTGTCTGGATAGCCTCTAACCTGGTGACACAAATTTTGATTTCTCCTTCTGGTAAATAAAATTTCCCTCCCCCTTACCTCTTTGCACCTGGCTGTCACCTTCCCCTGGTGCCCCTCCTCCTTTCTATTATTTTATGGTTCACTCTCTTCTCCTATCAGATTCCTTCCTTTCTAGCCCTTTACCTTTCCCACCCACTTGGCTTTGCCTAACGCCTTCTAGCTATCCTCCTTCCCCTTCCCCCACCTTTTTATTCTGACGTCTTCCCCCTTTCCAGTCCTGAAGAAGGGTCTCAGCCCGAAACATCGACTGTTTATTCATTTCCATAGATGCTGCCTGACCTGCCGTGTTCCTCCATCATTTTGTGTATTTTGCTTTGGATTTCCAGCATCTGCAGAATTTCTAGTGTCCTATCTGCCATTGCTTTTCCCTCCTTGGCAACTGACCAATGTTATTTTGCAGTCAAAGACTGTCCTTCTCATTATCACAAAATAGTTTTTGTGTTATCTGTGAATTTGCTAATCCTATCTCCCACATTCATATCGAAAATATTTTCATATATCTTCTGGGCTCTCATCTTGTATGACCTCTGCAATTCATTCTTTTAAAGTGGAATATGTGCCGTGTAAAAACAGAGTACAAGATGGTGGCTGCTACCTGTTCTCCACAGTGCAATGTTCTTCATGATAACAGACATAGAAATGAACGTACATATTTGGGAGCAGCAGAGAGCCATTTGGTCTTTAGTTTTTTTTTGTGCTGCACTTTAGCACATCCTAGGAAATAACAAATTTCAGTACCCATGACAGGAAACTATGCAACATTACATAAGGAACAATGTAAACAGAAAAGCTTTGAGAAAATGCCCTGGGCATAATGTCTAATCTTCATGAATAGTTACATGCTGTAATAGTTTTAGTTTCTGGGAATGATCAGTCATTGTAAACTTTGCATCAGCTCCAAGATAGCCACAGTACTTGGTGTACTTTCATGTTCCAGGAGGATGGTCACAGTAACACTGCCTTTTTTCTGCTAATATGCAGCACTCGTGTGTTTCAAGCCAGCTGAGTTAACGGGTCCAGTTATAATGTCCAAATATATTTGAGATGTAAGTGTGCTGATAGAATAAGATGGAGTGAAGAATAGATAGTCTTTGCACAAAATGTATTGGTTATTTTCTCACTACTGCCTTATAAAATCAATGTACCATAAGACATTGAAGCAGAATTAGGCCATTCAGCCCATCGAGTTTGCTCCACCATTTGACCATGGCTGATCTATTTTCCCTCTCAACCCCATTCTCCTGCTTTCTCCCCGTAACCTTTCATGCCCTGACTGCATTATTTCTCTCGCAAAGTTGCTGAAAAGTTATGGAGATCTGCATTGACAGTTTGTAGAAACTGTGTAGCCACTTGCTCTCACAAACAATGTGAGGTGATATTCATTGAGCAATGAATAATGGGCAAGAACACAATACCCTTCCCCACCCCCTTTCAAATAGGGCCCAAAATCTATCCTGTCCATTTGAGAGCCTTGGTTTAATGTCACATTTTTAAAAAAAAGCACGTTTGGCAATGCAGTTTTCTATTATAACTATGCTGAAGTGTCAAGCCAAGGTTCCATGCACCTATAGCTTCTGATTCAGAGGCAAGTGAGTGAGGAATGAGTATTACCAATGGAATAATCTTTCTTGATGTATCCTCAGGTTGGTAACTGTGCTTTCACTGCGGTCAGTTGCCAATGTGAATGCAGATGAGCTCGGACAATATCAGCTGCTATAAATTCATCTCTTAATTGTAAAGGTCATGAAAATAGGAATTTAGTGCAATTGCAGGTGGAATGTTAACCAGAATGTTATAATGCATTTCTGTATATTGGCAGTGAAGTGCTGAATCTTGAGAAGTGAATCTATCTCTAAATGTGGTAATAATTGTTTCATTGGAATGTGAACTACTGTGAGTGCTTTCATTCACATTACAGAAAGAGGTGAAATGCAGATTAAAAAATTCTTCTCAGTTGATATCACTTTTAATACAGTTCTAGTTGGAGAGAATCCTAAATGTTGCTTTTGGAGGGGACCATTTATTTGACGCTAGGAGCCATTGGAATACTTTAACATTGATTTAAGATCCATGGTTTATGTGTTTAGTGTGCAGAGCTTCAAATGAAGTGTTAAGGCTCAGGAAGTGGACATTTGGCCCATTAGTTGTCTCTCAGTTTGTAGCGGAGTGATCTAGTCAGTCACAAAGTTGTTTCCATCAAGTTTACACACTTTGCACCATCTTTGCTGGCAGTTTGTTCCAAGTCCTGGCCACCTTTCAGTTCAACTCTTCAAACCGCTCCCCGCCCATTCTTTTGAGACTGAGAACAACTGCAGCCCCACCTTTGAACAGCCTTCCTTTATTTACCCTGTCAAAGCTAGTCCTGATGTCGCACACTTGTCAAATGGCCTTTCAGCCATTTTTGCTCAACTGAGAACAGCCTCAGTGGTTGGAGTCCAGCATTCTGGAAACCATTTTGGTCAGTCCTTCCCACACCTTTTCAGCATTTCCACTTTCTTGAAATTAAGTAACCAGAATTGGATACAATATATCCAGCTGCAACCTACTATCACTCCACCCTAGCTTTGCTGTTGCTTTGTTGCTTGTGTTCTGTTCTACTGAGCACGGTGAGTATGCTATGTTGGCAACAATCCTTCAGTTGTGTTGGTAGTTAATGTAAATGTCGCATTTCTCTGTATGTTTTAATGTACATGTGATAATTAAATCTGAAATCTAAGGCTGTTTAATTATTCCTAAATGGGAGTTTTGGTTTGATGTAGTATCTGATGTTTGTATGTGAGTTGAGTTTTTGGTCTTGTGATAATCCTGTCCCACTGGCTGCGTTCTGCCCATGAATGCCCCAACATAACCGAACATGAATAGGGATCACTTGGATGTTTGGGCATCTTCAGTTTTGACGGGTAAAGTGCCACTTCAGCTCTTGCAACTGCAGATCCACCCTTCAACCAGCCTATTTGGCCCCATTGGTTATGTCATCTCCTTTGGAATATTAATAGTTTCCATATAAATCTGCTGTCTTACATTTAACTTAACTAATCAAGCAATACAATCCTCATGATAATCTGGAATACTGTGGTTCTAATATCATAGAGGCTTGGTTAGTGACAATGTTCACTGCCCAATTAATATCAAGTGAAATGTCTGCAGGATCCTTTATATTTCTGTTTGTATAAGTAACTAATCAGAAACTGTGTACAGGCAGTCCCCGGTTATGTACGAGTTCTGTTCCTGAGTCCGTCTTTAAGTCGGATTTGTACGTAAGTTGGAGCAAGTACATCCGGTATTATTTAGCGTTAGTTAGTCAAACGTTTGTCTTGGTATGTAGTATATATTTTACCTTTCTGTGCATATAAAACACTTAAGAAATGTATGTATTCCAATAATAAAACCACTGCGTTGCTTAGTAATAATTGTAGCTTTCATTGGGGCAGAGCCTTTCACATGCTCCATTATTCTTACTTTATCCGTTATCCTTTAAAATTGTTCCGGTCGTTGACCGACTGTAGCCTAACGATTTTCCAATGACCGATGGCGTTTCACCTCTTTCCAAACGCTTTATTATTTCCACTTTATTTTCAATTGGAATCGCTTCCCGTCAATGGATCAGAAACACTGTGGGCGGTGGGTCCGGAGCTCTGCCGGCTCCCGAGGTCCGCTGGGTCCTAAGGACCACTGCACTGAATTCCCCGGGTCCGCACTGAGACAGGCTAAATGGGACAAGTGGGGGCTGTGCTGGGTTTGGGTATTTGATCCTCCACAATATTCCGTGTAGGAATTTAACCTGGAGGTGGCAGTGCTTTTGCTTACGAGGTCGAGTTACGAGTTTGACATTAACCCGGCATGGGAACGGTCTGTCACTAGATCGAACTCGGGAACCTCCATTCTCCAGCCCGGCGCTGACCTCACTGTGTCACCAGCCGACCGGAACGGTGGGGGGGGGGGGGGGGGGGGGCGGGGTCAAGGTGAATCTTACTAAGAAAAATTTAAGCCAAATACAAAGTTAAACACTCAACACAGTGTCAACGACAACGACTTAAAATGGCGGACGGCGTTCCCCTTCCTCGGTTCGTAAGTACGAGTTGTCCATAAGTTGGACGTTTGTAACTTGGGGACTACCTGTAATCAACTCAACTGCAGGGTCCTGTATAATATTGTATCAAAGTTGTATTCAATTCTTCAAGTAACACACAGACACTACAATAAGAACTGCACTTCGGTAAAACATATACATTCCATAAGTGTTTTTTTTTTGCATTTCTGAGTACACGCTCACACTTGAATCTACTTCAAAAGTAAAATTCTGCAGATGCTGGAAATTTTGCAACAAAACACACCTTGCTTATAATGCTCAGCAAGTCGGGCAGCAGCTCTAGAGAGAAAAGTATAGTTTAATATTTCACCTCGAAGAGCTTTAGACCTGAAGATGGTTGATCCTGCCTGGCTTGCGGAGTATCTTAGGCAGGGCATGTTCTGTTTTACGTAAATTGTTGTCATTGTCTTGTGACTATAGCACATCAACAGGATGTACTTTTTAATTTTGTATTTCTGCCAGATTCTCCCGCTACCTGATAATGCAGGACAGCACATGTTCTGTAGGAATCACTGCCATCTGTCATTTCACACAGGAGACTATAGCCAAGATGATCTTAACAGCACAGAACAGGGAGTTGGGAATCACTTTCCCAACAAGTCAGTCAGCCTCAGTGGAGAGAGAAGTTACCTATCTGATCTTAAATTTTGTTTTTCTATCTTTGTGTGTTGTTCTTCATTGACTCTATTGTATTTTATTTGTTTTACTGTGAATACCTGCATGAAAATAAATCTCAATGTGACATAAAGGTACTTTGATATTACTTTGAACGTTGAAACAGTAACTTGTTTCTTTCTCCACAGACGCTGCCTGAATTGCCAACTACCTTGAGTACTTTCTGTGCATAGTTCAGGTATCTGTCTGGGTTTCTTTCCCTCCACCACCTCCACTTCTCTCCTGTGAACCACAAATATACATGATTTTGGATGGAGTGGTCATTTATGCAGAACAGCTTGCAGGTCTAGCCACTATTGTGACGACATGCTCCTTCAACCGCACGTAGTAGCTGTGTGGTTTCTTTCTAGTGGTCAGGATATTGGTGTCTCTGGTTTGGTCAACATTAATTGGCTTCAATTGTATGGGTGTGTAGGGCACTTAGAAGTCAGCAACATTGCAAATGATCGCAGACCAAGTAACGACAACAAATTTCTTTCCTAAAGGATGGAGTGAGCCAGATGGGTTGTCACAATGACTGAAATTGGCTCTGTGGACTGATCTGATGTTCAGTCTCAGCAGGGCAATTCACAACAGCCAAGTAAAATTAAATTTGGAGTTGTGGCCAAAATATTGTTGGCCTCATTGCGACCGATGGTTTCGAATGAAATGACTTCCAGGTAAAATCTAGATTTGCTCAAATCCAGGTTAGCTTGTTGATAAATGGAGCTGCATTTGTTACTTCAGTCCATCAGTGGATTCTGTGGGACATCCAGCTACAGAGTTTGAGCATTCTAGAATCAAGGAGAGACACTCTTGTATTATCAATATTACACTGGTGAGTGTTGGCGCGTGGCCAAGTGGTTAAGGCGTTCGTCTAGTGATCTGAAGGTCACTAGTTCGAGCCTCAGCTGAGGCAACACGTTGTGTCCTTGAGCAAGGCACTTAACCACACATTGCTCTGCGACGACACCAGTGCCAAGCTGTATGGGTCCTAATACCCTTCCCTTGGACAACATTGGTGGCGTGGGGAGGGGAGACTTGCAGCTTGGGCAACTGTTGGTCTTCCATAGAAAAAACCTTGCCCAGACTTGTACCCTGGAAACTTACCAAGGCGCAAATCCATGGTCTATCGAGACTAATGGAGGCCTATACACACACTCTCTGAGGTGCCAGTTATGTAGAGTTCCAGTGTCCTCACTCGTACAATTCCTATCCAAGAAAGTTATCTTTTTTCTTTATTTAATGATTTGATTTTTTTAATGAGCTTTTATTTTTAATGCTATTTTCATTTCCTTTTAGCAACTGTAATGGCTTTCAAATATCGTTGAATATTTTGCAGGCAGGGTTGTGATAAATTTGAGGCTTCCCAGCCTGTCAAATGTTGCTTCCTGATCTGAGGGCGGGCCTCTAGTTGACTCTCTGAGGCCCACTCACTGCTGAAGCCTGGCCAGGCCATGCCAGACACCTGCCGGGAGAGCTCATTTAACTCCCTGCCTGCTTGAGTGCAGCCAGCTGAAACCAGTGCAAATCAACTCCATGCTTCGAGTCCTTTTTCAGAATGCAAAGCTTGGCATTTCAAAGCTGTGGCTAATTTTGCAAAGGACATCTACCCCAGAATTTTGCATGATAAAAGGCCATTTCAACTTCTCGAGTCCCTCTCAAGTGAAAAACTGCCTGGTTTATCTTGTGCTAACGTATAGAACTGATTGAAGGAGCTCCATGCCATTTGCACTGGTCTCTTTGCCATTACAAATGGAGAGAGATGGGTTTCTGTAGAATAATGCTTATATGGAGTAATAGATTTTGTAGGTGCTGAAGTAGTGTAAGCTACACGAAACACTGGCAGCCACATTATTGCAGATTTGCCGGCATTGCAACTGTGTTGTGTTCTGTGTTTAGTTTTTACCTGTGACATTGTTCGTTCTGGCTGTACAGCTGGGTACTGGCGTTTATCACTGAGTCAGAAAAGGAAGAACGGAAGCTCTGGTGTCAGAAAACATTTTCTACTTCAGAGGGAGAGCTTACTCAATTCTTCTGGCTGGTGTGCTGCAGGATGCCAGCTGTGAAATATTTCAGGAATGCTGGATAATCTCTCTGTGCTTTCAGAGGTTATGTTGAGTTCTCTGGCTAATTAAGGGTACATGCTAAGATCAATGTACCCCTCTATATTCTGCCCCTGAGTTCAGAGAAGAAAGATGACAAATATAGACCTGTGCTGAAATTTTAATTGTAGTTTTCTCGACAAGACTTTTTAAAAATACTGACATATTGTGTTTTTTTTCCCCTGCTAAGAACTAATTGCAGGTTGGGAAAAGCTAATGCTAACGAGATCATTGTAACCATCTAATGATAGAGGTGTAATTAATATCACAAAAATAACAGGATAAGCTTGGTATTTTGCATTGGTTTCCTTTATAGATTTAAGCTATGTTGTGTTTTACTGATACGTGGCACCTGATAGAAGTTTATAAAATTGTGAGAGGCACAGATGGGAGAGACAGACTCTTTTCTCCAGGTAGAAACGTCGAATAGTAGAGAGCATAGATTTCGGATGAGAGGGGAAAAGTTTAAAGGAGATGTGTGGGGCAAGTTTTACAGCGGAGTGAAGGGATATGGATTTTGTGCACATATTTAATATGGCATCATTGTTGGCACAGACATGGTGAGCTGAAGTGTCTGCTCTATGCAGGATATTAAACACAGAGCCAGATAATTTCGTGCTGGCATTCATGCTCCATCTTAGTTTCTTCCCATCTATTAGCAGTTCTCCATCCCCCTCTCTGTAAGAGGGTCCCACATATTAAGCTGACTTAACATACGTAACTTTCAAAGGTATTAAAAAAGTAAAATCATAAAATTTCTATGGTTAGTATTCTCGTACAGGCTGTAAATTTATTCTAGAAACTGAAATCGATTTATTGTTCAGACTGTTTCTATGCTGATTATATTATTTGGCTCTTACAGTTTGTGATACTCTTTGAGTAGATCCCAAGTCATAATAGTTTTAGAAAGATGTCCTTGCTTGCAAACTAAACTTGTCTTCTGAAGTATTGTCAAGATATTCACAATCCTATGTATACAACCACTTACCCAGCACAGTCTAAGCTTGAATTACACATCAAAACCTGCAAATGATAAATGTTGCAATGCTCCATCAATAAGAGGCTTGGGAACAAATGATCTGGTTTTAGCCGAGTTGTTCCAAGTGCATTATGGTTTTGTGTAAAGCCATAGCTGCATAGGGACGCTTTGTAAAATATACAATGATTTATTTTATAAGAGCAGAAATGTTAATTTGAAAGAAATAATGGCATTAGTGGGGATTAATCAACCTGGATATTTAAAATAGATGATTAATGGTATTGACATCTGTTTCTGATGGGGTTTAACGAATTACAGAGCAGGGTTAGGGATGGAGGTCTGGTTGCATTATTGCACAGTGATCTGTAATTATTTCTAAAGGGCTAGCATTTCTTGCCCAAAGCACAAGATGGCTCTACCTCTCTTTCCTTCTTCAAAGTACTTGGGAAGACCTAACACATTGATTAGTTATTTGGGAACCAACTCTAAATAATCTCCTCACCAATGTTCCAGTTAAGTGCTTGGGATGCTTTTTTTTTGAAGTAGTATTTAAATGGAAATTCTTGTTCTTTCAGAAGGCACAGTAACTCCCACTGTGAATTCCTCTTCAAATACGTCATCTTTTACCAGCTCAACCTCGCTATCATCATCGGATTCCACTTCACCAGGAGAATCAACCTTTATGACAACTAACCAATCAAGTATGGCAATTGGCAGTACAATCCCAGACTCCCGTTCAAGCACAGAAAGCGGTAATTCAACCTCAGCCGTCAGTTCAAGCACTACAGTTTTAATGCCATCCGATGCAGGTGTCCCAATAGTTACCCCAACTAATTCAGCCTCTGAAGCATCTGCAAATGCAAGCACAGTTGAAGCAATGACCCCTGCTTTGCAATCAACAGTTGAGACTACAAACTTCAGTGTCAACCAAACAAACACGCCGGTAAATGTGGCAAGTTCAATGATAAACACAACCCAACCTACAAGTGTGACAGATGATGTCACCCAGGGTTCAACAATCATACCCACAACCATTGCTACCACACTTAATGCCTCAAGCAACTTTACAACTGCAAGTGTATCTACCAGTATTACTGTGCCAACAACAAATGGGACAACTGTAGTAGATGCATCTAACACCACAACAGTGACAATGACAGTCAACATAACACTACCAGTGAACACAACAGGTCTCAGTACAGATGTTCCCCATTCGAGCTGGAGTACACAGTCTCAAAAGACTTCAACAACACACTCTACAGGTAAGATGCTTCTGGTCATTTCTGCCCAGTTGGCTGTGAAACAGGCTGGTTGATTTTTAACAAGAAGTATATATAACTGTGAAACTGTTCATAAAAACACAGAAGCTAATTTGGAACCATCCCAACCAAAAATGGACTGTTTAGGCTGATCCTGTTTTCCATTTTGGAATGTAGAAAGGTCTTTGGCTGTTTGATTTATTTTTTGTTTTTATTCTCATCAGTCCTGTTACCCTTCTACCGTCTACCTTAAACGTATGCCTAGTTTTTGCTGTGGTCTGTCAAAGGACATGTAATTAAATTAAGTTGCTGGAGTAATAATCCAGAAGCATGAGTTCAAATCCTGCCTGTGGTATTCAAAGTTAATTAATAATTGGTAACTTTGAAACACGATAACTAACCTTGCTAACAATAACCATAACACCCTACTGGACTGTACCAAAAATTCATGTGATTTTATAATGCACCTCAGAGAAGGATATCTGCCAGACTTACCTGGTCTGGTCTATGCCTGACTCCAGACACACCACATGTGGGTGACTATTAAATGTATCTGCTATAGATTGGCAAGCCACCACCTTCCAGAGGGTAATTGGGATGGCCAATAAATTCTGGATTTGCCAGTGATGTCCAGATCTCAAAAGTAAACATTAATAAAATCCCCCTAGAGTCCCTTTTGTTCCAAAGAAATCAAACCCAGCCATTTTTTAAAAATTGAAGTAAAATTCTCCAGCCCTGGCAACATCCTTCTGAATCTCTTCTTTATCTTTTTTCCTGATGGCCAGACCTCTGTTTCAAAGTAGGTCTGCTATAATGAGCATTTCTACAGTTCCAGCATGGCCTCTCTACCTTGTAATTTTTCTCCCAAAGCCAACAAAGGCAAGTGCACCTTCCAAACAGCCTTCTGCCTTCTGGAGATCTGTGTACGTACATCCATTCAAAGATCTCTCTGTTCTGCTATTTTTTTTCCATCCTCCTACCATCTAATGTGTATTCTTTATTTTGTTAAACATTACAAAATGTTTGGCTAACCACATTGAGAATCACAAGGTGTACCTAGCAAATAAATCTCAGTAAGAGGAACTGAAATGTCTCTATGGCCGTCGTTGATCAGTAGTATAACTTACCAGCACCAGGTGCTGGTGCTCTCAAAGTTAAATGTTTACCATCCGATGACCTTCATTCTTGATGGTAATGACTTTGTTTACTATATGCAGAGTGGAAATTATATGGTGCAGGCTTCACTGATAACTACTGTGATTCACTAGCATTTTACCAGGTGAAACCAACACATAAAAAGAACATTTTGGAATGCAGAGCAACATACAAAATGCTGGAGGAACTCAGCAGATCAGGCAGGATCATTTACAATGAAGATTCTGGTTTGCACATTCATGTTGATGACACTCCCACTAATCATTAATACTCTTGACCCATCTCTAATTGGCTCGGTTTTGGAACACTTAATATTTGATCCCTCAGCATTTAGATGCATCACCTTTCCTGGAAATTGAAACTGAATCAAGTTGTTCGCAGTACTGTTGTCATATTTGATCCTATTTCAACAACAAACAAATAATCCTGCCATCACTAAGATGTCCCTTGCCTCACCCATGCATTTCTTTGATAGATTTCATTATCATTCCAACACAGATTCAAGTTATTCTGTTTTGAAATGGTCTAAATTAGGGGGAGAACAACCTGGAATGCTTTATTTAAAAAGAAACTAGTTCAGGCTTTTCCAACTTGGATTCTGTGGATTCCAACAAGTCTACTCTCAAGATGTACTGTCCATATTTCAATTCCTACTAAGTTCTGTTCACTCATCAACACTTCATGTGTAGACCCATTCTAATAAGCAATCATTTTAAACCTCCTTATTTTCAAATACTTCTAGTCTCACCTCTTTCCATCCTATAAACCTGTCACCTGTATTTCTATTATCCCGAGCCTAAATTGCTCATGCCTTCAGAAATCGAAAATTTAAACTCTGGAATTCCCTACCTGAACCTTTTCATTTCCCTACTTTTTATTAAATTTCTTCTTTTGAGCCACTTTTAAAACTTGCCTCTCATCAATTCATTCAGCCCATTTGACTTAACATCAATTTTTCTTTAAGATGTCTCAGATGAGGCATACCAAAGGTGTTATATGAATGGAGTAGGAGCAGCAGTAATCGTGAATGATAGATAGATAGATACTTTATTCATCCCCATGGGGAAAGTCAACATTTTTTCCAATGTCCCATACACTTGTTGTAGCAAAACTAATTACATACAATACTTAACTCAGTAAAAATATGATATGCATCTAAAATCACCCTCTCAAAAAGCATTAATAATAGCTTTTAAAAAGTTCTTAAGTAGTTTACTTAAATACTCCAGTATCGTTAACAGAAGCAAGAAATGGCAAGCAACTATTTTAATAGAGAGTACGAGGAAAAGAGTAGTTAAGATTTCATGTTAACATTTAATCTTTGGAATGCCCTGACTATATTAAGAAATTCAATGTATGAATGAGAAGAATGATGAATATTTTTGTTTTGCAAACTGTTCTTCCTTGAGACTCAGTGGAAAATGGGAAATTGGTTACTGTTGTGTAATCCCTTGTTGGGTAAATAGGCACCTGATTTATTTACATCACTTTTCCATATTACTCACTGATGAAATTTTATTTTGTTCTGCTGAGTAATTTCTCTTTCCATTGGGTAAAGGGGGACCACTAATAATAAATTTCTGATCCTTTTTAGTGTTCTTTCCAGTTGACAAATAGTCAATCAGGTAAACTTGCATAATATTACATTCAAAAGTCATATTTTTGTAGCCAAAGTTTTTGTAAGACCATAAGACATAGGAATAGAATTAGGCTATTTGGCCCATCAAGTCTGTTCTGCCATTCTGTTATGGCAGATTTACTATTACCTTCAACCCTATTCTCCTTCCTTCTCCCCATAACCTTTGACACCCTTACTAATCAAGAGCCTATCAATAAAAACAAAATGCTGGCAGAACTCAGCAGGCCAGACTGCATCTATGGGAGGAGGTAGTGACAACGTTTCGGGCCGAAACCCTTCATCAGGGTGAAGGGTTTCGGCCCGGAACTTCGTCACTACCTCCTCCCATAGATGCTGTCTGGCCTGCTGAGTTCTGCCAGCATTTTGTGTTTTTATTTATTTCCAGCATCTGCAGATTCACTCGAAGAGCCTATCAATCTCCACTTTAAATTTACTCAATGACTTGGCCTGCACAGCCGTATGTGGCAATGAATTCCAGCAATTCACCACCCTCTGGCAAAGGAAATTTGCTCCTCATCTCTGTTCTAAAGGGATAGCAATCTATTCTGAGGCTGTGCCCTCTGGCCCTAGATCCCCCACCCACCCCATAGGAATTGTCCTCTCTACATTCACTCTCTAGGCTCGTCAATATTTGATAAGTTTCAATGAGATTCTCCCCTTATGAACTCCAGCGAGTGCAGGCCCAGTGCAACCAAACACTCCTCATACATTAACATCCTTTCATTCCTGGAATCATTCTCATGAACCTTCTCTGGACTCTCTTCAATGCCAGCACACCCTTTCTTAGATAAGGGGCCCAAAACTGCTCACCATATTTCAAGTGTGGTCTGACCATTTTGTTCTGGACATGGTCAAAGCTTCACATAGACTCACAATAAAAGTGTTATTAATTTTTTAAATGAAAATAAGCCACCTCGCTCCTCTATAATCGGCAGTGCCTGACCTGAGTAAGAAAACGGTATTTGTTGAGCTGGTCATCATCCTGTAATGCTCAAAGCTTTTTCTAAACTTGTGAGGTCATGAGAGAGTTGCAATTCATCTAATTTCTACAATCTTGAACAAGATTACCAGCCACTTTGTTATCCATTTTGCAGTCAGCTCTAAACTACAGTTGACAATTTGTTTGGAACATGGGTAAACCCAATGTTAAAATCCCACAAAAGATTATGAGCTACTCCATAATTACATCCTACAAATCCTTTAATACAAGAATATAAACTGTTACTTTTTCTAATCCAAAGCTTTTGATTATCTCTCTTCCATGAATTTCAAACATACCACGTCTGTGACTGTGGTTCATTGCGCAATATATGTTCTAAGTAATGTGTTGATATTCTATTTACTTTGTTTCTAGTTCAATGCCAACATTCGACTTGTCCGCCAGGCAGTAAATGTGTGGAACTTTATCAGTCACATACCTGCCGCTGTCCCATTGGGCAATCTATGAGAGATAACTGTGTAACAGGTAAACTGAAACTCGTTGCTATCGATTTATAATACAACAAGCATAAATGTCTTGCTCTATAGTCTAATATTGCATGGAAAACCATTCCTAACAATTCATTACAAATATGCACAAGCTTACCAGGATTTGATGCAGCTAAACTAGAAAGCTTTAAGATGCAAAGAGCTTAAAATTTCACCTCTTTGGGAGTAGACTTAATCTTTACGTAATTTTGCAGAATTGCTGAGTTCCGATCAGAATCAGGCTTATCATCACTGACATATGTCATGAATTTTGTTTTGTTTTGCAGCAGCAGTACAGTGCAATACATTTTTTAAAAAGTTGCAATAAGAAATATATAAAAAGTAAATGGTGCAAAAAGAGAGCAATGTAGTGACTTAGTGGTCATGGGTTCACAGACCGTTCAGAAATCTGGTTGTGAGGGGAAGAAGCAGTTCCAAAAATGTCAAGTGTGGGCCTTCAGGTAGTAATGAGTAAAGTGTATGTCCAGACGGTGAGGGTCCTTAATGAGCTTTTTGGTAATTAGATCCTGTGTTCATTTCCTGCTTTTTTTAAAAAAAAAACATTCAATCCCAACATGAAGTTTGGTCCTTCATATCATGATGTACTCAGCATAGCACATTTTGAATCATTGGTGCTGATTGATACACTGTTACATATTCGCATGTTTTCTGACTGTTCTGTGATGATATGTAGGTCGTGTCTGTACTGTTGAGTACTGAAGGGATTCCAAAACGAGTCTTTCTCTACCTCTTGGCTAGGGATAGAATGACAGGCACCAAGAGAATGAGGGAAATAGGATTCAGAATGTCTTAGTTGGCAATCAGTTTTGTGACTCTGTGCTCAGCAAGAATGAGCCCTAATGTCATCTTCAAACCTGCAGATGAGGTTAACGTTGTTGTTGCCTGGCAACCGACCCCATCTCATGGAAGCCAAACTTGGGCTCTCAGATGCATCCTTGTATCTCGCACTGGATCATGGCACCACCGCCAAAAATCAAACCACTGTCTCTCAGATGATCACGGACCTCCTCCTTGATCTGGAATTCAGCCTGTATCAACCTTGCTGTCACTCCTGATCCGCAAGAAGTCAAGAAAGCCATATCATGACTCAAGAACTTCATAGTAGACAAGATACCCGCTAACACCGGTGACAAGCTTTCGTCAAAAGTCCACAGCTTTGTCTTCCACTGGGAAGTGAAGGATCTTTCAGAGACCTCCAGATGTCATAATCATGACCACCTTTTAGAAGGGAGACAAATCCAACATTTGCTATCACAGGGGGGTCAGCCTGCTGCCTTCCTTTGGGAAGGTCATAATCAGGAAGCTTCCCAATCACAACCTCACAGTGACTGAAAAACTGCTGCCCTTTTTTTAAACAGGCCAATGCCTTTCAAACAGTACTTTTTCCTCAAACTTGTCCTATGTAAGCGATGGTTGACAAAGTGGATAGAGGACGATATTAAATGCAAATAAAACTGTAGCAGATTGCCAAGGAGGTCATTCTGAATCCATTTTCCATGATTTAATTGACCTTCTCTTGGCATTTGTCATTCAGGGATTGAGGGACACCATTCTCAGATTTGGCTGCTCACAGAAATTAATCTCTTTCTTGCGCTCAGTCTACCAAATCATGCAAGCTGTGATGTTAACCATCAGGCCCACAACAAAACCTGTTCTCGATCAAACCAGGCTGTGCTTATTGCCCCAATATTTTTCTTAGACTTTTCTTGTTGTAATCTTGCCCCTCACCTTCAACCAACCTCCTGTAAGAATGGTGCTAGAATGAAGGAGGAGCTGTTTAACCTTCATTGGCTATAGTACAAAACAAAATTTAACCAAATATCTGTGGCCAAGCAGCTGTATGCAGATGGTTCTTGTGTCTGATTGAGGGACAAATGTAAAATCATTGTTGACACTTTCACTTTAGATCAGGGGTTTCTAACCTGATCCACAGACCCCTCAGATAATGGTAAGGCTCCATGGCATATAAAAGGATGGGAGCCCCTGCTTTAGATTATAAAATGATGGAACTTCTACTTCCAGAAGATGGAGGTACTTCATCAATGTGCATCACACTGCCCTCTTGTGATAAAAGTTCTTGATGAGACCATGGAAAATTTGGACATCTTTAACATATATCACAAGCCTTCTATCCACAGAAACAAACACTGAGTATGGTGGTGAGTTTCATAATTAATGTACCAGTGTAGCTTTTGGTCAGGTTAAGTGAAGACAGTAGAAATGAGTATCACGTACAACACGCTGGAGGAACTCAGCAGGTCCTGACGAAGGGTCTTGGCCGGAAACGTTGACTGTTCGTATCCATGGATGCTGTCCGACCTGCTGAGTTCCTCCAGCGTGTTGTACGTGATACTCATTTCTACTGTCTTCACTTAACCTGCACACGTTTTGCCTATTCCCTTTAAATATTGTGGCCTGTAGCCTTTTTATATTCAGTCATAAACACCAGAGCTAAAAATGCTGGAGCTGACATGTTTTTGTTGCGGGTAGTTTTAACTACCAACATTATTTGTGGAACATTATCGTTTTCCATTCTATCAGTGTATTTTTTGGATTATTTTCCTTGGCAACCTTGAAAATGACAATAACAGGAATTTGTCACCCATATATTTTCCCTTGTGCAAACCAGTGCGCAGGAAGGCAATCTGTTTGCCCTTGGTTTTTATTTGTCCTGTATTAAATCTTTGTACTAATTGCTTGTTCAAATGAGAAAGTCCATGTTATTTCCATTTTCCTCTTTCAGTGAGAACCTTCCCGGGAACCTTGCATTTAACGATGAATTTTGAATCTGGTATGAATGATGTTCGTTCAAAGATATTCTTAGACACTTCAAGAAGAATAGAGAAGGAGGTAAGGTACCATCTTGCTTTTATCCTGTTTCTTCATACTGAGTCAGCATTTTATCACATTAGACCATAAGACATTGGAACAGGATTAGGCCACGTCTAATTGAGTCTGCTCTGCCCATTCGATCATGGCTAATTTATTATCCTTCTGAACCCCATTCTCTTGCCTTCTCCTCATAACCTTTGACACCCTGACTAATTAAGAACTTGTCAACCTCCACTTTAAGTATACTTAATGACTTGGCCTCCATAGCTGTCCGTGGCAATGAATTCCACAGATTCACCGGCCTCTGGCTAACGAAATTCCTCCGCATCTCTGTTCTAAAGAGATATCCTTGTATTCTGAGGCTGTGTCATTTGGCCCTAGACTCTCCCACCATAGGAACCATCCTCTCCACGCACACTCTATCTATATCTGTTACACCAGTTCACCCGTTTAGCCAATTTTCCTGGAATTTAGTTGGGGATTGCCTTTTATCCACTAAGAAGAAATTTTTAAGTTTACTTGGAGCGAGGAAGATCCCCAAACACATAAGTTTTACTGGCAGTTTGCTTATGAGATGATAATTATTCTGATAAACATGAGGAGGAACAGCAATACAGCCCCTTGAGCTTACTGTGCCTTTGGGTAAATTGTTGGATGATTGGATCTTTGACCCCTCTGATTTCCCTATACTCCTTGATCTCTCTTCTCTGATTAAATATACATAAGCAGACAGTATGAGGAACTTGCAAAGCACGTAAATGACATCTGGTACTTCCAGGCTGCTACTTTTCACCCTAGGCCAGTGAAGCTTCACCGAGGGATATACATATATCCTGTGACATTTGCTCAGTGATGCAAGTGTATGTAATCAAGTGGAAGCTTTCTTGACGTGACTGAACTGAATGGGAGCAGAAGGACTGCGAACTGATGCCTGAAATCTTCACGTTTTTATATGATCTGCGCACAGCTGAAGCACAAACAGATTTTTTAAAACACAAAGATACCCTGGAAAGTTCACTAACTTTAATTATTCTTCACCACCCCTTGCAAAACCAAATTAAAAATTCCCAACCACGCCTTATTATTGTAAAGCTTCTGGCCCTTTATCCCTGTCCCACCACCAATTCCAGTTGTAATTAAATGTGTGTGGCATTGTATTATTCAAATCATGTGTTGCTTTACAACAAATACCAGTGAAGATATTTTCTTGGGATATGAAAATACTATTGCAGAGAATAAAAAAGCTGTGATGATGCCTGAAACTTCTTTTCTTTTCTCCCCATTGTATTGTGATTAGATGAAAACCTTCTTCAAAAATGACCCTTCCTACTACCAATCTATTGTTTGGAAACTTGAGTAAGTACCCACTATTAAACCAGAACCTTAACATGTGGTGTAACTCTGAACTGATGCTTCCTCTCGATGCATAGGTCAAGAATGATGCAATGTTGTAATGCAAATTGGCCCAGGCACCACGACTGTACAGTTTGACTTGTATAGACAGGTCAGCTGTGTTTCACCCAGCTCTCTCATAGTCAGCATATGAATTTGCATCTGTTTGCCAAGGGTTTCTCTTGTCTCTACATGAAGGCCGCCGCCCTGTATTGAATTGAATTGAATTTATTTCTTACATCCTTCATATACATGAGGAGTAAAAATCTTTACGTCTCTGTCTAAATGTGCAATGTGCAATTTATAGTCATTTATAATAAATAGTATGTACAACAGGACAGTCAATATAACATAGAAATACAATTGTACAGAGTGAATTAATCAGTCTGATAGCCTGGTGGAAGAAGCTGTCCTGGAGCCTGTTGGTCCTGGCTTTTATGCTGCGGTACTATTTCCCGGATGGTAGCAGCTGGAACAGTTTGTGGTTGGGGTGACTCGGGTTCCCAATGATCATTCGGGCCCTTTTTACACCCCTGTCTCTGTAAATGTCCTGAATATTATTTGAGATTAGGCCAATCAGTGTAGTGTCGTCAGCAAATTTAATTAGCAGATTGTGGGTGGTGACACAGTCATGGGTATACAGAGAGTAAAGGAGGGGGCTTAGTACACAGCCCTGAGGGGCACCTGTGTTGAGGGTCTGAGAAGCAGAGGTGAGGGAGCCCACCCTTACCATCTGCCAGCGATCTGACAGGAAGTGGAGGATCCAGCTACACAAGACAGGGTGAAGGCCGAGGTCTCCGAGCTTCTTGTCCAGCCTGGAGGGAATTGTGGTGATGAATGCTGAACTGTAGTCCAAGAACAGCATTCTCGCATAAGCATCCTTCTTCTCCAGATGTGTAAGGACGGTGTGTAGAGCTGTAGCTGTTGCATCATCTGTCGATCGGTTGTGTCGGTAGGCAAATTGTAGAGGGTCCAGTGTGGGTGGTAACATGCTGCAGGTATAGTCCTTGACCAGCCTCTCAAAACATTTGCTTATTACTGAGGTGAGTGCGACAGGACGCCAGTTGTTCAGACATGTTACCTTGGTCTTTTTAGGCACAGGAACAATGGTGGATAATTTGAAGCAGGAGGGCACTCTACACTGGGGGAGAGCGAGAGATTGAAAATGTCTGTAACCACACCTGCCAGTTGTGCCGCGCACTCTGGGATGCCGTCCGGTCCCGCAGCCTTGCGACTGTCCACTCATTGGAAACACCTGTGTACCTCAGCCTCAGAGACGACCAAGCTGCAGGTCGCATCAGGGGCTCAGTGTTGGCAACATTTTAGGCTGCCAAGTGGTAGACTGGCCCACAGAAGGCTGCGCTGCTTGGAGAACTCTGGGCAGTTTAGAGAGCTCCCTTCCTATCACTGGAAGAATTGTCCACTGGGCATTCAACTGTGGGAATTGACCCATTGTTGGTCCCTTTTTGCACTGCAAAGGTTTTGGAAAACCCTAGGCCTTTTAATGAAATCTTTTCCCCCAGTGCTTCAAATCTTGTTGGCTAACAAAAAGGGTTAATCTGATAAATTACTTCGTGTGAGCAAGTCCCCTTGTGACGTGGCTGTGTCACCCACCCCGAGCAGCTGAATGGTCCTGTTTATTTTCCTCACCAATAGTTTTCCCACCACTGACAAAAGACCCACTAGACAAGAAGTTACATTTTAGTTGTTTAAGTTCAGTTGTCTTCTGACCTACTGTATCACTTGCATGTTTTCCAAGCTTCGCTACTGCTGACTCCCGGTGTATCATCAGATGTATCTTTCTAATGCTTTCTGACAATCAGAGGCAGAGGTTGTCCAGCAGGGTCAAAGTTGTATCATCTTGAATTAAAATTAACATCAATGTGAGTTGTATTTTGGAACTAGAATATTTGGAAATTTTGATATAAAACAAATTAAAACCTCTGGTGAACTTGGATGTAAGCTTGAGATAGTTGGCAAGTGGAATCCTTGACCTGTAGAAAATATATGCAGTGTGTTGCCTGTTTAAGTGAGCCTGTAGTATATTTTTACACATACTTTCAATTGCGTTATTTTTCTCTCTTTTCAGAAAGGGGAGTGTTAAGGCCTCTGTCGACAACATCTTTTCACTTTCTTCCAAAGTAACTGAGGAATTTGTCAACCAACGTATCAAAAATGGCATCAAAAATTGTACAGACTGCACAATAATAAAAGGCTCAGACAAATATACTTGTAAGTTGAGTGTCCATTGGTTCTTTTGAGTTAGCTTAAAATGTGGTTATTGCCTCTTAAATATGGTTACTGCCTCTTTAATTACATTAAAGTTGTAGGGTGCTTTAGAAAAGTCCTCTAAAGATTGGTATCTTTATCTGTGAGGTTCAGGGAATAGTGTTTCCCCTTTTAATGGCATGGCATCAGTTTTTAATGAGACACAAGTTTATTATATAAAAAAAAAGAAATCGAGCAATTCCTTCCTTCTGATGTCAGGCTGATTGGTTGTTCCCTGTGTTTTCTCCCTTTCCTTAAATAGTGGGAGGATATTATTTCCTGCAGATTGAAAAGTAGCCATACTAGAATCTGGAATTTTAGGTTGGATGCTCCAGTTATTATCCCCACAATGCCTTCTTTCAAAACTTTGAGATATTGGTCATGACATCATGAGGATTCATTAGTTTTTTAAACAATTATTTTCCCCTGTACTGATCTCTTTCAGCTCTTCATTCTTGCCAGATGTATAGTGTTTTATTTCCTAGACAGATGCAAGATATTTAATACCTCTCCCACTTTCTTACTCCTCAATATAATCTTTTCTGTCTCAGTCCATGAGGGACTTTCTTCAGCTTTTTAATCTTTTCCTTTTAGCACAGCTTATAGCTTTGGGGTCATTTTATATTTCCTGTTTAAATTTCCTCTCTAGTCCCAAAGACTTGTCCTTCTCTCTGGTAACGTACAGGCAACTGTGCCTTAAGAACTCGTATTCATGACCCCTAGGAATGCGTTGTTACCACATTTGATTTCACTTGCTTTAACTTGACTAGCCCATTGTGCCACAGTGCTGTGGTCAATTGTTTGTCCTTTTTGTTGCTTCCACTCTCATTCATTCATAAAACAAATGTTATACAGGAACCAGGCTTATACTTCTCCAGTGCTACCTCTGCAGTGTAGACCAGCAGAGAGGCCTTTCAATGTGGTAAATCATGTATAGAGCAGAGGTGCTTGGGTAGTATGTTCCATTGTTGTGGGGAAATTGGTTGTGACAACCTGAGAGCTTTTGAATCTGGTGATGCATTCATGTCCTGTGCCAATAATGTATTCTTTTATATTCAGAACTGCTTGGAATTTAACTCCAAAGTTTACCGTTAAACTGAATCCCAGGCAAAATGATGGATACGTAATTTTTTTTAAAAGACGCTAGATATCTGGAATAAAAATAGAAAATGCTGAAAGCCCTCAGCATTACAGAGCCCAGTTCTGATGTGGGATCATGAATTTGACATTAACTGTTTCTTTTTCCACAGATGCTAAATGTTTCCAGCTTTTGCACACCTATCATTTTACGGAGATTTTGTGAGATAAATGTAATGGGTGGATGATGCAATATACATGCAACTTTGAGTATAGTTGAAACTGGTCTTCGTTTCAACCATATAAAATGCAAAATGTATGCCATCTATGAATGCAATAAGCTTTGGAGTGCGCTGAGCTCATTAACTCTTTATTGTATGACAAAGATTAACAAATGGACTGTGCTATAAGGAACACGATTCTGATAAACAATGCTGAAAAGAGATTGACAGAACCACAAAGAGGGATTAAGAGCTGCTTAGAGGTGTCAGGTTACAGTGAGGCAGCAGGGATACTATATTGGAATTCCTGTGTCATTGTGCTGAGCATTAAGTCTTTTGATGGGTGACTGATTGCACTTTTGAAACATATCCTAACTAATATTTTTGTGTTACTCGCCTCTCTGGTACACTGGCATTTTACGCATGATTCCCCTATGACACAAGCTTAGAACCATTTAAATGAGATTTTATTATGCATCTTTCCCGGCCATCTTAAAAGATTATGGAAGTTGCAATGTACTCTGTGAATACTGCCAGGTATTAGAATCTAGAACACCATGCAGCCCTTGTTAGCAAGCACTTATTTTAAGGTCAGACAATTATTGTGATGAGTCTTTGAAGGACAAAATTTGCTCGACCACATGTGTAATGTTCACAGTGAAACATGTTGCTTGACTTGCAATCAATGACTTGCTATGTACAATGCTCTTAACTGGACTGCAATTTCAATCAGTTGATACACAAGGCAGGGAATGAACTATTCTATCATTTTTCACCGGAAGAATGAACTTTGCCATCTCAAGTTTCAAGTTCATTTCAAGTTAAAATTAATTGTCATGGGCATATATGGACAGGGTACTAATGCCTTGAAAGTTAGCTTTTTGCAGCATAGTAGATTACAAGCATAGACTTAACATAAATTATACATAACTTGTTTGACAAATAAATTAAAACAAACATAATGACTGGTAAATGGGTACTTCCTAAGCAGATATTTAGGATTTCATCTGGAAAAATAAGATGATGATTAAATTATTTTAAGATTAAGTCAGGATCTAAGAAAAAAGCTCTACACAACCATGTAATGTTTTTGTTTTGTACTCCAAACATTATTATAGCACATGGATCTGATTTGAATTTTATGGTGGGGGGGGGGAATACACACTAATGAATTATTTTTTTGCTAATGTAGTCTTGCATAAATGGATTATCCAAACCAGAAAGTATCCATTACAAATTAAACTGCCTCTACACTAAACCAACACTGGAATTAGCATTAAAACAATTGTAACACCAGCTTGCTATGTTTTCCACTTCAGTTCTGTTTTAGAACAAGCCAAGATGTATGGAAGTGCCTGTTGGCAGCTTGATTACCCCTCTCACTGCTTTTTTGAGGGGGAAATGTCCTTTTAAACCATTTTCAATGCTTGTTACTGGGCAATTTTGCTTTGGTGAAGCAATGCAGTGTTACCACAATTCACTCATCACTAACTTGTATCCAGCCTGTTAAGAAGAGCAGTGTGTGAATCATGAGTCAATATTGGGATCATGTTCTGAGCTTTCTGTTTTGCCTTAGTATCTAAGAAACAGTTGAAACAAAGTGAGAAAACTACTCCAGTAAGCACAAGCAGAAATTCCAAATTCTAAAGAAATTAAAACAAAATCAAAGCAAGTTTAACTGATGTAACTTTTCCTATTTGTTTTCTTGTTTCCCCTCTTTTTAACAAACTAAAGCTGAAAGTATTTGCAAACGAAATGTGTGTGATGTGAACACTTCTAACTGCACAGCAATTAATGGGACTGGTGAGTGTAGCTGCCTGCCTGGTTACAACAAGTTTGCAGATTCCGATCGAAGTTGCAAAGGTATGTGATATATTCTTGCTGAAGCAAGTTATGATTGTATTGCGGTGCTTTACTAAGAAACAGGACTTCTTTTTAAACAATGAGTGGGTATGATCTGGAGCTTGCTACTTGTTGGGCTAGTGGACATAGCTCTCAAAACATGTGCGTAGGCTCCTTGGAGCAAATAATCTGCTGTTCTATGGGGAATGGGAAACATCCAGATTGCTGTAGAAGGAACTGTCTGGATAAGCCAATGTTGTAACAATTTGTTTTCATATATCAGCTTTAATATGGTGGAGAAGGAAAACTCTGATCTCAAGCCATCACTGCCTTGTGGCTATACCCGCCCATGGGGACCCCCAAGGAAAAATTCAGAACTGGAGTCCCTAAGGCAGTCCCACATTGAGTTCAACACTGATTGGCAACTCCTGCAGAGCTGTTGGTGCCAAACTGTATTGGTCTCTGCCATTCCTTTTGGAATCATCAACTACATGGAGGGGGAACCTGCTACATGGGCAACATCTTGCTCTCCATATCTAACTGCCCTGGCTTGCATATGCAACATAGACAACTAGGATGCAATATCCGTGGTCGACCCTAACCCATGGAGGGCCTCTTCAATGTGGTAAAGCCTCTTGAATTTCACAAGACCTTTTAGGGAAGGAAACTTGACATCCAGCCAAAAGAGAGATTAGGCCAGGTGACCAAAAGCTTGATCTAAAATCTAGTTTTTGGGAAGAATCTCAGTGAAGGTGAGAGACAAAAAGATTAAGGGAATGGTCGGGTGAAGTTCCATTTCTTGTGATCCAGACAGCTGAAACCATGTGGCAGCAGTTGTGAAGAAATTTAGATTAATATGGGGCCAAAACTGAAGCAGAGATCTTGCGAACTGTCACACTATTGTAGATTAGTAGCAGCGAGGCAATGTATGTTGCATAAATTAATACTGTATTAATCTTCTTCATAATTATGTAATGTGATCTACCTACTTTTGAGACAGTTGTTTTGTTCAATCCTGTTGCAACTTGCCATGTATGAAGCAATGTCACTTGAGTGTAAAGGTATAATCGCTGACTTCACAGGCAGCACAGAACAGTGTTAGACACAGATCATTAACTGAGACAAAACAAACAGACCCTACCCAGTAAATGTCATTGAAATATATTGAAAGCCAAAAACTGACTTCTTGATCCTGTGGAAAAATAACTTTCATTGCCAGACTGAGTGAATTGCTTGGCTTGCTCTGTGAACTTTGTAGTATGAGATTATACTTTTCCACAGAATATCTTGTTTCTGATCAGTTGCTGTTATTCCCTTAATTTTATGTAATGATTGCACACCTGTGTTTCCTAAAATGATGACCTATTTCCATCAGTGTCACGCTGAAATTGTTAGCTGCCTGCTAATTTTCTGTCTTTTCAATCCCTCCTCTTCCATCTGTCTCTCCAATCTAATCTTTAGTTTTGAATTTGCTTTTGCTGCAAGTTCAACATGAATGATGCCTGTAGTCTCACTCTGTAAATGGGCTTCCTCTTCTCTTAAATACCTTGTGTTTAATATTTGTTCCAGATTCTTCAACTGCTGTTAAAGCAGATTCGTTCCATTGGCCTTCCTAATTCTAAGCATCTCTCTGCTAAGATCTAGCTTTTGGGAAGAATGCCAGGGAAGGTGAGGGGCAAAAAGATTAAGGGAATGGCAAGGAGAAATTCCAGTTCTTGTGTCCAGGCAGCTGAAACCATGTGGCACCAGTTGTGAAAACATTTAGATTGGACATGGGGCCAAAACCTTTCAACAAATACTCTTGATTTTTAAAGTCTTTACATTTGGTCTGTCATGAAGAATTTTGAGATGGTTAAGGTAATTGATCTACTGTTTCAGCCGGGTTTCCAGTACAGTATTATAGCTGCTTGACTTTGAACATCATTGAGCCTATTGAGAACTAATTGCCTTGTCTCCAGAAGTCCTTGGGCTCCAATGGTACAGCACCAGGCACTGTTAAGCTTTTGAATAATACTTCTCTTTTACCTTGTGGAGCAAGAAATCATTCAAGTCACCATCGAAAGGCACATGTTCAGCAAATGTAAGTTTGCCGAGCCTACGGTGATAGATGACTGTGTGTACTTTTGTACAACATTGATATAAACCTGTCTTTCTGGATTGTTGATAATATTTTCATAATGGTGGTTTAAAAAAGTACACACAGCTTATACAGGTGTCGTTATGGACCTAATACTGCTGTCCGCTGGCATAAACATGCCACCAGTTGAAATGATGAAGATCAATTCAAGACACAATAAGTGTGTTTACTTTTCTTTTTAAAACAGCTTGTCCAAGCGGACTTAAACTTCGGAATGGATCATGTGTAAAGTAAGTTGAGCACTATTCATGCTTATTCAGGAAGTCCTTTCTGACAGTATCCGCCCCAGACACAAAGATGAGGCACTCTGATATTTAAATCTGGATAGTTTTGTGATCCAAGAAACTGCAACGTTATCTGTAACTTCTGTTTATTTTGTTAAGTGATTATCATGTTTTCCTTTCCTTGAGTTGCGAGCCAATCGTAGCTGAACTGTACTTTTAGCAGGAAAAGAGACTTGATATTGGATAAAAGGGTAATATTTGGGGTCAATGCTCTGCAATCACCAATCACGTAATTAAATCTAATTGTCCTGATGAGTAGAAATGGAGAATTATTCTAATCCTGCTCTTTGGAATCCTTATTACAAAAATAATAATTTACTTACATCATAGTATACAGTGTAATGTCCTCTATTCTACCAGGAGGTTACAGCCTCCAAGTGAGGAATGATATCTCATTTTTGAATCCTCTGCATTTAGATAGATAGATAGATACTTTATTCATCCCCATGGGGAAATTCAACTTTTTTTCCAATGTCGCATATACTTGTTGTAGCAAAACTAATTACATACAATACTTAACTCAGTAAAAAATATGATATGCATCTAAATCACTATCTCAAAAAGCATTAATAATAGCTTTTAAAAAGTTCTTAAGTCCTGGCGGTAGAATTGTAAAGCCTAATGGCATTGGGGAGTATTGACCTCTTCATCCTGTCTGAGGAGCATTGCATCGATAGTAACCTGTCGCTGAAACTGCTTCTCTGTCTCTGGATGGTGCTATGTAGAGGGTGTTCAGGGTTTTCCATAATTGACCGTAGCCTACTCAGCGCCCTTCGCTCAGCTACCGATGTTATACTCTCCAGTACTTTGCCCACGACAGAGCCCGCCTTCCTTACCAGCTTATTAAGACGTGAGGCGTCCCTCTTCTTAATGCTTCCTCCCCAACACGCCACCACAAAGAAGAGGGCGCTCTCCACAACTGACCTATAGAACATCTTTAGCATCTCACTACAGACATTGAATGACGCCAACCTTATTTCTCCAGGTGTGTGGCCTTTTGAATGGGCTAAGTGCAGGAGTAGTCCATTTTCCTCTCTTTGCTGAGTTGAATTTTACTGAAATATATGCTTGAAATCTGCCCCGACCTTTATTGCTTCTCCAACCATGAAATTAGATTCAATTTAAAACTTTGTCAAAATCTAATCTGGAAAAATTACAGTTCGAATGCCATGCTTAGCATAATATTGGAGTTGGGTATCAAAGGTATTTCTATCTGAGAGCTATGAGACTTCCAAAGCATTAACCCAAAGGTTTTTGTAGATGGAAGAATGATGGAGGTTGAATTTTAAACATTGTCTTGCAGTGGTATTTCCATCGGTGCAAAAACTATTTGTTTGTTATTTTCAGGTGTCCATTTGGTTATAGTGGATTTAACTGTGACAAATGTAAGTAGCTGTCATTTGATCCCTTGCAAACTGATGCAAAAAAAGTTCAAACTCTGTGCAAATCATGTATACTATCAGCCGAAGATAGTGTTATATATTGTGGGAATAAATAGAGAGCTATAATATTAAACATACTTTATACATATTGGTGCACTACTGTGGATTCCGTATAAGGAGGACATATTGTCTCACGCCTCTCCAATTTGTGAGCTGATGAAGCCAATGTGGCAACTACGGATTTTGCTGCTGGTGGGGTAGGAACTGCTGTACAAGGGGGTAAACTGGGAGATGATGCATTCCTTCTGTTGTTTGCTGTGGGGCTGCTGTGTTCTTCAATGCATTGACATGAGGATCTCGGCACCACCCTGAATGGACTTTCAGTGGATAACGAGGACCATTGACATCTCAAGGATTGCAGCCTATCGCAAGCAAATTGTAGCTAACCGCTTGAAGGCTTGTTGTTTTCAAGAAATATTTAAAACATGAGCAAAGAAGTAACAGAAACTGCACTGTGTCACCCACATGCACATTTTAAAGTCAAAATTGAGTGTGTTTTCATATATACAAGTGTATGAACAGGTGCAGTGAAAGACTGACTAATGGCGGTGCCACAGGCCATAGCATCAGATGCACAATATTCACAAGAAAAGTCATAAATTAATCTATATTTGTACAAGGACAAACATGATTAGAACAAAACAACAAAGTCCATTGCAGTGCAAGGTGGTCATAGTGTTCCTATGCTGAGGTAATGATTAGGATTGTGCAGATTGTTTCAAGAACAATTTTTGGCTTTGCACTGTTTACTGAAGCAAATGTGAGTGCTTTACTGCAGCTGAAAGATGTGTGCTTAAATACTAAACTTGGGTGATATCTTAAGCCCTTGGCCAAGAGGAGAGATTATCACTGAATCTAAGTTCTAGGCGTGACATTTGGGTAAATGCTTGTGGCTGTGCACTGTGTCATAATTTACTCTTATCAGGCTCACCACCACTGTCCTGGCAGTCCATTCCACGTCTTCTCGTTACCCGCGTGCGTTATTCTCTCATATGCCTGCCAGCTCTCCATTGATTCTTTTGCCACCCTTTCTGTTTTAAGCTTCAAATTTGTCACTCCTTTTGACACTGGGAGAGTGCTCAACCTCTGAACAGAACACCAACAGCAATGACAAAACTGACAAACTCACCCAGCAGTCGAACTGTATCCGCAACTGTGAGATTTGCCCACTTGAGTTCTGCCAAATGTGCTTCCTGAAAATCTGAACTCTGCTTTCTCCCTTTGTCGTAGAGGCAGCCACTCAAGTGTTGGAGTGAATAATGGCAGGGACCAATGTAGTTGCAAATCTAGGGTGTTCAGTGTTCTTTGCGGGCGCTCTATTTAAGTATGCATTACTCACACAAATCTCTGAAAATTAACACACGGGTACGGCAACCCTCAGAAAAACAAGTAGCATGTTGGCCCTTATTGCAAAAGAGTTTGTACACAGAAATAAGACTTTTTATTGTAATCATATAGGGTTGTGGTGAGATTGCAGCTGGATTATTTTGTACAGGTCTCATTTCTCTTTACCAAACACACAAACAAGAGAAGAAATGCAGCAAAGAATCAACACATTAAGAGGTTAATGCACACAAAGTGCTGGAGGAACTCAGCAGGTCAGGCAGCATCTATGAAAAGGAATAAAGAGTCAACATTTTGGGCTGAGATTATTCATCAGTCCTGATAAAGGGTCTTGGCCCAAATCGTTGACTCTTTATTCCTTTGCAGAGGTGTTGCCTGACCTGCTGAGTTCTTCAAGCATTTTGTGTGTGTTTACTCCATGTTTCCAGCATCTGTAGAATCTCTTGCATTTAAGATTAAGAGGTTAACTCTCTTTCTCTTTCCAGATACTGCATGATCTACTGCACATTTTCTGCATTTGTTTTGCCAGGTTATTCTTGGAAGTGGGGTGGAGGCAGGGGCTTGTCTTTTTTAGAGACCGTAAGTGAGTTCACAAAAACGAGAGGTGATCTTATCAAAACACAAAGTTCTTACTGGGATTGACAGAGTTGATCAATATTATTCTTGGTTGGGGTGTTTACAGCCAATGGTTATAAACTCCTTTATACAATGCTATCGACGATTGCATCTTCCAAGTCTTCATTTTTATTGTAACATTCAAAATGATTATTGATACCTTCAAATTCTTCATAGTTCCTAACTTGTTGAAGTAGTGAAATAATTTCATGTTCACTCCTGGCTGTTGCTGGCATCTCCAAGACTGAATGCTTGAAACTTCAGTGAGCAAAACAGTTCTAAATTGTCTTGCTGCTTATTTTGCGCCAACTATCAGTGACAAAAATCACTGCTTTTTGAACGTAATTGACGCTATTTAAAAACTGTTCACTCTAAGTACAGTATAGCATCTAATGGCCACACAAGTGCATGCGTCTGATGTTAGTTAGAAACTGTTTGGCAACAGTCTCCTGTCCCAATTAAGTGGCAGAGCGTCTCAAATAAGAAAATGTCTATTTTCTCAAATAATTTTTGTTCTTTGAGTTGTCCCAGATAAGCGGTGTCCCAATTAACCGAAATCCACTGTACTTGCCTTCATCGTGTTCCTTCTCCCATTCCTTTCATATTAGAGTCCGGTTTATTATCACTGACACGTCGTGTAATTTGTTGTTTTGTGGCAACAATATAGCGCAAAACATAAAAAAAATTACTACAGGTTTACTTTGTGTAAAAGTGGAATAATAGATAGTGTTAATGGACCATTCAGAAATTTGATGGCAGAGGGGAAGAAGCTGTTGCTAAAACATTGAGTGTGTGTCTTCAGCATTTAGTTTATTATAGTTCGGCTCAGATCAAAAAGGAATCTTATCACTTTTTATTATCTGAATTAATAATTTGTGCATTTTTAAATGCTTTAATGTGTAATACTTATTTACTTTATGATCGGGTATAATGCCTATATTCAAATTCCTATTGAAGGGACATGTGATACATTTCCATCTACATTAATTCAGATGAATATTAACATGTCTTCCATCTTTCTGTTCCCAGCATATTTACTGGCTCTTGTCGTGGTGTCCTGTGTCCTGGGTGGTATCCTCCTGCTCTTGCTGTTGGCTTTAATGGGAATATGTCTCAGGTAAGGATGTGACCTGAACAAGCTAATTGAGTTCTTTCTGTCAGATGCTGCTGGAGGACAAGGTTACCTGCTTGGCCTATCTTCACTAAACATAGCAATGTTCAGTAGTCCTGAGAACCAAGTTTTCACTCTATTTCCTTAACTGGTCTGTCAAACAAGTTGCTAAATGTCAGAGGCAAAGGATGAGTTCTTCACACCTTGACTATTTTTCTTGTGCAATAAATCACAATCAAATCCAAAGACAAAATTATACATTATATCAACTATCTTGTTCCTTTAACTTCAACCCAACATATCACTAAATCATGCAGGATTTAGCTTCCCTTGCATAGCAAGAAGCAATACCTGTTATGTACTGTATGCACGGAGCAAGCAAGACAATGGAGTAATATCATCAAACATTTTTACTGTCATGTTAGTAACAGAGCACATTGGGCAACAAAGTGTGGGAGTGATGAGCCGGGCCCACCAAGATGAAAAACATACACACTTGAAACCCGATGCCAAAAGAGAGCCCCCTGTGTGTAGGAGGTCCAGCTGACTGACTGTACGATCAATTGGCTGCATGTACACTTGCCACATTCTCGCAATTGATCCTGCTACAGTACAATGCCAATAGAAGAGTGGTTGCTCAGGGACCAGCGTCCTATACTGATGTCACTGTTGTGTACAAAGCCTTGACATACTCTAAAAGCCTTGACATACTCTAAAATAACAGCTCAACATTGCTGGGTCCTGAGTATATGAATATTGTTGGCCTAACTTTCCTTGACTGCCAGCTTAGCAGAGTAAAATTTGGATATGGACGTACACCTGATACTTTATAAACCACCCCATTTCAAATCCCTGCTGCATATGATAGAGGTACCTGTCCTTAACACATTTAGCAATTTTGCACAGCATTTACATTCCTGCCAACTACCCACCAAAGTGCTTTTTGTGGAAGGGATAAAGTGATATGAAGGCTGGATAGCTGCTCGGACTGGAGAAAATGCAGAAAAATCCAATGTGATTTAGTGAATTGTGGATCAGACTTGTAGCGCTGTCTGGCCAACACCCTTTTTGTCAGAGCTGGAAGTGTACAAGTCCAGTTGACGCTTGTCCTTTCACCTGTCATTAAGTAATTTGCACCGTATAACAGATACTATCCTCACTGCCTTGGTATAATGGTGCTATTTTGGTTAGTCCTTCCTTAGTACGTGCTTAAAGTTAATGGTGACTCAAACCATTGAGCCTAACTTGGCTTGAAGTGACTTATCCATGGATGAGTCAGGAGGAACCAACAGCAGGTATTTGTAAAGTCTGTATTGGATAGTCAAGGCACATTGGAAAGACCTTAAGACATAGGAGTAGATTTAGGCTATTTGTCCTTATTTGAGTGCTCTGCCATTCCATTATGGTTGGTCTATTTCCCACTCAACTCCATTCTCTTGCCTTCTCCCCATAACCTTTGACACCCTCGCTACTTAAAGAACTTATCACAATACACAATGACTTGGCCTCCACAGCCATCTGTGGCAATGAATTCCACAGATTCACCACCTTGAGAAATTCCTCCTCATCTCTGTTCTAAAGAGACATCCTTCTCTTAAGGCTGTGTCCTCTGGTCCTAGACTCCCCCCACTATAGGGAATGTTCTCTCCACATCCACTTTATCTGAGCTTTTCAATATTTGATAGGTTTCAATGCGATCTCCCCCTCATTCTTGTAATCTTCAGTGAACATAGGCCCAAAGCCATCAAACGCTCATCACATGTTAGCCCTGCCATTCCTGGGATCGTTCCTGTGAACCTGCTCTGGAAAGGTCCTTGAAAGGCGGGATATTCAAGAGGAAATAATTTCAAAATCAGAATCAGGTTTATTATCTCTGACATATGTTGTGAAATTTGTTGTCTTGTGGCAGCAGTACAATGCAATACATATAAATTGCTATAAATTACAATAAGAATATATATAAAATAAATAAGTAGTGCAGAAAGAAGTAAAATAGTGAGGCAGTATTCATGGGTTCATGGACCGTTCAGAAATCTGATGACAGAAGGAAGAAGCTGTTTCTAAAATTTAAATAGACCGTTCACTTTGGTGGATAAATGTTAAGGTACAAAAGATTTTGAACTAATGCTTGTATATTCAAGGAGCTTCACATGTCCTTGCAAAGTGTATTATTTATATTACTCAAGGTCCAGTGGATGGTGGGACTGAATTGCAACTAAGCAGCACTTTGTTTTTTTTTTGCAGATTAAGGAGCGGTGCCTACAGCTCCTCGTCCAGCTCGCATGATTATATAATGTGGCCCAAATCCGAGATGCCGAAGATCCCTCGCGCCACCATGCACTGGGATGGCAATCAACTTGAAATGCAGGAGAACGGAAGCACCAGCAGTTTAAATGATATCCACCGGGAAGGAGGGAGAATGGTGAGGGGTGTTAAAAATGTATATTGGAAGCTGAGGATGAAAAATATCAACAGTAATTTTGCCCTTTTCGTTTTGTACACTTACTTTCTTCTGTGTCTCTCGAAATGGCAAAATACTCGTCTAGATATCCACACAAGAATCTGGAATTAACCCACCAACAGACTTGGAATGGCACTTTTAGTAGATATTTCTCCAGTCTCCCTTGGTTCCCTCTTCTCATGCACTCTGAATAAGTTGTTCCTTGTGAGTCCCTACGTTCTTCTTAAAAGGATATATGTGCTCCAGGGAGACAGTAATGGGCTTCAGCTCTCCATTGCTGACTCCTTGAATCAGCTTCAGATTTTTACTTCATTAGCCAAGCCAACTTAAAACGTTGGCACTGAAATCAAGCCACACTACAGTTATTTCTTGTAAAGTACAAATATCACGTTTCTCAGGAATTGTTGCCCAATTTCCCTAAAATGATTGTGCTTTGAAACCAAAATGGAGATTTCAGTATATGACCATGTAAGTTCCAATGATAATTGAAGATGGAGAGCCAATTTGCCCATGTAGCTTCAATCCAGAAAGATTCTAATGTTTTCTCCATTTGAGAATGTGGAAGGGGAAGGTTATTCTCCTTTTTGGCCAGAATGCCTACTTTAAGAGGTTCCAAAGCAGCACGGTGGAAAATCTAGTTGTACCAGGGATGGCCAATGACAGATTCTCCAGAACAATTTAATGTAGGTTCCCTCAGTGATATAAAAAGAAGCTCTGAATGGGGAATAGTATCTGTTTGTGTATGACTAATGTAGAAATCATAAAGTGAATCGCTCTAGTGAGTATATGGTTGAATTTTGAGTGAGAGGAATGGCCTGAAAGTGATTATTATGATATTTAGGTGTAGTCTGTTTTCAGCATTTATCACTGAAAGAAACATGTGCAATTGTTTATCAAGGCACATATCTTCACACCAACATGCACAAAATGTTGGAAGAACTCAGCGAGTCAAGCAGTATCTATGGAGGGGAAAAAGAGTCGATATTGCAGCTCGGTCCGAAATGTCGACTGTTTATTTCCTTCCATAGATGCCACCTGACCTGCTGAGTTCCTCCAGCATTTGTGTGCATTGCTCAAGATTTCCAGCATCTGCAGAATCTATTGTGTTTATGACATGTCTTCACACACTGGGCAATAGACTCGCTTTCCCTAAAACACTGATGTGGTGAGGTCAAATTAAAATTTTGAATCTGAGAATGGTGAATTTTTGCTAATAAATTATTTTGCTTATAATTCATTTATAAAACCAGGTAGTAAATGGAGTTAAGATTTGGATCAGCCGTGATCTCATGTGGATAACTTCACTCACCACTACTCTGAACTGATTCTATGACCCACAGACTCATTTTCAAGGACTCTTTACAACTCATATTTTCAGTATTATTTTTATTTGCACAGTTTGTCTTCTTTTGCACACCAGTGTTTGTCAGTCTTTGTTTATGTATACTTTTATTTTGAAAAATTCTGTTGAATTTCTTCATTTTCTAGTAAATGTCTGTCTGAAAATGGCAACATGTAATAAATTTACTCTGAACTTTGAATGTAATTCCTGTGCAAGAGTTAAGTAAAGTAATATACTTCTGCTCCCAAAGCTTATCCCTTTTGAAGAATGCATATTTTATATTTCAGATAGAAAGTGTCACTGGAGTTTCAAGGTAGTATGTGGTAATGTATAATAACTTGATAATAAATTTACTTTAAACTTCAAACTTTTAAATTTCAGACAGAAAATGTCACTAGAGAAAGTAGTCCAATTTAACTTGCAAGGTTCCACACATTGTGGACAACCCTCTTCATAGATAAAATAAGTTTGAGAAAACTAACAGAGGAATATAATACAAGGAAGTTATTAGAGGGAGCACTTTGCCATATTTCAGCTAATCACTGTTGGTCTCCTCTGTTTCCTTTTCCCCAAACTAAACAAACATATTGTTTAAAATGGGTGGGAAAATAGCTCCATCACTATCCATAGCAACTGGTAGCTCACAACTGACACTTAAGTAGAAAACTGCAAAGTTACCAGCACAATATTTGATTGTTATACCATCAATCTAGATTAAGGTGAGTTTATTAATGGTGTTAAATTATCTGTTGCATTTTACATACTGTTTTTTGACTTTCGAACCTATATATAAATGACTTCCTGTTTTTGAGATTCCTGGTGGTTCTGGAATGGCTCCCTCATGAACATTAAGGATTTGCTCTATTTATTTTGTGCAATTGCATTTAATATGACCAGTTCTGAAGTCTTTGAGAGGTATATTGTTTGTCTTTTATAAAATCAAATCCTGTCTTTTGATTCTAACTTTGCTTTGCATTCTTTTGTTATTCTAGCCTGAGAAGAATGATGACCTGAAGACTTTTAAAGGAAAACAGCAGTCTCGTTACACTTATCTCTGTCAAGGGCAGGAGAATCCATATTATGTCAGTGATGAAAAGAAGCCAGAATACCTGTAAAAATGAGAAGATGGCGTAAATGCACTCATACTGAAATAAAAAGGATGGAACCCTATGTACTTGTGTGCTCGTTGCACAGCAAGTATGAGGGAGGGGAGAAAAAGATGAATTTTACAAATTTCTAAACCCATGTTATTGGAAAATGGAATTCCAGCTCATTGGCTACTAAAATATCAGATGGGAAGTCAAATTTCCAATGTCAGCTTTTTAGAACATGTTGTTTACCTCTCCTCCTCCTCCAACAGCAAATCAAATCCTTATTCCAGATATAACCACACGAAACAGGGGAGAGGAAAGAAACTTAGAATAACTGGCCACTCAATTTCTTTGACACCACTGTTGGGATTTTTGCGGGAGGAGTGAATCCCTGATATGAAGAGTATCTCCCACTTGAGGCATTTTATTGTTTTAATTAAATACTGACTCACTGCATTAATTTTCAAACCCTAAACATACAGGTCTCTGCTGTGTCAGGGAAATAGTTCATTCAGAGTTCAATGTCATACTGCACATAGCTGCAGTAGAAAGGCCTCCTTTGAAATGATTCAGGAATCTTCACCTGAACTTCCCAAATGAAAGAATATATTAAATTGCCCTTTTACTTTTGAGATTTAAAAAGTTATCCTTAGAATATCACCCTTCCTTTATAATGACAAGGAAAATTGTAACATTTTCATGCTTGTTTGAATGTACTTAATTGGGGTTGGATGCATTTGCCTAGCCACACCACTAACTGTTCCTCCTTTAGTAAAGCAGGGGTAAAAATAATTTCAGTCTACTTTTAATAGATGTTCTATCACCAGCTCTGTAGTATTGCTCTGCTTTCCTTAGATGGGCTGTAATAAGCAATGTGATGAGATAACTTTTCACATAACTATATTTACCATAACAAATAATGAGAAAATTATCTTTGAACTTGTATTGAGAGATTGTTTTGTAGAAAGTAGTAAATTAGAAATTTGCCACTTAAAATACTAGATGGAAATTGTTCACCTTCTAACATGATAAACGCCATTCATTTATTGCATCACCAGCAAGCTAAAGGAGGGCACATTTTCACCAAAAATTAGCTTTGTTTTAAAAATTGCATATTTTACTAATGGATTATGTAGATATCTTGTAAATATTCTGGTGCATACTTTAGCTCCGAGATGTATATTTAGTTTATTGACTACTGTAGACAAACTTCTGGTTTGAATCTGCAGTTGGTTTAAAACCTTCAGTCTTTTGATTATCGATTCATTAATTTATTTTCTGCAGTGAAGACACAAAATCTAATTTTTACCTGGCATAAAGGGGTGGTATTATGCTTGTCAAATGTGTATTAAAGTAGATGTTGATTGTTTATCTTGACTTTGATAGCTGGTTTCTTAACATGTTGAAAATTTTAATATGATGGCTAACACTGTAAGAGAAATTCACCCTTTTTTATTTGTCAGTAAAATTTGCTTTGGCTTATTCTCAGTGCTACATTTCAATTCTGGGTCTTGGATATCTTACCTAACTCTCCAATACTTTTGTAACCTCTAGTTCTTTCTGTGAGCTAGCTGCACTGTGGGAATATTTACAAGCTGACCATAGCATTGTGACTAACACATGAGCTTGAGTGAGGAGACCCTATGACCAAGTATAGTCATATACATGTGATGTTGACATCATGGTGCATAGTTACTGTAGGGACAGCATTTTTACTGCCCCAGTGAGATTGGCTGAGGCCATATAGAACTAGTGGAAAAGGTCTGACTGCCAGCCTTAAATCAGTTTTATTAAGTTAACTAGAAGAACTACCAGTGCTACAGCATATTGGTATAGTAACCACACAATAAAACCACACAAATAAAAATATCTACAGATTAAGTAGTTTGAATTCCAGGTTTAGTTTTTCCTTCTCTGATTATTCTTAAAGAATAGTTTAAATAATGATGAGTATTAGTAGCACTTGACTGTTAGTGATTTAAAATGTGGTGACAATGCATTATCAAATAGCAAAGCCCATTAATTTCCCCAATTTGGCCATATGGGAAATAGCTCCAAAGACTGAACCACGCAAATGTTAATTAGTCCTAGCAATCTTTTTATTTCAAACATTTGCATTTCTTATTTTTATGTGTAGACAAAGTTTCTTCAGAAGCTAACTCATAAAGGTGGTCCGGTGGACAATTTGAGGTATCTTATTTAATTGCATTGCTTAAATTGCATAGCTTAAACTTTGAAGCACGTTAATGAAAACATTGATAGTTTGTGCATGTAAAAGGAAACATTTTGTTTCTAATTCAAAATGGAACTGTCTATTAATAGCAAAGATGTGCCTATTTTTTCTCTTTTACAAAGGATATATTTTTGCAATCCTACGAAGGTCTATCAGAAATGCAAGGTTCATTTGCTTAAGAAGTGGATTATAGTTTTCATAGCCTAAGTAGATCACATTTCTCTGGAATGTATGCATATTTTACATTGGTAAAATTGTTTATCCATTAGCATAGAACAGTTGAACATGACCTGCTTTTGGTTCTCCACCTCATTCTGATTTTTGCTGCCAACTTTACCCAGTATTCTCAAAAAGAGAAGTTCAATTGCTGATGCTTCTCAAGAAGGGCCTGATGTTGTAGGTGCATGGGCGGGTGGGCGGTTGTGTTTTACAAGAGATCATTACAAGTATTCATTGCATTTGGAATGAATTAGTTGTCGTAGGCTTTGAAATTGTGTTTTAGCCTAGTAAATAGATTGTGTAACATTGCTTTCTTAAGTGGTACTATTTCAGAATTTATTTTTTGGATTTGGACCAGAATTGGACCAGGCATTTGCATGGCTTGAACTCTTCCCAAGATCAGTCATGCACCTAAGGATGATGTTGTTTATTTACCACCCCTCTCCACATGACAACAGCAATTGGAGCTCAAACTTCACACTGTGACAGACATGGAATAATCTCAGTATAAGTGAAAGCATATTGTCCAACTCTCCCTCTGCTTTTAAAAGAGATGCTCTTCATTATTGGGAGATCTGATTTGGCAGTTCCAGGACTGATTCTGGTTGCTCAAACATCTTCCAGAATTAGTACGATGTGCTTAATTAAGATAATATTTACACCAATATTTAGTTCTGAGATGTTCATTCCATGGGTGGCTTTGTGGTAACACAACTGACTGCAGTCCATTACTGAAGGCAGAGTTATGTCTATGACTGGTCACTCGGTGGGTCAATGAGCTTCAGAGAAGTGGCAAACAGAGCACCCCCCCCCCCCCCCTTGTCTGCAGAGACACCTACACCCTTTCTGTATCATTTTGCTAAGCACAGGCTCTGTCTTTCTGAATCTGTCATCACGGAGTTGTGTGGCATTCTGCAAGAAGACCTGGACCCTTTTATGCCTGGACTGTTCATCATGGAGGTTAAATCATGTTGATTCTTAACTTCCTAGCCATAGGCTCTTTCCGAGTGACCATAGCAGATCTCCACGGTGTCTAGGCCTCTAGGCCTCACGTACATGAATTAATCTATCTTCCTGTTGATTTCAACAAGGATTAGATGGCATCTCTTAGGATTTGCTGGCATTGTAGCCTCCCATAGGAGCTGGTGGCCATTGGTTGCACTTAAACACATTGCACCCACCCCCACCGGCAGATCCCAGCTCTTTACATTGACAGTAATGGTTTCCACTCCATTAATAAGCAGATTTCATTCCTCATACTGAATGCCATGTTTCTGGGAAGCAGGTATGACCTCATTGTAGGACCACAAGTCAAAATGAAATAATACTGTCTGGAGGGACAGATGGCTGGGTGTAAGGGATACCCTTTACTTCCATGGCCATTCACACTGGTGTTGCTACAATGAGAACCATGCAAGCAGCATCATGATTGCTCTCCTCGCGATGAGATGTCTTTGCCTGCATCAGTTTAGGGCCACATTTCAGTAAATGTGGAGACTTCATGTATTAAACGTAGCACATTTTATAGAATTCCAGTCAGTAGTATGTGTCAGAGGAGCAGCAATTAGACCTAGAACTTGATGGTTCTTGGCATGGAGCAGCAGAGCTGGTGTAGGAAGGCAGCTACCAGGGAGATGAGCTTGGTTTGCCCAGACAAGGGAAGAGTTGTTGATGTGATGTCAGAGACCCCGGTGAAAGCAAATGTCAGTCAAAACCATCGACAGAGTGCTCCAATAATCAGATGGGAAGCTTAGATATACTGAAAAGTCCTCTTGCAACTTTCTTTGCAGTTCCAACTGCTCTGAAATTAACACAATGAGTACATCAATGCCTCCTTCCAGTCTTGTTCTGATCACTGAAGCCTAGCCCAAAGAACTCTTTCCCATGAGGATCTCTGGTCTGCAGGCATAAACAATGTGCAAATCATCAGAATGTAACTTTGTGGGGTCATGAAAATTATTTTCCCTTTCTTTATTTGGTGATTCTCACTCCTGGGGGGAGATTACAGTAGCATCTGCATCTCCTGTCAATTCCGATAAAAATGGCAGGGCTGAAATGTTACCTCTGTCTCTCTACAAAATCTGCTGTCTAGAGCATTTCCATGCTTTTCACCTCCTGCCCGGCTTCTCTTTTGCTGAGCTCAGTGAGTCTCTGTGCCTTCCAGTAGTCAAGACCTTTATCATAGCTTGTAGCTCGTTAACCAGTACTTGCGTGTCCTGTCGAGTGATTGTAAGAGCTATCCCTCAAACCTACAGTCATAATGTGTTTCCCTGCAGTCTCACTGATATGGGAAATGTGCCAGTTGTGGGTGATGCCTTTCTCTGACTCCGCAGATTTTCTGCAATGAGATGTAGTGAGATCCTATGGAAAATGCACAGGGTCCCACTTCGGTGCTTAGTTTGGGATAAACCATTCTAAAGCCATTCACAGCATTTATTTTTGCAAGGGTCATGATTTGGTGGTTGTACTAAACTGCATTTAGAAACCAAATTTCTAGGTAAAGGACTTAAAAAAAAAATTTAAATTTGGAATGTTGTGAAGACCTGCCCAGATTTTTACCATTTTCGAAAATTTCTGACTGAGTTGGGTACAGTGTCTTTTTTCATGGTGGAAAGTGCAAAAGGAAAGAGACTAACTGATGTAATGCTCTTAACAGGAGGCTGGAATTAGTTTTGTAATCTGGGTTTCGATTTTATCACCCTGCACAAAAGAAGCATCAATGATCCTTTGGAGACGACATAATTTCCACATCGATCCCAAAAACATACATAAGGGAGACACTTCCATTCTATATTGAGTCTATTTTACAGATGTCTTTTGTGTTTGCTTCCTATTCTGTTTCAGCAAAAAAATATAATGGAAACTGTGTATTTTTGGGAGCTTCAGCATTTTTCTTTGCTCAAAAGGATTTATTTGCTGCTGTTGTATGTAATGAAAATGACCAAAGTTGCTTTCTTGATTCAGACTGACTGTTTCGCTTGTAACTTTTTGTACATTGCAATTGTGATACTTGTAAAGCGATTTAATGCCAAATAGGAGTAAAATCAAGAGAATTTCAAAAAAGCTGTTTTTAAAAAGAATCACTGGTATTGTAATATTGAAAGATGTTTTTCTATTGATATTGATTACTATTGCAAAATTTTAAAATAAATTGAAATAAAGAATTACTTTCCAGTTCCTCTTATCTCAATCTATAGCAAGTACTGGGTCCAAATAATATTGGCATGAGCTTGTGTTACGAGGCTATATTAATGTATTTAAACATTATTGTTTTATAATCAATGCCATGCCTCAGTGGAAAATTTCACTATGGTGTGGATGGGAATCACATAGCAGCCCAGAACTACATTTCAATTTGCCTAGTTAGAAAACCAGTGCAAGACTAGCTTGGTAATTGAGCTCCCCAGAGGCTTGTGAAGAGCATTTCTATGGAAGGAACGATTATCTTTGTTATCCCGACGTCTGGCACGCATCTTTCAAAACTGAGCTCTTAGACCTTCAGATTAAATGATTCACCTGCAGATATACTGATGTTAAATGAGTTAAGAGGTTGCCATTTACAATGTGCATATATTTGGAAGTAATTATATTCCATTAAATTAAAAGGATGATATAAACAAGAAAATAGAAGATAACAGTAGCATGTTTTCTAAATTCCTAGATGCTGGTTGTATGGCTCAGAAACAATTTATTAACATTGCCTTATATGACATGAAGTTTTTTTTTGTTTGAAGCAGCTGTACAGTGCAAAGACATACAACTACAATAAATTACAAAAATAAGCGCATGGTGCAGAAATAAAAGGAATAACAAGGTAGGGTTCATGCACCACGCATAAATCTGATGGCTGAAGGAAAGAAACTGTTACTGGAAAGTGTGGGTCTACCTCCTGGGCGGTAGTAATAATGTCCCAGATGGTGAGGGTCCTTAATGATGGATACCACCTACTTGAGGCACCAGCTTTTGAAGGTGTCTTTGATGATGGGGAGACTTGTGCCTGCGATGGAGATGACTTGAGTCTACAACCGTCTGGAGCCTCCTGCGATCGGATGCATTAGAACCATCGTACCAGGCAGTGATGCAACCAGTTAGAATGCTCTCCACCACACATCCATGGAAAATTGTAAGAGTGTTTGGTGACATACCAAATCTCCTCAAACTCCCAACGAAGTTGAGCCACTGACATGCCTTTTCTGGTGATTGCATCAATGCATTGGGCCCAGGACAGATCCTCGAAGTTGACGCCCATGAACTTAAAGCTGTTCACCCGTTCCACCACTAACCTTCAATTGAAAACTGGTGTGTGTTCCCCCGACTTCCCCTTCCTGAAGTCCACAATCAATTCCTTGATCTTACTGATGTTGAGCGCAAGGTTGTTGTGGCAGTACCACTCAACCAGCCAGTCTATCTCCAGTATGCCCTCCTCATCACCATCTGAGATTCTAACAATGGTGGTATCATCAGTGAATTGAGGGTGGCTTTTGAGTTGTGCTTAGCTACACAGTCATGAGCATAGAGAGAGTAGAGCAGTGGGCTAAGCACACATCGTTAAGGTGAACCTGTATTGATTGTCGGCAAGAAGACGATATTATTTCTGAGGAATGAGGAAGTCGAGGATCCAGTTGCAGAGGGAGGTGTAGAGGCCCAGGTTTTGAAGCTTGGTGATTACTACTAAAGGAACTCTATTAATAGCTTAGTACATTGCTATTTTGGAAATCTGATTGTCTTGTTTGCATATTGCTGCAGCGGGGCACCTGTAATTAATCTGAATACTTGGGAAATGAGCGGTAAACTTTGGGACTTGATTTCAAGCTGTAATTATCACTCAATGGCTCAGCAATATTGTGCAAGAGCTGGTAATTTCACTGTGTAATTTGTGTTTCTCTATATTCAATCAACGATTAGTCAGCAGATGGTCAAATATCCATGGTGAACTTGTACTGGTGAACTTTCTAAAAGGCATTAACTCCTTTCTGAAAATTCACAATGGACTTCAACAGGAGAAAAGTAGCTTCCAGCAGGTTGGAGAAGTAACTGAGTAAGTCACTGGTGCCACCAGAAGGCACCAGGTGGTACTACAGAAAGTTAACAAAATGTTTATATAAAGTTGTTGAAATGCAGAAGTTTATTGTTCAATGTTCAAAGTAAAATTTATTATCACAGTCCATACATGTCACCACATTACAATCCTGAGATGCTTTTCCTGCGGGCATACTTAGCAAATCTATAGAACAGTAACTGTAAACAATGGACAACAAACTGTGCAAATGCAGATATAAATAAATAAGGTAAGAGTCCTTAAATGAGTGTAGTTATCTCATTTTGTTCAAGAGCCTGATTGTTAAGGGATAGTAACCATTCTTGAACCTGGTGGTGTGAGTCCTGAGGCTCCTGTACCTTCTACCTGATGACAGCAGCAAGAAAAGAGTAGGGTCTGGGTGGAGAGGATCTTGGATGATGGATGCTGCTTTTCTACGGCAATGTTACATGTAGACATGCTCAATGATTGGGAGGGTTTTACCTGTGATGTACTAGGCTGAATCTACTACCTTTTGTCAGATCTTCCACTCACAGGCATTGGTGTTCCCATACCAGGCTATAATGCAGCCAGTCAGCACACTTTCCACCACACATCTACAGAAGCTTGCCAAGGTTATTGATAACATGCTGAATCTCCACAGGCTCCCAAGGAAGTAGAGGCACTGTCATTGAACTATATACATGTACTGTATATCGTCAAATGAGACATTTTCCTGGACCAGGGTGTAAAGCACAGTAATACACCCAACACACATACTATATAACACACAATAACTTAGGAAAGTAAGAATGAAATCAACAAGTAAATTACACATAGATAAGCAAACTGCATAAATTAAATAATGTAAGGTACAGTATGAATTATCTAGTGGCACTTTTAATGTGAAGTGGCAGGGAGTTCAGAAGCCTGATGGCCTGAGGAGAGAAGCTGTTTCCTATCCTGACCGTTCTTGTCTTTATGCATCAGAGTCTCCTGCCTGATGGTAGAAAGTCAAAGAGGATGCTGGATGGATGGTTGGGATCCTTAATAATGCTAAGGTTTGTGTACATAGTTCTCCTGATAAATGTCCCGACGGATGGTAGGGAGACCCCTATGATCCTCTTAGCTATGCTTACAGTCCTTTGTTGGGACATCTGGTCTGATGCCCTGCCGTTCCCATACCAGATGGAGATGTAGCTTGTCAGGATGCTCTTGATGGTGCGCCTGTAAAACTCAGTTAAGATGGCAGGGGGCGCAATTCACTTGCATCAACCTCCTCAGAAAGTGGAAGCGCTGCTGTGCCATCATATTCAGGGAGGTGATACTGAGGGACCAGGTGAGGTCATCTGTGATGCGAACTCCCAGGAACTTGGTGCCCAACACTTTCTATGGAGGAGCCATGTATGCGTGGAGTGGGATAGTTCATCTGTACCCTCCTAAAGTCTGCAATCATTTCCTTGGTCTCCGCAGAAGCTGTGAACTTTGAAGCAATCGGTCATTTTGACCTTTGAGACTTTTCTGCCGTTGAAAATTGCAGTTACTGTAAAGTAACTGAGATTTTCTTAGTTATCTGATTTAAAGTTGCATCTACCTCTTAAGTTTTGCTTTGATGTTAATGTATTTTATGTGCAACTAGGTGTGCTTTCTACAAAGTCTGGCCAGATATACCCTCAGTGGCCACTTTACTAGATACCTCCTCTACCTAACGAAGTGGTCACTGAGTGTATCTTGTGGTCTTTTGCTGTAGCCCATCCACTTCAAGGTTCGACATGTTATGTGTTTAAAGATGCGCTTCTGCACACCACTGTTGTAATGCGTGGTTGTTTGAGTTACTGTCACCTTCCTGTCAGCTTGAACCAGTCTGGCCATTCTCCTCGTGAACTAGGCATTTTCACTCACAGAACTGCTGCTTTCTGGATGTTTTTTTTTTGTTTTTCACACTGTTCTTTGCAAATTCTAGACTGTTGTGTGTGAAAATCCCAGGAGATCAGCAGTTTTTGAGATACTCAAACCACCCATCTGGCACCAACAATCATTCCATGGTCAAAGTCACTTCGGTCGTATTTCTTCCCAATTCTTGTGTTTGGTCTGAACAACAACTGAACCTCTTGACCATATTTTGCATTTTGAGTAGCTGCCATATGACTGGCTGATTAGTTATTTGCAGTAATGAGCAGGTATGCCTAATAAAGTGGCATCTGTGTGTAGATTGCTTCAAGACTTGAGACTGGGCTCCTGGTGACTCTTCGCAATGACTGCCAACTTTGAACCTGAGTGAGCAGTTGTCATCAGGATTCTCTCAATTTCCAGTTTGCACATTAAGTAGTCTTTTGGAACTTCCTTGATTTTTATATTTGCATTGTGTGGAAGAAAATTAAGCCTGAGAATTAAGGGTGAACAAAATCATGAGAATAGCAGGGTGAGAAGCAAATGGGGTTGGCCTACCTGTACTAATTAGCAATAAGTCCTGTTAGAAGTGCACAGATGTAGTATGCCCTGTTGTTAATGAAGAACTGATAACGTAGAGATGTTGTGTGCAAGGAGGAACCCCTAGCCTTCAAGTCTATGTAACTAATGGCTTGGTTTCTTCTCACTAGTGGGGAACCGATTGTGTATGTGGGACCCTATGTCTGATTTTGTGTAAGGTATGGAAGCATCCTGAACACTGTCGATAACGTTTAAGCAGGAACTCTTGACCCCTTAAAACTGGTGAACTGCATGTATTTTAAGGTATAAAAGACCATGCTTGTGCTCGCTTTAGCAGAGCGTCTGAGTGGGCTCTCCATGGTCACGTAATAAAGTAATTAAACCGGATACTGGGGTCTGTGTCTTTGTTTAAGTCTAATTGGCAATGGTAAATTTCTCTGACACATCACAACCTCTGCTTTCGTCTAAGAAAGGCTCTACTAGAAGGATCCACCATCTGAGTAGATCTACCAAGGGTCAACTAAACAAAGGATGTTATCAGATTGAAAGAAAAGGCATTCAATATTCCAAAGATTAGTGGTACATCAGAGAATAAAAGATTTTGGTTCTCCCACTTCATATTTTTTAAAAAATATGGCAGTAAAGTAAAAACAGATAATAAACTTCATACATACCAGAAGAGACATGATTATTGTGGCTGTCTTCACAGCATAAAACATTAGAGCATAATGTTTTCTACCATGAAGACAGCCACAATAATCATGTCTCCTACAGTATGTATAAAGTTTATTATCTACTGTTACTTTATTGTCATATTTAAAAAAGAAATGGTATTCAATGTTCTAAAAGTTAGATTAATAATCAATGGGCTATAGGGAAGGAGGAACTTAAAATAACCTCAGTCACTAGAGAAAACAAAATGCTTGCCAAAGTAATGGAACCAAAGGCTAACCAGTCCTTTGGAGCTGTTGCTCTGCACCCTCTGCCCTTTAAAGGAAATAAGGAAACACCAATGCTCAAGAACAGAAAAGCCCACAAAAAATGATGGATACACTCCAGTCCATCACAGACATTATCCTGTAAATGCCTGTAAGAAAACAAATTTCAAGGTAGTATATGGTGACATATAAACTTCAAAGTAAATTTATTGCCAAAGTATGTTTATGTCACCATATATTACCCTGAGATTAATTTTCTTGCAGGCATTCACAGTAGAACAAAGAAATACAATAGAATCAACACAAATCTGCATACAAAGATGACAAACAACCAATGTACAAAAGAAAACAAACTGTGTAAATACAAAAAAAAGACACAAATCATAGTGGTAAATACATAATACCAGAAACATAAGTTGATGAGTCTTTGGAAGTGTATGCATAGACTGTGGAATCAGTTCTGTGTTGAGGTGAGTGAAGTTATCCACGATGGTGTGGAAGCCTCATAGTTGCAAAGTAATAACCATTCCCAAACCTGATGCTGTGGGACCTAAGGCTCTGGTACCACCTTCCCGATGGCAGCAGCGAGAACAGAGCGTATACTGTAAGGTCTTTGATAATTTTTAAAATTTGAAGTTTTTGAACTTTGAAAATTACCTGAATTATTGAAAGAAAATAGAAGACTGGAAAACACAAATATTCAGGTAATACTTTATTCTATAAAGATGGGGAGGGGGAGCAAAAGCAGGAAGCTATGATCCAGTTAGGTTAACATTTGCGATAATGGCAAAACATCTAGAGAATAATAAGGCAGTCAACATGGTTTTAAGAAAGGGAAATCACCTTTGACCATTTTGATGTAACAGAGAGGATGCAAGAGAACAAATGGATGCAATACATTCTCACCAAACCTTTGTGGAACTTTAGGAGCTGCAACACCTTGTATGTCTTCTCTTCCTACCATCCAGAAACCAAAACGCTCCTTCCAGGTGAAGCAGTGATCCACTTGCACTTCTTCATATTTTGTTCACTACATTCAGTGGTCACAATGCAGTCTCCCCTTCTCTGGAGAAATCAAATACAGATCAAGTAACCACCTTACAGAACACATCTATTCATGCTACAAAAGCGTTCCTGAGTTTCAGTTTCCTGTCAATTTAATTCTCCAGCAACACACAAAAGCCCTTGAGGAACTATCTATGGAGGGAAGTGGACAGTCAATATTTCATCTGGACTCATTTAATTCTCTATCACACTGATTTATATCTTTGGCATCTGAGACATTTTCAAAGAAGCTTGAGGCACATCTTCCGACTAAATACGTCACAGTCCTTGGGACTCGTGTTGAATTCAACACTTCAGATAAGGTGCATTGCTAGTTTTTGTTAGAACTGGCCACTTCTGAAGAAAGGTCATCAAAGTAAAACGTGATTAGTTTTTCCTTAAATGCCAAGTGTACTGCCGAGTACTTCCAGCATTCTCTATTACTTCAAATGTCTCATAACTGCTACGCTTTCTAACCTAAAGTACAGCAATTTTGTTTGTTCTCTCCTCTTTCCTCATTATGGTAGCTAACGAGCCCTCACCACCCTCTCTCCGTCAGTACCACAAATATTTTGTGTAATTCAGGATCTTAATTTCTACCCCATTCACTTATCCCTTTCAGTAACAGTTGTGTTTGATTTTTAGCCTCTGATGAAAGACTGACCTGAAATGTTGACTCTTTCCTTGATGCTTTCTCACCTGCTGAACTCTTCTAGCATTTTTGAGGGCTTTTTTTGGTATCAATTCAATCTCAGAAAGGTGGTGTCCATCATCAAGGATGCCTACCACCCAGGATGTGCTCCCTTCTCATTACTACCATCAGGGATGAGGTACAAGAGCCTGAAGACCCACACTCAATGTTTTAGGAGCATTCCCCTCTGCCATCAGATATCTGAATGGTTAATGAACCTATAAACACTGCCTCTATTTTTGTTCTCTTTTTGCACTACTTATTTACACACACACACACACACACACACACACACACACACACACACACACACACACACACACACACACACACACACACACACACACACACACACACACACACACGTTATACAGCTCTCGTTACAAGCACATGCAGGTCAACTCTTTGAGTGAAAGTGCAGAAAGTTTGAAGTTAATAATTCATCTCCTCCTACCTTAGGACACGAACTTATCAATCACCCCTGATGAGTTATTAACTTCAAACTTTCTGCATAATCACTCAAAGAGTTGAGCTGCATGTGCATGTAACGAGAGCTGTATAACTCATCTCCTTCTACCTTAGGCCACGAACTTATCAATGATCCTTCTGTGGACACTTTCTGGAGGTCCAAGATCCGTATGCTCCACGACCGCTGGACTAAGTATGTAAATGTAGGAGGGGACTATGTTGAAAAATAAATGTGCTAGGTTTTCTAAAACTGACTCCTTCTACCTTAGGCCATGAACTTATCAATCACCCCTTGTATATGTTGTTACATATCCCGTAACTGGATCACTTACCAGCAAAGATAGAGAGGTCTGTTGAAGTCTGATGGCACTATCTTTTAGAAGTTTTTATTTATAAAGGGGCACAAAAGTAAGGTTAATACAAACATTCAGATAACATACGTCGTCAATACTCAATCTAAAGCGCAGGTATAGTAATAATCAATAAGAAATAAGCTCGATCGTTGTCTAGGGGTAATATTTTGTCCAATGAAAATATAAAAGTCTCTCAAGGTCACTGCAGTTCCACCAGCTGCCGTCTTTTGGGTGTCGTGGTGGTGCACTTTGTTGGAGAGAGAGAGAGATAGGTATAGAATGGAACAGTTACCCGGCGGGTTTTCCAACCTTTATGAGTTCGATCCGTCGGAGTCTCGTTGGGGAGTGGCCGTTCACTTGTGGCCTCTCCTGTAGCTAAAGCCGTTCTTCTGTGGTGAGGTCGCCAATCCCAGGCAAGGAAAGGACGCACACGAGCCCCACCACCGGCTGTCACTATCAAACGCTGTCGCAGGATTTCTAGCGTGTCTTCTGGTGCGTCTGGGGGGCCGTCTTTACAACCCCTCTTTTATCTGAACTCACGGGGTCTCAGATGTCAATCAGGTTGGGATGATGCAATCTCTCTCCATCTCTCTACCCACGTTGCCCTGAGGGTATACACGTAGTACAGTTCCCAATTCACAAAGGTGTCTCCATGAGACAATGACCACAGTCACCAGCTTTGCCTCGCCGTGAAACGAGGGACACCGCACGTATCTCTCTCTTCTCTTGGGTCATTGACCCCCCCTTCACTAGGGCTCTTGCGATTCTCACAAAGGAGGGGGCTGGGATCATAACAATGTATTTTTATAACAAATTTATTTTAACTTTGAACTTTGAGTTACTGTCACCTTCCAGTAAGCTTGAATCAGTCTGGCCATGAGAGAGAGAGAGAGAGAGAGTGATTGTAATATGTAGTATATTTTATGTATTGCACTGAACTGTCATTGCAAAACAACAAATTTCACTGTATATGTCAATGATAATAAACCTGATTCTGATTCCAACTACATATACCCGACACTTTTCTGAAATTGATCTGACCTTAGTTACAGTGAATGCATTTGCAGTGGAAAGTAATCAGTATTTTAATTATTATTAATCTCTCAGATGTTGCAGGAGAGTTGTTAAGTTAAACTAATAAAATGCTTTATTGAACAAAAGAAAGCTGGAACAGAAATATGCCCTATTTCTTCATGAGACGTGACTACACAGAGCAGCTGGCAACTTCTCTACAGACAGACAGATTTCCTGGAACCATTTCCCTAAAAAATGTTACAATCTATGCACAGCAGTTGTTCACATGCTACAATCTTTAAAAAGACACATACTCATTATTGCATGTATAATTGGAATGATGATCAAATGAATTTTATAGCATTTGAATCAAGATGTTATTTCTCATTTCCTTATCTCCCAAAAAATGTGCAGGTTGGTGTGTTAATTGGCCACTGTACATTGCTCTTAGTGTGCAGGATGATGAATCTGGGGTGAGTTGGTGGAAATGTTAGGAGAATAAAATGGGTAATTGATGGTTGCCATGGATTCAGTGGGTTGAATGGCATATTTGATGCTTGTTTGTCAGGCTTTGATATTTTTGTTTTTTCCTATAAATTCGATTGTATTTCTTTATTTTCCTGTAAGTGGCTACAAGAAAATGAACCTCAAGGTAGTATATGGTGTCATATACGTACTTAAATAATAATTTTCTCTTTTGACTTTGACATAGACTATTCAGCCCATCAAGTTAATGCCATCTCTCAGAGAAATCCCACCAATACCTTTCCCCCATTTTCCTGTAAACCATTCTCTCTCACATATCCATCAATTGTCCCCTCCCACCACCCACATATATTACAGGTAGCTTACAGTAACTTTCATCTAGCATGTTTTGGGAAGTGGGCGGAAACTGGAATAGTCAGAGGGAAACGTGCAAACTGCACTCAGCACTGGAGGTCAGGATCGAACTGTGTGTCAGCAGCATTACCAACTGCCTCACAGCTTTAACAAATATTTATATTGTACTTTTATCATAGCATTTTTGAAGAACCTGAGACATTCTGCCAAACTGCAGGACTTATCAGAGCAATTGATCAAAAGGTTTGTCAAAGAAGAAAGCTTTTAAGAAATGTGAGAGAGGTAGACTGACAAGTTTAACGAAGGAATGCCAGAGCTTCTGGCATGACTGCCAATGGTGGAATCATTCAAAAAGATCACTGTCTCAAATCAGAAGTTCCCAACATGATGAAACCATGATGAAACTTAAAAACAAGAATGAAGATTTCAACACTGTGTTGTTGCCTATCCTGGAGCTGGTGCAGATTGAAACACTGAGTAGACTTAAGTGCCAAAGTTTTGTAAGTTCTTAAGTTTACAGCATGCTGTACAAGTGAGGCTTACAAAACTGTATTGGAATTGTAGAATATAAAGATAACAAATGCATTCAAGAGTGCATCAGATAAGCTGAGGCAAGGTAGACTTGTGCAATTTTATAGAGATAGGAATTAGTTATCTTAATAATACAAGGATGAGGTCTAATGTTCACCTGGAGTTGAATGTGACATGAATTTTTGAGACAGCTCTCAGGGAGAACAACAGAATTGATGCAGTGTTTATTCAAGGACTTCATCATCCAACAGTTTGTGATGGGTACTGAATGTAAAAACATTGGGTTTTCCCAAAGTTCAGTTAGGTGAAACTTCTGCACTTCTAGCATGTGACGAGTAATCAGACCATTCAAGGATGGCAGCGTGGTCACTAGAGGTGATGGTGTGTGGGAGCTGGGTGCCATCTCCACACCTGTGAAGTGATGTCTTATTTTCAATTACATCACTAAGGGGAAACATTCGGCAGAGGGAGCCTAGAGTAGATCTTTGGAAAGATGGTGGTAATGGTGTAAATACAGGGAACCATGATATTGCTGATATTTGTCAATGAGAAAAGACCATAAGACCATAAAACATAGGAGCAGAATTAGGCCATTCCATCGTGGCTGATCCCAGATCCCAGTCAACCCCATACACCTGCCTTCTCGCCATATCCTTTGATGCCCTGACCAATCAGGAAACAATCAACTTTTGTGTTAAATATACCCACGGAATTGGCCTCCACTGCAGTCCATGGCAGAGCATTCCACAGATTCGCTACTCTCTGGCTAAAAAAATTCCTCCTGACCTCTGTTCTTAAAGGTCGCCTCTCAATTTTGAGGCTGTGCCCTCTAGTTCTGGTCACCCCCACCATATCCACCGTATCCTTTCCGTATCCACCCTATCTAGTCCTTTCAACATTCCGTAAGTTTCTATGAGATTCCCCCACATTCTTCTAAATTCCAGTGAGTACAGGCCCAAAGTTGCCAAACACTCCTCATATGTCAACCCCTTCATTCCTGGAATCATCCTCGTGAACCTCCTCTGGACTCTCTCCAATGACAACTCATCCTTTCTGAGATACGGGGCCCAAAGCTGTTGACAATACTCCAAGTGTGACCTGACTAGTGTCTTATAAAGGCTCAGCATTATCTCCTTGCTTTTATATTCTATTCCCCATGAAATAAATGCCAACATTGCATTTGTCTTCTTTACCACAGACTCAACCTGTAAATTAACCTTCTGGGAGTCTTGCACGAGGACTACTAAGTCCCTCTGCACCTCTGATATTTGAAACTTCTCCCCATTTAGATAATAGTCTGTACAGTTGATCCTTTTACCAAAATGCATTATCATACATTTCCCAAAACTGTATTCCATCTGCCACTTTTTTGTCCATTCTTCCAAGTCCTGCAGCAATCTCATTGCTTCCTCAGCACTACCTACCCCTTCACCTATCTTCGTATCATCCACAAACTTTGCCACAAAGCCATCAATTCCATTATCTAAATCATTGACAAACAATGTGAAAAATAGTGGTCCCAATATTGACCCCTGAGGAAAACCACTAGTCACTGGCAACCAACCAGAAAAGGCCCCTTTTATTCCCACTCGCTGCCTCCTGCCTATCCATGCCAGTATCTTTCTTGTACACTACAGGATTTTATCTTGTTAAGCAGCCTCATGTGTGGCACCTTATCAAATGCCTTCTGAAAATCCAAGTAAATGATATCTACTGCCTCTCCTTTGTCCACCCTGCTTGTTACTTCCTCAAAGAACTAACAGATTTGTCAGGTAAGATTTCCCTTTACAGAAACCGTGCTGACTTTGACTTATTTTTATCATTAGTCTCTAAGTACCCCAAAACCTCATCCTTAATAATAGACTTCAACACTTTCCCAACCACTGAAGTTAGGCAAACTGGTCTGTAATTTCCTTTCTTTTGCCTTCCTCCCTTCTTAAAGAGTGGAGTGACATTCTTCATGATAATTAAGAATGTAATTTCATTCAACTAGATGATAGTGGTTGTATGAGGACAGTGTGGACATGTATGACCCAGGCGTCTAGCAGTTAAGAAGAACATAGAGGGATGGATAGATTAATTCACAATTACATATGATGATTTTGGAAACCTTGATAATGGTACTATGTCAATAGTATAGATATGGCCACAGGGGATTAGTCGTGGTGTTCTAAGTATGTGCACGAACTTTGAAGGCAACATATTCGAGAACATGAGCGAAAAGAGATGGAGCAGCAGCTTGCAAGGGTTCAGAATGGGGTGTAGTGAGATGGGAATTTTACAGAAGAGAAATGGTGAGAGCGAATGTGAAAGCGAAGCAGGGGCAGTGACAAAGAAACAAGATAAACTCGAAGTAAGGCAGGAAGCAAAATTAGGTGGATAGTAGTGACAAAAGTGGAAATAAGGTGTAAGGAGTAAGAAATGGCTGTCAAATAGAAGATAGTTGAAGGAGAGATATATCCGAGATACGATCAACCTCAGAAAATATTGTACTACGTGCAGAGACATCACACATCTTGAGTTCTAAAGTGACCACAGGAAGAGAGTGACTCGTGTGTAAATGCACACAGATCTTTAGTAGGACATTTTGAGAGAGTGATTATTAACATGTATTCAGGGAAAAGATTGACAGGTTATACATTCAAGACAGAGACTAATAGCTGTTTGGATATAAATGGAAATAGGGGCTAGAGCGGGAAAATAGATCAATGATGGATATGGGCAAATACAGACAAATGAGACTCACTTAGATAGGGATCTTGTTTGGCATGGATGAGTTGGGCTGAAGGATGCTTTCCATGCTGCATTGCTCTAGGACTCTTACTCATGGGCAGGCTAAATGGCCCGCCTGTGCTCTTACTTCAGATATTCATAAATTCAGTCAGGTGTTGGGAATAGTCAGGGCGAAGGGTGCAGCAGACATTATATTAAACCTTCAGGTCATAATTAGTCTATTGTGCATACTTCTAGTCATTGAACATTAGAACCAGTGGAGAAAGTGCAGAAAAGATTTACTAGAATGATTCCAGGAATGAGCTGCAGGTTATAAATGCAGAAATTGGGGTTAATCTTCTTGATGGAAGAAAAACTGACTGGGTATTTGATGGAAGTCTACGAGATCATGATTGGCTAAGCTACACAGTGGGAGATCACAAGAGACTACAGATGGCTGAAATCTGGAGCAAAAAACAAAATGCTGGAGGAACTCAGCAAGTCAGGCAGCATCTGGGGAGGGAAAGGAGCAGTCAATGTCTTGGGTCAAACCCTTTCATCTGCACTGTCTGAGGGATATGAGTTCTGCTTAGCAGATATTCAAGGTCCTGGGACAGAGATTGAATGTTCCGGGGGAAATACATAAGGGACTTAAAAATATGTGGAGAGTGGTTTCGTTTATACAGGGTAATAAAAACGACAATAATAGTACAAACAGCAGGAGACCTCCCTATCTCAAACAGGAAGAGAAATGAATTGTAAAAGAGAACTGATGCAGAATAAACTATGAACATTTTGCAAATTATCTAATGGCTCCTACTATTGCATTGAAACTCTAAGTGAAAAAATGCTGAGTACAAACACAGTAGGGAGCAAGCATACGTTGATTAAAAATAAATCCCAATATGTTTGTCAGATTGATTATATGAATAGGGTGGCCTGCTGACTTTAACTGTGTAGGAAGAAGGACTTCTTCCTCTTCCATCCCCTGGCAACCATCAGCAGACCAATTCAGTCACACGGTGGGTGGTAGATCTCTCTTTTGCTTCTGATCACAAATTACATGTTAATTAGTTGCTAAATTGCTGCTTGCATCACATAGCAGGAAAGGAATGATTTCTTTTCTGAAAACTTCTCTGGACTTTTCTTTGAAATTAGAAATGAGTTTGAATTCTGGGTGTTTTTCTTTCTGAATAATTACCACATTGTGTATCTTTCCATGTTATTGCAATTGATATTTATCATAGTGTTTTAAAAATGCTTTTCATGCTATCTTATAATGGAAATATACTTTTCCATTATTTTCTGCCCATTCAATATTCATCTTGCATCTGAACCATTCACTTGAATCCAAATAAAAACACATAAACATTTTAGGAAAGAAAGCACCAGCTGTTTTATCAATCCTGTCCGGGTGCAACAACTTCCCCTTTGGTTTCTGATTGTCACCCTCAGGTGAATGATGGGAAATTAAAGGAAGGGAGTTTTGTAACACAAATGGCATGTAAGACAAACCATTCAAATTTACAAACTATAACTCAATCCTTTTATCACATTTGCAACACCCTAAAAGGTGTAATAATAACAGGGTTGTCATGGTGGAAGATTTTAATTTCCCAAATATCGACTGGCATCTCCCTAGAGCGAGGGGTTTAGATGGGGTGGAGTTTGTTAGGTGTGTTCAGGAAGGATTCTTGACACAATATGTAGATAAGCCTACAAGAGGAGAGGCTGTACTTGATCTGGTATTGGGAAATGAACCTGGTCAGGTGTCAGATCTCTCAGTGGGAGAGCATTTTGGAGATAGTGATCACAATTCTATCTCCTTTACCATAGCATTGGAGAGGGATAGGAACAGACAAGTTAGGAAAGTGTTTAATTGGAGTAAGGGGAAATATGAGGCTATCAAGCAGGAACTTGGAAGCATAAATTGGGAACAGATGTTCTCGGGGAAACATATGGAAGAAATGTGGCAAATGTTCAGGAGATATTTGCGTGGCGTTCTGCACAGGTTCATTCCAATGAGACAGGGAAAGGATGGTAGGGTACAGGAACCATGGTGTACAAAGGCTGTTGAAAATCTAGTCAAGAAGAAAAAAAAAGCTTACAAAAGGTTCAAAAAACTAGGTAATGATAGAGATCTAGAAGATTACAAGGCTAGCAAGAAGGAGTTTAAGAATGAAATTAGAAGAGCCAGAAGGGGTCATGAGAAGGCCTTGGCAGGCAGGATTAAGGAAAACCCTAAGGCATTCTACAAGCATGTGAAGAACAAGAAGATAAAACGTGAGAGAATAGGACCAATCGAGTGTGACAGTGGAAAAGTGTGTATGGAAGCGGAGGAGATAGGTGAGATACTTAGTGAATACTTTGCGTCAGTATTCACTACAGAAAAGGATCTTGGCGATTGTAGGGATGACTTACAGTGGATTGAAAAGTTTGAGCATATAGATGTTAACAAAGAGGATGTGCTGGAGCTTTTGGAAAACATCAAGTTGGATATGTCTCCGGGACCGGATGAGTTGTACCCCAGGCTACTGTGGGAGGCAAGGGAGGAGATTGCTGAGCCTCTGGCAATGATCTTTGCATCATCAATGTGGACAGGCGAAGTTCCGGAGGATTGGAGGGTTGCAGATGTTGTTACCTTATTCAAGAAAGGGAGTAGAAATAGCCCAGGAAATTATAGACCAGTGAGTCTTACTTCAGAGGTTGGTAAGTTGATGGAGAAGATCCTGAGAGGCAGGATTTATGAACATTTGGAGAGGCATAATATGATTAGGAATAGTCGGCATGGCTTTGTCAAGGGCAGGTCGTGCCTTATGAGCCTGATTGAATTTTTTGAGGATGTGACTAAACAGATTGATGAAGGTAGAGCAGTAAATGTAGTGTATATGGATTTCAGCAAGGCATTTGATAAGGTACCTCATGCAAGGCTTATTGAGAAAGGTATAGGATCCAAGGGGACATTGCTTTGTGGATTCAGAATTGGCTTGCTCACAGAAGGCAAAGAGTTGTTGTAGACAGGTCATATTTGCATTGGAGGTCAGTGATCAGTGGTGTGCCTCAGGGATCTGTTCTGGGACCCCTAACCTTTCTGGTTTTTATAAATGACCAGGATGAGGAAGTGGAGGGATGGCTTAGTAAATTTGCTTCTGACACAAAGGTTGGAGGTGTTGTGGATAGTGTGGAGGGCTGTCAGAGGTTACAGCGGGACATTGATAAGATGCAAAACTGGGCTGAGAAGTGGCAGATGGAGTTCAACCCAGATAAGTGTGAGGTGGTTCATTTTGGTAGGTCAAATATGATGGCAGAATATAGTACTAATGATAAGATTCTTGGCAGTGTGGAGGATCAGAGGGATCTTGAGGTCCGAGTCCATAGGACGCTCAAAGCTGTTGCGCAGGTTGACTCTGTGGTTAAGAAGCATACGGTGCATTGGCCTTCATCAATCATGGGATTGAGTTCAAGAGCTGAGAGGTAATGTTCCAGCTATATAGGACCCTGCTCAGGCCCCACTTGGAGTACTGTACTCAGTTCTGGTCACCTCAGTACAAGAAGGACGTGGAAGCTATAGAAAGGGTGCAGAGGAGATCTACAACGATGTTGCCTGGATCGGGGAGCATGCCTTATGAGAAAAGATTGAGTGAACTTGGCCTTTTCTCCTTGGAACAGCAGAGGATGGGAGGTGACTTGATAGAGGTGTATAAGATGATGAGAGGCATTGATTGTGTGGATAATCAGAGGCTTTTCCCCAGGGCTGAAATGGCTAGCATGAGAGGGCACAGTTTTAAGGTACTTGGAAGTAGGTACAGAGGGGATATCAGCGGTAAGTTTTTTGTGCAGAGAGTGGTGAGTGCGTAGAATGGACTGCTGGCGACAGTGGTGGAGTTGGATACGATAGGGTCTTTTAAGAGACTCCTGGATGGTTACATGGAGCTTAGAAAAATAGAGGGCTATAGGTAAGCCTGGTGATTTCTAAGTTAAGGACATGTTCGAAACAACTTTGTGGGCTGAAGGGCCTGTATTGTGTGTAGGTTTTCTATGTTTCTATGGTGGCGCCTTCTGACGCAGAGACCACTTTGTTTCCGAGTACTAGTTCGTCCCTGTCCTGTACGCCTTTGTTATGATTGGATAACGCTGCTGTTTATTAAATATACTGTGCACAGTAATTCCACCTCACTAGTGAACTGTTGGACTGCAGAGAGCTCTGCAGCTTGGGTTTGAATTGTGTACGCCATTGCCTACTTCAGACCTCCGTGAGTGAAGCCATAGGAAGAGCTGTGCAAGGGAACAAAAAAGGGGAAAAATGAGCTGGAATCTGGGAATGACTTAGGTCAAAGTCCTTCAGGCCAGCACTCCCCTCGTTCTTACTGGCAACCGTCCGCTCACTTGAAAATAAACTGGACTACCTGCGCCTGAGACTGAACCAGAGAGAACCATAGAACATTACAGTACAGAAACAGGTCTTTTGGCCCTTCTTGGCTGTGCTGAACCATTTTTCTGCCTAGTCCCACTGACCTGCACCTGGACCATATCCCTCCATACCTCTCTCATCCATGTACCTGTCCAAGTTTTTCTTAAATGTTAAAAGTGAGCCTGCAGTTACCACTTCATCTGGCAGCTCATTCCACACTCCCACCACTCTCTGTGTGAAGAAGCCCCCCCCCCAATGTTCCCTTTAAACTTTTCCCCCTTCACCCTTAACCCATGTCCTCTGGTTTTTTTCTCCCCTGGCCTCAGTGGAAAAAGCCTGCTTGCATTCACTCTATCTATCCCCATCATAATTTTATACACCTCTATCAAATCACCCCTCATTCTTCTACACTCCAGGGAATAAAGTCCTAACCTATTCAACCTTTCTCTGTAACTCAGTTTCTCAAGTCCCGGCAACATCCTTGTAAACTTTCTGTGCACTCTTTCAACCTTATTAATATCCTTCCTGTAATTTGGTGACCAAAATTGCACACAATACTCCAAATTCAGCCTCACCAATGACTTATGCAACCTCACCATAACATTCCAACTCTTATACTCAATACTTTGATTTATAAAGGTCAATGTACCAAAAGCTCTCTTTACGACCCTGTCTACCTGTGATGCCACTTTTAGGGAATTTTGTATCTGTACTCCCAGATCCCTCTGTTCTACTGCACTCCTCAGTGTCCTACCATTTACCTTGTATGTTCTACCTTGGTTTGACCTTCCGAAGTGCAATACCTCACACTTGTCGGCATTAAACTCCATCTGCCATTTTTCTGCCCATTTTTCCATCTAGTCCAGTTCCCTCTGCAAGCTTTGAAAACCTTCCTCACTGTCCACTACACCTCCAATCTTTGTATCATCAGCAAATTTGCTGATCCAGTTTACATATTATAATTATAATACATTAATATTACCATATTATCATCCAGATCATTGATATAGATGACAAATAACAATAGACCCAGCACTGATCCCTGTGGCACACCACCAGTCACAGGCCTCCACTCAGAGAAGCAATCCTCCACTACCACTCTCTGGCTTCTCCCATTGAGCCAATGTCTAATCCAATTTACTACCTCACCATGTATACCTAGCGACTGAATCTTCCTAACTAACCTCCCATGCGGGACCTTGTCAAAGGCCTTACTGAAGTCCATGTAGACAACATCCACTGCCTTCCCTTCACCCACTGTCCTTGTAACCTCCTCAAAAAACTCTTAATAGATTGGTTAAACATGATCTACCATGCACAAAGCCGTGTTGACTCTCCCTAATAAGTCCCTGTCTATCTAAATACTTGTAGATCCTATCTCTTGTACTCCTTCCAATAATTTATCTACTACTGACATCAAACTTATCGGCCTATAATTTCCCGGATTACTTTTAGAGCCTTTTTTAAACAACGGAACAACATGAGTTATCCTCTAATCCTCCGGCACCTCACCCGTAGATACTGACATTTTAAATATATCTGCCAGGGCCCCTGCAATTTCAACACAGTCTCCTTCAAGGTCTGAGGGAATACCCAGTCAGGTCCTGGGGATTTATCTACTCTGATTTGCCTCAAGATAGCAAGCACCTCCTCCTCTTCAATCTGTATAGGTTCCATGACCTCACTACTTGTTTGCCTTATTTCCTTAGACTCCTTGCCAGTTTCCTTAGTAAATACAGATGCAAAAAACCCATTTAAGATCTCCCCCATTTCTTTTGGTTCCATACATAGCCGACCACTCTGATCTTCAAGAGGACCAATTTTATCCCTTACTATCCTTTCGCTCTTAACATACCTGTAGAAGCTCTTAGGATTATCCTTCACCCTGACTGCTAAAGCAACCTCATGTCTTCTTTTAGCCCTCCTGATTTCTTTCTTAAGTACTTTTTTGCACTTTTTATACTCCTCAAGGACCTTATTTGCACCCTGTTTCCTACACACGTCATACATCTCTCTCTTCTTCTTTATCAGAGTTCCAATATCCCTAGAGAACCAAGGTTCGTTATCCTTATTCATATTGCCTTTAATCCTGACAGGAACATACAAACTCTGCACTCTCAAAATTTCTCCTTTGAAGTCCTCCCACTTACCAATCACATCCTTGCCAGAGAACAACCTGTCCCAATCCACGCTTTTTAGATCTCTTTTCATTTCTTCAAAATTGGCCTTTTTCCAGTTTAGAACCTCAACCTGAGGACCAGATCTATCCTTATCCATGATCAAGTTGAAACTAATGACGTTATGATCACTGGAACCAAAGTGTTCCCCTACACACACTTCCATCACCTGCCCTAACTCATTTCCTAATCGGAGATCTAATATTGCATCCTCCCTAGTTGGTACCTCTATATATTGATTTAGAAAACTTTCCTGAACACATTTTACAAACTCTAACTCATCTAGACCTTTAACAGTATGGGAGTCCCAATCAATATGAGGAAAATTAAAATCCCCTACTATCACAACTTTGTTTCCTGCAGTTGTCTGTTATCTCTCTGCAGATTTGCTCCTTCAATTCTCGCTGCTGTAACATTTTACAATGCCACCCCCCCCCCCCACCCTTCATTCTTCTGCCTCTATCACATCTGAAACATCGGAACCCTGGAACATTGAGCTGCCAGTCCTGCCCCTCCTGTAGCCAAGTTTCAGTAATGGCTATGATGTCATAATTCCAAGTGTCAATCCAGGCCCTCAGCTCATCTGCCTTTCCCACAATACTCCTTGCATTGAAATATACACACCTCAGAAGATTGTTACCACCACACACAACCTTACTATTTGTGACTTTGCATGAACTACTAACATCATTTATTTTTACCCCCATTCCACTATCTACTCTGGCACTCTGGTTCCCATCCCCCTGCAAATCTAGTTTAAACCCTCCCCAATAACACTAGCAAACCTCCCTGCAAGTATATTGGTCCCCTTGTAGTTCAGGTGTAACCCGTCTCTCTTGTACAGGTCCCACCCGCCCCAGAAGAGGTCCCAATGATCTAGAAATCTGAAACCCTGCCCCCTACACCAGTCCCTCAGCTACGTGTTCATCCTCCAGAGCATCCTATACTTACCGTCACTGGCACGTGGCACAGGCAGCAATCCTGAGATTACCACCCTTGAGGTCCTGCTTTTTAACTTCCTACCAAGCTCTCTATAGTCACTCCTCAGGACCTCCTCACTCTTACTTCCTACGTCATTGGTACCGATGTGTACCACGACTTCTGGCTGCTCACCCTCCCACTTCAGAATGCTGTGCACATGATCAGAGACATCCCTGACCCTGGCACTTCTGCCTCTCTCCCTTCTTGAAGAGTGGAGTGACATCAGCAATTTTCAAGTCTTCTGAAACCCTTCCAGATCTAGTGATTCTTGAAAGGGATTTACTAATGTCTCCGTGATTTCTTCAGCCACCTCTTTCAGAATCCTGGGGTGTAGTCCATCTGGTCCAGGTGACTTATCTACCTACAGACCTTTCAGTTTCCCAAGAACCTTCTATCTAGTTATGGTGACTTCACATACTTCATGAACCCTGACACCTGGAGCTTCTACCATACTCCTAGTGTTGTCCACAGTGAAGACTGATGCAAAATACTTACTCTGTTCATCCACTTGATCTGAGATGTCCCTGGCCCTGGAACCCAGGAGGCAACATACCATCCGTGAATCTCATTCTCACCCACAGAACTTCCTGGTCCATTCCCCTAACTAATGAATTGCCTCTCACCACAATGTGCCTCTTCTTTTTCTCCCCACTTTCCCTTTTGAGTCATAGAGCTGGACTCAATCCAGAGACATGACCACTGTGACTTTCCCCTTCACACCCCCTCCCCCCCAAAAAAAGTATCCAATGTGATATACCTGTTGCTGAAGGGGATGGCCATAGGGATACTCTGCGCTGGCTCCTTAACCCCTTGCTCCTTCCTGCTCATCACCCAGTTTCTTGTGTCCTATACCTTGGGTGTAACTACCTCTCTCTATGTCCTATTTATCACCCATTCAGCCTCCTGAATGATCCGGAGTTCATTCAGCTCCAACTCCTCAATGCAGAGTTTTAGAAGCTGCAGCTGGATGCACATCTTGCAGTTGTAGACCTCAGGGACACTGGAGGTCTCCCTGCTTCCCAAATACTACAAGAGGGAGTATTCCACTATCCCAATTATTGATCGAGCAAGTATGTCTGTGACCATGTTCTTCTTCAGCTTCCAGGCCAGGCCAGAATAGCCTGGACTGGAAGCTGAAGAAGAGTCTTGGCCTGAAACGTCGGCTGTTTGTTCATTTCTGACCTGCTAAGTTCCTTCAGTATCTTGTATGTGTTGCTTTGGACTACAAGCTTCTATGATCTCAGCAACAATGGTGCAAAATAACTTAAACAGTATTGCCTGGATTGATGTAGGCCTAATAGCATACCACCATTGTCTTGTGTTTGGCTAATGTCCAGTGGTCTGGCTGAGCTCCATCTTGGTCATTTCTGAGGAACTCACAGTGGCTTTTTAGCCATTTATCATTGTTTTGATGGCATTTCAGATCAAGGCAACAGAAAAAACAATCCTGTTAGACTTGCCAATAATATCTGGGAGCATGAAAATAATTCCTTCAGTGGTAGGAGAAAATTAAGAACGTTTTGGAAGAACTGAAGAGGGCTAACTATCTTAAAGAAAAACAAGTGGAGTATCTGACAGGGACACAGCCACGGGTATGGAAGTTGTGTACTGTCCCCAAAATACACAAGAACACAGACTGGTGAACCGTTCCTGGAGAATACCTCCCGGCAAGCCCATCGTCTTAGACTGGCAGTGAGACACACAGGACAGCTAAGTACATGGATGCTTTCCTTAACCAGCTATGGAAAAACCACCCCAGCTACATCAAGGACACTTGCCATTTCATCCAGGTAGTCAATTCTATGTCAGTGCCCCTGGAGGCTATACTTTTTGCCATGGGCATTGTTTCTATATTGGTGTATAGACTTTCAAACGGGGGTATCCTCCGGTAAAACCCTCATCCAGAGAGACTGGATGAAGCCTTGGTAAAGCTCCTTTATGTCAGCCTGGCAAAGAATGACTTTGAATTCAATGATGAATTCTACTTCCAAGTTAAGGGCATAGCAATGGGAAAGAAGTTTGCTCCAGCCTTGCCAATATATACATGGCAAAGTGGGAGAAAACATTTTATCCTAAGGGCCCGAAAAAAGCCATATGCCTGTACAGATACTTGGACAACATCTGGGGTGTATGAACACATTGTGAGTCAAAATTGGAAGAATTCATCCAAATCCTGGACACTTATGATCCATCCATTAAAGTTAAGGCTGCAACAAGCAGGAAGAGTACTGATTTCCTGGACAGCATGGTGCTTAAACTAGCACCAGAAAATAGTAGCCAGAAACTAGCCACCAAGGTATTTTTTTAAAAACCACAGACACCCACACCCTCCTGCGTACAAGTAGCTACCATCCCAAACACACTTTCGCAGGCTTTGTCAAAGGACAGCTGACCTGGTTTCACCTCATTTGTACCAGGGCTGAGGACTTTCACCAGGCCACTACTATCCTCTTCACTGCACTTAGACATGGGGCTATAGTAGATGAAAACTTCAAAAAGTCAGATTTGACATGTTTAAAAGTGCCACAAATCCCAGACCACAGAACAATATAGCAAGGAGACTACCACTCATAACAGGATACAGAGAGATGGTGGAGAATATCCACGGGCAGTCAAAACCCATTTTGAGGAAGTCAAAGCAGAGGAGGGGGGGGGCACTGGGTCAATGGACTATAGTTTCAGCATTCAAGAGGGGTAAAAACTTAGGGACATACTAGTCAGTACCAAACTGTAGGGTCAGAAGCTGCAGGACATGCAAATACGTTGGAATCTCAAAGAGCTACTGGAAAGTGGGCCCAGATAGAGCAGAGAATAACTTGTGAACAGTAGAACCTGGTATATATGATTCAGTGTAAACAATCTCACATAATATGCATGGGGAGACAGGTAACAAAGGCTTACAGGGTACCTCAGTAATATTACTAGACAAAACCAGAACAGACTGGTTAGCAGACACTTCCTGCACTGTGGAATTCTCTCCGTGGAAATCCTGGGCCTGGAAACTAACATAAACTGGTCAAAGGTTCGAAGAAAAAAAGCAGAGAGAAGATGGATTGAAACACTACAGACATGTGTCCTAAATGAAGCCTAAAAATATAGGCTAGACAATAAAAACATACTCCCCACTATATCAACATTAGGCCCAATAATTAAGCCAAAAATAACTTGATTAGATTGAGAAAATCAGAGCAGGTATAAGAGGATAATCTTTCATTTAATCAGGGAGGCCTGCTTCTGCATTGAACCAACCCTACCCTGAACCCTAACATCTATATCCCTCCAAACCTAAGACCTAAGCTCTCTCCCCACTGGAGGACTAAGTCCATTCTGGTAATTTTAAAACTAAAATGGAATTAACAAGGAGCAAGATGCCAATGAAGGCAAGTAGGGGACTAGGATAATGAAGATGTGGGCCAAAAAACAAAGTGGTAGGGTGAAGTGATACCGCATCTCCTGTATATGAACTACAAACACTAGAAGGACATTTTTCCCATTGCCTGTATAATCACAACCTAACCCTTTGGTGTATTTCCCATTACACATACTAACACATCAACCATTCCCTGAACTAAAAACAAACTAGTTTCAATTCCACATCCAAATAATTTCAGCTTCTATTGATGAAAAATTAGAAATTTAAAGATGTATGAAAAAAATCACATGATGGGTGAAAGTTGTACAGGTAGACAAGAAACACAAAGATCTGATTAAAACATGTTGATTCACATTTGTCCACAGCAGCAGGTTCATAAGAATGATCCTGGGAATGAAAGGGTTAATGCGAGAGGAGCGTTTGATGGCTGTAGGTCTGTACTTGTGGGAGTTTAGAAGAATGGGGGGGGGGGGGATCTCATTAAAACCTATCAAATATTGAAAGGCCTAGATAGAGTGGATATGGAGAGGATGTTGCATGTAGTGGGGGAGTCTAGGACCAGAGGGCACAGACTCAGAATAGGAGGATGTTCATTTAGAACAGAGATGAGTTTCTTTACCCATAGCATGGTGAATCTGGAATTCATTGCCACAGATGACTGCGGAGGCTAAGTCATTGGGAATATTTAAAGAGAGATTGATAGATTCTTGATTAAGGGTGTCAAAGGTTACAGGGAGAAGACATGAGAGTGGAGTTGAGAGAGATAATAAATCAGCCATGATGCAATGGCAAAGTTGACTTGATGGCCAAATGGCCTCATTCTGCTCCTTTGTTTTATGGGCTTGTAGTATTAGTTTACTTAAGTAAAGCCTCCATTCCAACATCTCCCACTCTCTTTTCTGTTATGTGCTTGTCACCATGGCATTGCAATTGGAGTCTGTCAAGATTTGGGACCAACATTTGGTCTCTCTTCCACAACTCCCCACCCAGCCACCTCCCATTGTTCTTGCACACTGTTATCAATAATGCCAGACAGGTGGCACAACTCATGGACAAAACTGCCAGTGTTTTAGCTTGTAGACTCCAGCACACTCAAGCCCCACAATTAACAGAGAACTGTTAGCAATGGGTAGAACATGGAGGTGGCTCTGAGAAATCCACTATGTAAAACCACAAACTTACTGAGAACCACAAATAACGATAAGGATTAACTTTATTTGTTATACAGGTTTCCCCCGCTATTCGAAGGTAGAGCGTTCCTATGAAATGGTTCGTAAGCCAGAATGTCGTAAAGTGAAGAAGCAATTACCATTTATTTATATGGGAAAAATTTGTGAGCGTTCGCAGACCCAAAAAATAACCTACCAAATCATGCCAAATAACACATAAAACCTAAAATAACAGTAACATATAGTAAAAGCAGGAATGATCTGAGAAATACACAGCCTATATAAAGTAGGAATACTTTTCTGCAATTATTGCAGCACTCCACCACAGCAAAAATCTCACACAAGCGCTCCCGGCAGCACTCGCGGCAAAAACACTCGGCGCAAGCGCTCCCGGCCGAAGCACTCTTTCCAGTAACATTTAAGCTATGAAGCTACCAAGTAACATACAAAAATTCACAACCGTTATAAAGTAGAAATAATGTACGTCCAGTGTAGTTTCATTTACTGGAATCGGGAAGACAGTGAGCACACTGATGATGGTGTGTTAGGCTGAGTCGTTGGAGGTTGGGGTGTCATCTCATCGTCGTCTGTTTCCATCAGGGCAGGCAGGTCACCTTCTACTACGTCTGCCTGCCTCGATGTTGAAGGTCAAGTTTCGTTGTCTGCTGTGGCTGATGTGGAAGGCTTGAAAAACGACAGTATGCTTGACTGCTTAGCCTCGCGCATTTTTCTATCATACAGTTCTTTGTAAGCACTCAAACCATCCTGCAAATATGCCCTAAACCTATGTACCCTTCAAAATTAAAGTCATACTTTTATGCAATCATTGCAGCGTTGTCAATCACAGCGAATATCTCACGCAATGGCTTCACGTTCAGTTCCTGGACGACTTCACTTTCGGGCCGTTCGCTACTGCGTTCGGCTTCAATTGTTATCCTTTCCTCTTCATTTCTCAGTTCTTGGTCATGGGATGCCAAAACCTCTTCAACATCATCTTCGTCAACTTCCACAAACCCTTAGCCAAACTCTCTATATCCATACTTTGTTCACCACGATCGAAACGCTTTATTATGTCTAGTTTTACGCTAAGTGTAACACCCTTACCCGCTCTTTTAGGCTTTTCCGATACTTTAGAACTCATCTTGCTAACAGATGCACAAAATAAATCGACATAAAGCACAGATGCTCACAGGCACGTGTTTAAGCAATGCCGGTTAGAATGCAGTTCCGGGGGAGGAGCTTGGCTGCTTGCCGCACGCGCTGCCGTTTATCACGCGCTGCCTTTTTTCATAACAGTGAAAACACCTTCTGTTAGCGAAAACGGGTAACTAATGTAAGTTTTTCGTAACAGTGAGGTGACGTAGAGCGAACGTTCGAAAAACGGCGGACATCTGTATGTCAAAGCATTTAGTAAAATGCATCATTTATGACAAATCAAATGTGAGGATTGTGCTGGGCAAGTGTTGCTTTGCTTCTAGTGCCAACATCGCATGCCCACAACTTGCTAACCCTAATTGTACATCTTTGCAATGTGGGGGGATCCAGGAGCACCTGGAGGAAACCCACATGGTCACGGGGAGAATATACAAACTGCTTACAGACAGCAGTGGGAATCGAACCCCTATCTTACAGCTGGTGCTGTAAAGTATTGCGCTGGCCATTACGTTACTGTGCTGTCCTTTTGCTACCATGCTATCTTTGTGCATATTGCTGAGAATTTTTCAGTACTGGCATTTCTGTTATGTAAGAAGAATGACAGAAACAGATCTGCAATGATATCAATGAACATTTGATGGTAGGGTGAAGGAACCATGGGTGACAAGTGAAGTGGAAAATCTAGTCAGGTGGAAGAAGGCAGCATACACAAGGTTTAGGAAGCAAGGATTAGATGGGTCTATTGAGGAATATAGAGTAGCAAGAAAGGAGCTTAAGAAGGGGCTGAGAAGAGCAAGAAGGGGGCATGAGAAGGCCTTGGCGAGTAGGGTAAAGGAAAACCCCAAGGCATTCTTCAGTTATGTGAAGAACAAAAGGATAACAGGAGTGAAGGTAGGACCGATTAGAGATAAAAGTGGGAAGATGTGCCTGGAGGCTGTGGAAGTGAGCGAGGTCCTCAATGAATACTTCTCTTCGGTATTCACCACTGAGAGGGAACTTTATGACGGTGAGGACAATATGAGTGAGGTTGATGTTCTGGAGCATGTTGATATTAAGGGAGAGGAGGTGTTGGAGTTGTTAAAATACATTAGGACGGATAAGTCCCCGGGGCCTGACGGAATATTCCCCAGGCTGCTCCACAAGGCAAGGGAAGAGATTGCTGAACCTCTGGCTAGGATCTTTATGTCCTCGTTGTCCACAGGAATGGTACCGGAGGATTGGAGGGAGGCAAATGTTGTCCCCTTGTTCAAAAAAGGTAGTAGGGATAGTCCAGGTAATTATAGACCAGTGAGCCTTACGTCTGTGGTTGGAAAGCTGTTGGAAAAGATTCTTAGAGATAGGATCTGTGGGCATTTAGAGAATCACGGTCTGATCAGGGACAGTCAGCACGGCTTAGTGAAGGGCAGATCATGCCTAACAAGCCTGATAGAGTTCTTTGAGGTGGTGACCAGGCATATAGATGAGGGTAGTGCAGTGGATGTGATCTACATGGATTTTAGTAAGGCATTTGACAAGGTTCCACAGGGTAGGCTTATTCAGAAAGTCAGAAGGCATAGGATCCAGGGAAGTTTGGCCAGGTGGATTCAGAATTGGCTTGCCTGCAGAAGGCAGAGGGTCTTGGTGGAGGGAGTACATTCAGATTGGAGGGTTGTGACTAGTGGTGTCCCACAAGGATCTGTTCTGGGACCTCTACTTTTTGTGATTTTTATTAACGACCTTGATGTGGGGGTAGAAGGGTGGGTTGGCAAGTTTGCAGATGACACAGAGGTTGGTGGTGTTGTAGATAGTGTAGAGGATCGTCAAATATTGCAGAGAGATATTGATAGGATGCAGAAGTGGGCTGAGATGTGGCAGATGGAGTTCAACCCGGAGAAGTGTGAGGTGGTACACTTTGGAAGGACAAACTCCAAGGCAGAGTACAAAGTAAATGGCAGGATACTTGGTAGTGTGGAGGAGCAGAGGGATCTGGGGGTACATGTCCACAGATCCCTGAAAGTTTCCTCACGGGTAGATAGGGTAGTTAAGAAAGCTTTCATAAGTCGAGGGATAGAGTTTAAGAGTCGCGATGTAATGATGCAGCTCTATAAAACTCTGGTTAGTCCACACTTATTGTACTGTGTCCAGTTCTGGCTGCCTCACTATAGGAAGGATGTGGAAGCATTGGAAAGGGTACAGAGGAGATTTACCAGGATGCTGCCTGGTTTAGAGAGTATGGATTATGATCAGAGATTAAGGGAGCTAGGGCTTTACTCTTTGGAGAGAAGGAGGATGAGAGGAGACATGATAGAGGTGTACAAGATATTAAGAGGAATAGACAGAGTGGACAGCCAGCACCTCTTCCCCAGGGCACCACTGCTTAGTACAAGAGGACATGGCTTTAAGGTAAGGGGGATATTAGAGGAAGGTTTTTCACTCAGAGAGTGGTTGGTGCGTGGAATGCACTGCCTGAGTCAGTGGTGGAGGCAGATACACTAGTGAAGTTTAAGAGACTACTAAACAGGTATATGGAGGAATTTAAGGTGGGGGATTATATGGGAGGCAGGGTTTGAAGGTCGGCACAACGTTGTGGGCCAAAGGGCCTGTACTGTGCTGTACTATTCTATGTTCTATGTTGTATGGCCATTTCCTGTCCCTGTGACCCTGATTTCCGAATTATCTGCATTAAGAGCAGGCATATCGAGGGAACCCTTGGGGATGACTTACTAACTGGTTACATATCAAAGGTTATTGAATGTAATGTTTTAACTATTCTGAGAATCTGACAGATTGAGAGAAATAATTTTCTTCTGGATTATTAAATTACAATCTGCTATGCAGATTCCAAGGTTATTAAATGAATAAACTGCTAGCTGTACTTTTCATTGGTGTTATTTCAGATACACAAAATACTTCTCACTCAAGGATAAAGATTTCACTGAAAGATGTCCAATGACATTTGTATCCTTTCCATCAGCTAAAGATCCTACTTGGAATGACAGGTTTGAAGGTAATTGGCAGCACGCATTGATTTAAAAGCTTTACACCAATATTGCACCTTGCATTATAGTCGCTCCCTAACAGGTTGCTAAGAAAGCATAACATTGTTGAACATGTATCTGAAGATCTTTGGTTTGATGTCTTGTTCACAAGATTAGGTGATCGCTCTTTGGCATCAGGAGCCTACTTAAAGCTGGAAAGGGAATATGAGCCATTCTTGCCTGGGTTTCTGTTATTAGATATGGATGCCATTCATTGATTTAAGATGAAACCAAGAATCGATTCAGATGCCGTGATAATTGACAGCATAATTAACTGCTCACATCTGAAAAGTGACATGGAAGCATATGTCACCAAAACACAATTGAGGAATGACCAGCAACCATCCTTTTCCAAGCTACATCAAAATACTTATCATCTTCCCCTTACCATAAGCATAACTTCAGAAGCTCGCACTGGAGTAGCTTCACCACCCTGGGGAAGGACTGAACTTGCCAGTTACGACCATGTTTTTGGGCATTCAAGTCTTCAAAAGCACAATATTATCACCAAGGACAATTCTGCTCATCTTAAAATGAGAAAAACACAATTCAAAGAAATACTTGCTTTTTTAATAAAAAAGCTACTTTTGTATTTATAGGCAAATCCAGTATGATTATAGTGACCGTAGTACGTTATGAGTGGTTTGAAAACTGGAAAGATGAACGTGTGAAGAAGCGAGGAGAAGACTATGAAAATTTAAAGATGGATATTGCCAGAAATTTGATTGCCCAAACTACTGAGTACTTTTCACAACTCAAAGACAAGGTATGCTTACTTTGTATCATATAATAACAAACTATCTTGTATTTGCAATGATAAAGTATTAAATGGTGAAAGTTGTTTTTCATAGATATATTGCAAGGGTAAAAAAATTATTTATTCTACAGTAAGATAAATTGAAAGATTAACAGTTAAGAGAAGAAACATCCTAGGATGGGATTTTTTGGTGATATTTAATTGAGAGTGAGAAATAAGTGGCTTATACAAGGAAATTCATTTTTAGCAGAGAAGTTAATTATTAATACAAGAGATTCTGCAGATGCTGGAAATCCTGAGCAACACCCACACACACACAAAATGCTAGAGGAATTCAGCAGGTCAGGCAGGATCTGTGGAAATGAATAAGCAGTTGACTTTTTGAGCTGAGACCCTTCATCAGGGAGTTAAGTGAATTGGTAGATAGGTTCAAGATGATTGAGGGAAAAAAATCTTGATCCACTCATTCAGTAGCAAGCCTCTGGAATGCTGGCGGAAAAGTTGATTGAGATCAATATTGTATTTTGTACATTATGTACTTGGATGAGCTATAACATGCTAGTCTATAGACCGAGAACATGGAAATGGGGTTAACTAACTATCCTTTCATGGCAGCGTTGATGTAATGGGCCAAATAGTTGCCTCCTGTCCTGCAAATTTCTACAACTTTTGTATCTGTGTCATGAGTACAAATACTTGTAAACTACAGCTGTCATTTCTACTTTCCAATTGTTTTTGTCTAACTTACCTTCTTTGTGTTGGAATACTTTCTAGATTGAGTTCATCAATGTTGGTTCTCCACTCACCAATCAGTTTTACATTGCTGCTTCTCGTGGAGAGATGTACGGTGTTAACCATGATTTGTCCCGGTTCACTCCAGAGAACATTGCCTCCTGTAGAGCAAAAACTCCAGTCAAGAACCTTTACTTAACAGGTATACTACCTCACATCATACAGGAGAAAGAATTTAACATCCAGTATAGAAGCAGTAAGATTTTTTCAATTGACTTAAAACATTGAAACTCACGCTAAGAGCCAGTGAATGGAAAGTAAAGTCTGAAGTGAAAAGTGGGGGCATACATCTTGAGAAATGAGGGGGCTGGAGCTGGACAGTGATGAGCTGAATTACAACTGCAGTGATAAAGGAATAAGAGTTACATTTGTGATAACAACACACTGCACAACTTTGTCTATTATAAGGGGATTGCAGTACCAGCTGTGAAGAGTCAGGGGCAGCAGATAAGAGGGTGGAAAGTAGTCAGGTTTGCAGTTTAATGAAGAAATTTAAAAAAATGTTTGAAGTGGATTCCCTGTAAGATTTCCAAGATGGGAGTAGAGAGTAGGGAGTAAGTCACGAAAGGAAGTACAGATAGCCCAGAAAAATATAGACCAGTGAGTCTTACTTCAGCAGTTGGTAAGTTGATGGAGAAGATCCTGAGAGGCAGGATTTATGAACATTTGGAGAGGTATTATATGATTAAGTGTAGTCAGCATGGCTTTGTCGAGGGCAGGTCGTGCCTTATGAACCTCATTGAATTTTTTGAGGATGTGACTAAACACATTGATGAAGGTAGAGCTGTAGATGTAGTGTATGTGGATTTCAGCAAGGCATTTGATAAGGTACCCCATGCAAGGCTTATTGAGAAAGTAAAGAGGCATGGGATCCAAGGGGACATTGCTTTGTGGATCCAGAACTGGCTTGCCCACAGAAGGCAAAGAGTGGTTGTAGATGGGTCATATTCTGCATGGAGGTCAGTCACCAGTGGGGTGCCTCAGGGATCTGTTCTGGGACCCTTACTCTTCGTGATTTTTATAAATGACCTGGATGAGGAAGTGGAGGGGATGGGTTAGTAAGTTTGCTGATGACACAAAGGTTGGAGTTGTTGTGGATAGTGTGGAGGGCTGTCAGAGGTTACAGCGGGGCATTGATAGGATGCAAAACTGGGCTGAGAAGTGGTAGATGGAGTTCAACCCAGATAAGTATAAAGTGGTTCATTTTGGTAGGTCAAATATGATTGCAGAACATAGTATTAATGGTAAGACTCTTGGAGGTGTGGAGGATCAGAGGGATCTTGGGGTCCGAGTCCATAGGACATTCAAAGCAGCTGCGCAGGTTGACTCTGTGGTTAAGAAGGCATACGGTGCCTTGGCCTTCATCAATCGTGGAATTGAATTTAGGAGCTGTGAGGTAATGTTGCAGCTATATAGGACCCCGGTCAGACTTCACTTGGAGTACTGTGCTCAGTTCTGGTCACCTCACTACAGGAAGGATGTGGAAACCATAGAGAGGGTGTAGAGGAGATTTACAAGGATGTTGCCTTGATTGGGAAGCATGCCTTATGAGAATAGGTTGAGTGAACTCGGCCTTTTCTCCTTGGAGCGACAGAGGATGAGAGGTGACCTGATAGAGGTATATAAGATGATGAGAGGCATTGATCATATGGATAGTCAGAGGCTTTTCCCCATGGCTGAAATGGCTAGCATGAGAGGGCACAGTTTTAAGGTACTTGGAAGTAGGTACAGAGGGGATGTCAGCGGTAAGTTTTTTGTGCAGAGAGTGGTGAGTGCGTGGAATGGACTGCTGGCGACAGTGGTGGAGTTGGATACGATAGGGTCTTTTAAGAGACTCCTGGATGGCTACATGGAGTTTAGAAAAATAGAGGGCTATGGGTAACCTTAGGTAATTTCTAAAGTAAGTGCATGTTCGGCACAGCATTGTGGGCCAAAGAGCTTGTATTGTGCTGTAGGTTTTCTATGTTTCTATGTTTCTAAACTGTAAACCTATATAGAAATATAATAATCGCATATTTTTCTCTGGTTAGATACTTTTATTGATCCTTTCCATCCCACCTTCATAATTTATTAAGGAAAACTCAGACGGCTGATGCTGGAATCCAGAGCATAAAAATATCTGCTGGAGAAACTCAGCAGGTTGAGCAGCATCTGTGAGGAAAAGGAATTGCTGACATTCTGTTGATGTCCCACATAAGGGCCTGATCCCGATTCAAAAATATTGAATCTTTCTCCTCCCCCTCCCTCCCACAGATGATACTCAACCCATTGAGTTCCTCTAACAGACTGTCTATTTTTTTGCACAAGTATTAAACATTGGTTGCACTCACTTCTGCATTTCTATTGCTGACTTTCTCTTCTTAATGTTTATAAAGCCCAGTAAACTTGTACTGTTCTTGCTGATGGTATTACAACTGCAGACTGAAGTAGATTCCCAAAATGAGACAGTTTAATTATCATCCAGGCATGTAGAAAGTAGTAGAAATAATTCGACAAATAGGTGGAGAGGAACAAAGAGTTGGGAAGTTGAAACTTGACACACTGTTTTTGGGTATGGTCCAATTCAATTTCGGTGAAAAACATACTAGAAATTCTTAAATTCTACTGCAGTCTGCAGTTATTCCTTTCACCCATTCAATTCATGTGATGCCCACGGAAGTGAAGGAGTCCAACAGCAACTACTCACCAATTTTGGGAAATTTGATCACACAAGAACAGGTTATGTGCACAAAAACATTCAAAATAGTGCAGCAATTAGATTCTGAAAAGCAGCCATTAAACTAAATTGAGACAAAATACTAATAATGCGGTGTAAAATGATTAAGTGCAAGCACGTCTAAGATAGTATTATCTTGTTAGTTGTACATTGACATTTTCGTTTCGCTGTCCTGAATTTACGACCTTCGTACTGTTTGGCGATAGAAATAATTTAAACCTGACACGTCCCTTTAATTTCGCGGGTGTCCTTTAAATCTAGAAGGAAGTAAACTTTGACCGTGCTACAACACACGCGAAGAGAAATGTGGCTGACGGCGTGCTTAATATTGCTGCTGGTTTTGTACCTTTTCGTTAGGTCTTTTCGCCGTTCGTCCTCGAGTTCTAACCCCTTCGCTGTTGATACAAGGAGACCACCAGAGCTGCTGGTGACAGACCAAGAAGCAAGAAAGAAAGTCCTCCACAATGGTGTTACAAATTATGCTCAAACTCCATTTTGTTGCACAGCAGATTTTTAACAGTTCATGAGAAAGAGTTAATTTTTCACCGTACTCTGGACCTTAACGCCCCCCCCCCAATTCTGTTCTGAAAACACGTTTATTATTTATTATCGCGTTTTTTATTTATTGTATGGGTGCGAAAAATAGTCCCTTTGTGGATTTAGTGGTTATTTATATATGCGGTTGCAAAAACTCGTGAAATTTGTTTGAAGTACTTCTAACAGGTCTTTGTGACTTTGTTCAGGGTTTTCTGCAAAGAAGGTGCCAGGACAACTGGATGCCATTGTGGTTGGCAGCGGAATTGGTGGGCTTGCAGCTGCAGCAATATTGGCGAAGTCTGGCAGGCGGGTTTTGGTGCTAGAACAGCATGACCAAGCTGGGGGATGCTGTCACTCGTTTATTGAAGAAGGTTTCGAATTTGATACCGGTAAGAGCTCATGTTTGATTTTGTTTTACTTTTAAAAAGCTGGTGCTTTGTGTGACCTTTACAGCCTGGAATTCCTTCGAACGTTGTACCAATGGGGGTGTGTTCCCTCTCGACTACTGCTTTGCGAATTTCCACTTAATTTCCCTTCAAACTAGCTATTTTTTTTTGAATTATCATTTTTTATAGAAGGAAATTCTGCTTTTATTGCAGACTGTTTCATAGTCTCAAAATGCTTGCCGCCAAAGAGTGACTTTTATTGATGCAGTTATTGCTCGGGTCTTATTCATACAGCGCAAAAATAGGCCCTTCAGCCCAGCTGATCCATGCCGACCAAGATTTCCATCTAAGCTAGTCCCATTTGCCTGAGTTTGGCCCGTATCCTTCTAAACCTTTCCTACCTGACCAAGTACCTTTTTAAATCCTATTAATGTACCTGCCTCAACCACTTCTACTTCTCAGGCAGCTTTGAACATTTAACAAGTTGAGTTGATGAAAGGAACCTGTAAATGTGTATTTGGGTTTCTGAAAGCCTTTGACAAAGGTGTCACTTAAAAGACTGGTGTACAAGATAAGAGCTCATAGGTACATAGGTAAGAAAGTATGTTGGGTTGGATTAAAGATTACTTATTGCATTGAAGACAGCTAAAAGGGTGTAACTAATGGAATTTTCCAAGGATCAGTTCATGGCCCTTAATTAATGATTTGTGATCTGGGGAGGGAGCAGATTGGAAGCTATCCAGGTTTGCTGATGACAAAAATACGTGGGAGGGCACATAGTGATAAGGGTATTTGAGCTCTGCGACAGAGCAAGGATAGGTTAAGTGAGTGGGTGAAAACATGACAAACATAGTGTAAAGGAAAGGAATTTCAATGCAGACTATCATCTAAGTAGGCTCTTGAACCAAAGTGGATAATTTCACTCATCTCAATACTGCACTGATTCCACAAGCCATGAACTTGCTTTCAAGGACTCTAAGGCGCATGCTTTCGGTATTATTTATTTATTTGTTTGTTTACTTTTTTTGTATTTATAAAGTTTTCTTTTACATATTGATCATTTACCAGTCTTTGTGTGTAGTTTTCATTGATTCCGTTAAATTTCTTTGTTCTACTATGACTGCCTGCAAGAAAATGAATCTCAGGGTGGTATATGTTGACTTTGATAATAAATTTGCTTTAAACTTCTTAAAGTAGAGAAAGATTGCAGATGAGCAAAATACAGCAAGGTCTCGGTTCTCTTTTTCATCTTATGAAAAGAAGATAAATGTTATATTGATCTTAATTGCAGGATAGCCATGTGTGAATATATTTCCATCTAGCTGCCTGCTCAGTTTTCAAGAGAAATGATATGGAAATGTTACACAATTAATCTGATCTTTGAGGTGGTTTCTATGTTCAGACAGTTGGCAAGGGTGAAAGAATTAGAAATCTGCTTGTGTGTAACAACCTGATGTACCTATGGTAAATTTGAATTCAAACCAAGCAGGAGTACTTATTGTTTCTCTTTTTTCCTTTTTTTTTGCCAACCCAACCCTCCTGAAATCTGACAAGTAGTCTGGCCCAGCAGGGTAATGACCTGGTTGTATGGATTGTGGATTGAAGTGGGTTGTGATCTCTCTGCGTAACCATAAGTATTGGGACTGCTCCCAATTTGCTTGTTTCAGGAATCCACTACATAGGAGAACTCCATAAGCATTCCTTACTGCGAACTTTAACAGACCAGATCACAGATGGGCAACTGGAATGGGCGAAGATGGATGATGTCTTTGACTATGTAATCCTGGGGGAGCATGAGAATTTACGCACATATCAATTATACAGCAGCGAGGGAAATTATCAACATTGTTTGAATACACAGTTTCCTGAGGAAAAAGAAGCTATTGACAAATACCTAAAGCTTACAAAGGTGATGTTTTCCACTAGAAACTGGATTTATCTTAAAGTGCCTATTTAGAATATCATAACACCACAATCTGAATCATTCAGGAATGTGATAAGTTGCTGAATGAGGTACTTTAACTAAGAAATTATAATGTTAATAGTTTTTTAACGTATTAGATTTGTACTGGGGCATAAAATCATGTAGATTTACCACAGTGGCAATAGTGGAGGGAAAAAAGACCTATCTGTGGTATGTGATATTTCCCATGAGTGTTACTTCCTCTGTTTAAATTGCCAGCAGACAACTGTTACCTGAGATTACAAACAGAAAATTACCACTTGCATAAGGGGTTAAAATTCAAAATTACCAACAAATCTTACACAATCCTAACTTGAAATTTTGTCATCACTATCAGTTAAGATATCTGGAGACACGAGACTGGGGATATTGGAGCAATCAGCATTTTTGGGAGGAAAGGAATCATCCTGATGCAGGGTTTTGACCAAAAATTTGACAGTTCCTTTCCTCTTATAAATGCTGCTCAATACGCTGAGTTCTTCCAGCAGATTGTTTGTTGCTCCAGTTAAAAATATTTCAAGTCTCTCAGGAACTAAGCTATTTAATATAGGAAGGCCTGTCTGGTTTGTTCAAAACCCGTGTTAAGAATTCAGTAAGTTGGTTACGTTCTGTGAGGATTTGCAAGTGAATTTGATGGTATTTGGTAGTTCCTGTCTTGGGTAACATCCCTCTTTCTTACAACATTTTGAGGCTGGTGCGTCAACCCTCTCTCCCAAAAAAAACACCATGCACAGTGATGGGTACAATAGTACATGTAGAGCACTGGAGTCCACAAGCTTTTAGTGATGTGGAGACCTGAATCTACCCTGGGCAATCATATGAAGAGACTCAGTGAAGGGGTTCTGATGGAGGAGGATAGCACAGGCAATGTCAAACTGTTTCAAGGAGAGAAAACAGTCCAGTTACCAGTCATGAATGACTGGACTAGCCAAGGATGGAGTTTTGATAGACATGCAGGAGGCTTGTGGGTGTTAATGCAGATTGAAGATTTTAGGGAGAGGAGAATTACAATAGGATGGAGGTTATATTCAGTTTGTTGGTACGTAGGATGACGATGTTGCCAGTGAACTGAACCTAGGAATCAAGGGGCAACAGTATCTGATGTCACCTAAAGGTCAGAATAGATGAGGATAGCAGATCGCTTTCCCAGCAGAATGTCAGTGAGCCAGAAAGATTTAAAAACAGTGGTAATTTCACAGTGACTATAACTGATAATCAGCTTTTTAACTTTTTTAGCTTCAGATATCTAATTTGAAATTAAGTTTGCCTGATTCTCTAGTGGGGCTTGGACATGTCTCAGAATCAATGAATGTTAAACTCATTTTTAAATTTAGTTGTATTCGCTCAAGAAATATTTTGTATGTTTTTATTTGCGTCATCTTTTAGCGCTAAATTAATTCATATTAGACATGCACCACAGACAGCTGGTGAAACCTTTATTGAAACTTTCAATTACAAATACTCACACCTTGTGCAGTTCACTACCCGTGAAGGCGTGGTGTGATTAGTTTTGCTCGGACTTGCATTTTCCTTTTGCTCAGAATCCCAGTCTCAGCATCTTACCTTCCTAATGTTGGTCCAAAGTGCTCACTCTAACCCCTTGAACTGTTCCAAAGTTCAGTAAGATCTGTTACGAACCCCGTAACTGGGTGACTTACCAGCAAAGATAGAGACGTCCGTTGAAGTCTGATAATACTGTTTTTAACAGTATTTATTAGTAAAAATACACAAAAATAATATCAATGCAAATATACAGATAATATACGTCGTCAATACTAAATCTAAAAGTGCGGGTATAATAATAATCAATAAGAAATAAGCTCTATCGTTGTCTAGGGGATAATGAATTGTCCGATGGAAATGTACAGTTCACTGCAGTTCCACAAGCTGCCGTCTTTTGGTTGTCGCTGTGGGGGGGGGAAGAGAGAGAGAACACGAACGAACAGTTACGCTACGGGTTTTGCCAACCTTCCTTTATGATTTCGATCCGTCAGGTGTCTCGTTGTCGTGGCCGTTCAAGTGTGACCTTTCCTTTAGCTAAACCGTTCTTCTGCGGTGAGCCGGCCACCCAGGCAAGGGAGGACGCACATGATCCTCCACCGACTTTCGCTATAAAACGCTATCACGGGATTTCTAGCGTTTCTCCTGGTGCGTCTAAAGGGGTGTTCCCCAGACCCCTCTTTTATTGTTACTCACAGTCAGGTTGGGATGATGCAATCCCTCAACCAGCCCACTCTGGTTGTCCCCTGAGGGGTTTCAATGAATAGTACAGTACTCAATACACAATTCCTTCTCCAAGAGACAATAGCAGTAATCAGTGGTTCCGTTCCGCTGATGTCAGGAGACATTCCACCTGGTTGTGTATTCTGGGTGTCTCTCTCTCATTTCCTGGGTCTCAGACTCGAAATAATAGCGATCTTGCAATTCTCAAAAATGAGGGGGCGACTTTGTACCCTTCGGCCCCTCAGAGTTGCTTCACCTTCGTAACAGATCTTAAATCTGTACATTCTAATCTTTCAGTGAGGCAGCACCACATTGATGGTCCTGTCCAAGTCCAATCCATGATGCTCTCCTTTTTCTGATTGCTGGGCTGTTGCTTGCTATACAGTATCATTTCTACCTACCAGTTGATGAGCTCTGTATTGGAACTGAGCCATTCAGGCCCTTTGGAGCATGCAGTTGGTTGCTTCATTTCATACCAGGATCTCACTTCCAATAAGTTTTATCACTTAGTACTGTGCAAAGGTCTCAGGCACAAGATATACTGTATATATCTCCTTTACACAGTACTGTAGTAATTTCATGTATTGCACTGTACTGCTGTCACAAAAATAACAACTTTCATGACATGTGAGTGATGATAAACCTGATTCTGATACGGTTCTCTATTGCAGACTGAGCATGGGAAGGGGGCAGGGAGAGGGGAATCATGGTTGGAAAAGGGGGAATAGAGAGGGGAGGGAGCAGGAAGCACCAGAGAGACATTCTGTAATGATCAATATTCCAATTGTTTGGAATGAAATGGCCTTGCCTGGTGTCTCAGGGCTGGGTGTGTCTGCACACTCGCCCCTCCCCACCCCTAGCACTCCTTGATCTGCCACCTGTCCTGCACCCCACCCATGGTGCGCCACCCTCGCCATTCCCAACATCCTTTGCTCCCGACAGATTTACAAACACTCTCTCTCCATGTTGACAAATAGAGTACTGTGCAAAAATCTTAGGCACCCTAGCGCTCTGTGTCTCTAGATAGATATATTACAGTACTGTATTCCAGTGTTTTAATCTTGGTCTCTAGTTATCTCAGTGTAGTTTTAGTCAGCTTGTAATAGTCAGCTCTTCCGCCCACTGATAAGGACTCGAATGCCATTAAAGTTGTGTGCTATCTCACTAGAACTGGACAGCCATTCCCAACTAATCAGAATTAGACTTATTTGCCTCATGTACGTCGAAACATGCAGCAAAATGCATCATCTGCATTGACAACAAATGTATCCCAAGATGTGCTGGGGGTAGCCTGCAAGTGTCACCACACATTCCATCGCCAATATAGCATGCCCACAGAGTTCTGCTGAACAATGTAATCAACAGCAACAATAGCAAAACAAGTTCTTTCGCATCCCTACGCACACAGACACACGCACACCCCTCCAATCCCAGGACTGGCTACCTCAGTCTCCAGTCCTTGTCCCCAGACTTGCAGGCGTCAGGCCCCCATCTGCAGGACTCGCCAGTCAACTTGCAGGATCCTCCGATCTGGGCCCTCATGTCCCTGCACCCTTGTGACTCGTGTCTCTGGGACCTTGAGTCTTCCTAAAGCAATCCAACTTCTCAATTACTGGATGCTGCTTAATGAAGCTGAGCATCGTTACTCGAAAAACAAACTACCGATGAACTCAGTGGGTCGGGCAGCATTTTGAGGGAAGTGGATTGTCGACGTTTCAGGTCAAGACACTTCACTCAGATGAAGGGCTGTGACCTGAGGCATTGACTATCCATTTCCGTCTACAAATGCTGCCTGACCTGCTGAGCTCTTTCATCACTCTGTTTAGTGTTCCATGTTCATGCAATTGCAGTCTCTTGTGTCTCCTGAGGTATTGAACCTCTTGCAGGACTAGTCCATGCCGTGATCCATCAGTCTTGGAGATTCATTCCTTCAATTAAGTCATTATCGTTCTTTATTTTCTCAATGTTCTCAGCAAAGTTTACAGAACATTAACTATTCTTGCATCTGGCAATCTCTGAATGTTGCTGAAGGTTATATACACAGCTTTTTCTTCTATTCTGTTTGAATGTGGTCAGTACATCCCCAGATTGCTTCATGGTTAAATTGCTGTCACATCCAGAAATTCCCAAGGATCCCTCCTTAATTCCTTCCACACATTCACCTTGCCTCTTTCACATTGGTCTTTACAAAATAGAAGGTAAAGGTGAGGCTTTTACTCCATACATGTGGAGTTGAGTGGTACATTAAAGCACTAAATATCTGTAAATAGAAAATATTTTCTTACTCAGGACAGTCATAAACACCAGCTGTGTAATGGTTAATGCTTTAAGTGGTATAGTTCTAAATCATTGATCCAGAGATGCAAGCTCGAATCACACAATAGCAACTGAGGAATTGAAGTTCAATTAGTTAAACAAGACTGGGATTTAAATTTAAAAAAAGTCTGAATTAGCATAAACCACTGAGGTGCCTTTTAAAAACTCAGCTAGCTAACAACATCAGGGAAGAAATCTGCTAACCTTATTTGTTTGGGCTTGCACGCAACTCCAGAGCCACCAATGGGTGAATTCACGAGTGTCTTATCAGATTGGGGGTGATGAGCATGTGCAATAACTGCTGGCTTTTGCAGTGTAATCCACATCACATGAACAAATAAAAATATACCAAAGAGCAGATAGAAACAATCACAGACATCCTGTGTGCGTGGAAGAGGGATTTGATCTTTCTAACATATTTTGCTATTTTTCTTAGATGGTCAGAAGACAACTTCCACTATTTGTCATAATAAAAATGATCCCTCTTCAACTGGCCAGGTTCCTCATAAGGACTGGCATCATCCACTGGTTCACGTCAATTTTCAAGCTGGCTTCTACCTCACTTTCAGATGTGGTTAATGACTGGACAAAGAATAAAGACCTTCGAGCAGTCATCTGTTACTGCTGTGGTGATTATGGTAATGTGCTTTCATCATATGTGTTGCCTTTCACTGAGTAACTAATTAAAATAACTTTCTTGGTATGTTTAATTCTGTTGGAATTTGCCAATCCTTTTGCTAACATTAAGTTGACACAACAGTGTAGTGGTCACCCATGCTTCGAATGTGGTCAGAGAGAATGTGCAAGTTCTGCACAGATGACACCTGAGGTCAGGATTTAACAGGGATCTCTGATGCTGTGAAACAGTGGCTCTACCAGTTGGATCACTGTGCCTCTTAATGGGACGGCAGATAGAAGTGTTATCCCTACTTAATGAGTATTTTCACTCATTGTGACTGAAGAGTTAGCAAGAATAATCCCAGCTTCCAATGGGTTTTCCTTTTATCAGTTCACATTTGCTTTCTTCACCTGTGTACCTCTGCTTTCAAGTCCTTAGAACTTGTCATACTCTTTCCCAGGTTACGAGAGGGTTCCGTTACTAAGAAATGTTCGAAACCTGAACAACTTGCAAACTGGAAATGTGGCTGCTTGACTATATGTTCAAATAAAAATGCAAGCCAGCCAAGGGCAGCGGTAATTAAACCAGAGTGTTTAACTGAACCATTCAGATCTTCCTGCAAGATGCACTGATGCTGCCATGAACCAGGTGCCAAGCAGAAGATGCCTGCAGCCCCACAGCAGCTGGCAAATCTATCCCACTGGTCTCCCAAACACTCATTCATAGGTACGGGCTGTCCGTAAGTCAGGTATTTGTAACCTGGGGAGGACCTGTATAACTTCTTGACATTGCCTGATAAATTATCCAAACTATTTAATGACCCACAGGCACTATTATTTGTGGCTTGGATGGAGTTCAGATTAGGAGTGGAGTTGTTCTCTTAAATTTATGCATGTTTGGCTGTCATTTGCATTTGGTTTGTGTGACGCAAACACAGTTGTTGCTCAATGGTCTAGAATAATGGTTAATTACTGACAAAAAGCTTCAGAATTTTAGTTCAGACATGTAATTTAATTTTAGGAAATGGTCTGTAGCTTGGATTCTATAGACTTTTGGTAAACCCATTGTGTATTTGCATATTCACTGCTCTTGCTGGAGATCTGTTTGCTTTCCACAGGAGTCGTGCCCAAAGATGCCAGCGTTGTGATGCATGCCGCGATTGCTCAGCATTTCCAGAAAGGTGCATGGTACCCAAAAGGAGGGGCTAGCGAGATAGCCTTTCACATAATCCCAGTTATCAGGAAAAGTGGAGGAGATGTCCTTGTGCGGGCACCTGTTCGGCGTATATTAGTAAATGAAGATGGCGCAGCATATGGTAGGTGTGAATTCAATGCTTTTGTTTCTCACTGAGGAGGAAGACAAAGTACATTTGATTTATTTTTTGCTAATCAAGTTTTATCCTTCCTTGGTAGGTGTGACTGTGAAGAAGGGTGAGGATGAAATAAACCTGTTTGCTCCCATTGTGATTTCTGATGCAGGAGTATTTAATACCTATGAGGAACTATTGCCACATGAAGTGCAGAGTAAACCAGGTGTGTGCATAAGAGAACTTCTTGATTGCAAAATATACAGAGACAAGCAAATATACAGTTTAAAGCAAGTGATTCAGGACCAACTGGGACATAACTGATTATTTCAATTTTTCTCACTTACTGAATTGTTTGATAAGATGGAGAATTAGATCATTCAGCCCATTGAGTCTGCTCCATCAGGCTTTTTTCCCCCCAGCCCCATTATTGTCTTCTGCATATAACCTGTTAACTCCTTTACCAATCAAGAACCTACTAAGAGACACAAAATACTGGAGGAACTCAGCAAGTCAGGCAACATCTATGGAGGGATATAGACCCTCCATAGATGCTGCCTGACTCAGAGTTCCTCCAGCATTTTGTGTGTATGAGATGCTTGAGATTTACAGCATCTGCTGTATCTTTTGTGTTTTTACAAAACCTATCAATCTCTGCCTTGAATGCGTCCAATGACTTTGCCTCCGCAGCCCTCTGTGGCAACAAGTCCTAGAGATTCACAGCCCTCTGGCTGAAGAAATTCCTTTTCATCTCAGTTTTAAAGACCTGTCCCTTTATTCAAAGGCTATGCCCTCAGGTCCTAGGCTCTCCTACTAAAGGAAACATTCTCTCCACGTTCACAGTATTCATGTCTTTCAATATTTGGTAGATTTCAATGAGATCCCCCTTGTCCTTCTGAACAGCATCAGGTACAGCTGAGAGAGATCAAATGGTTCTTATACATTGAGCCCTTTATTCCCCAGATCATTCTTTTTTTCGACAATATTTTTAATGTTTTTTTTAAAATAAAGAGAATATAGCGTAAAGGAGAATTGTGCAGTGCATAACAAATGTACAATTCACATTCATGTAAGAGATGCACCCAGTGTACAAACATTATCACCCCACCCCTCCCAGTCCCCAACTCCAAGCCATCAATGCATTAGCAAACAGGGTTAAACAGAGCCTTTGTCCCCACAGAGCTGCATTGGTATAGAGGTGTATTTTTCTAATACATAGGCTGTTGTATGATAACTAATCTGAGTCTGAAGTGTTTTACTGGAAAATGCTGGAGGTCAGGGATTTATGTACTGAGGAAAGGGAGAAAGAATGGACCTTTAATCTGGCTGGGAATTTTGAAAATATTCAAGAAAGGGTCCCCACACCTTTTGGAACTTTATTTCTGGATTGAGTAGTGGATCTTCTCAGGGTGTAGACTGGACGTGATGTCCCTGAGCCGCTGAGCGTGGGGTGGGGGGGGGGGGGGGGGTAGGGCAGCATCCCTTCACTGGAGCAAAACTGTGTGCCTGGCCAACAGAGAAGCAAAAGACAGTGTGCGATGTTTGATCAGACTTGGGTGCATGTCCCCTCTCCGGAGGTGCTGAGAAGAGCAATCGTAGGGTTAGGTTCCAGATTGTAATTAAGTATTTGGGATAGAGTTTGGAAGACATCTTTCCAGTATTTTTCCAAATTAGGGCATGTCCAGATCATTCTTGTGAGCCTCTTCTAGACATTCTCCAGAGCCAGCACATCTTTCCTTAAATACAGGCCTAAAATTGCTTACAGTATTCCAAATGTGGTCTAACCAACACCTTGTAGAGCCTCAGCAGTAAAATCCTTGCTTTTATATAATTAATACTAAATAATGATACTACTTCCCCTTTTTGGTGTCTGCAACCTATAACATAGTTAGCCTTCCTGTTTTTTTTTTGTTTACTTGATGGTTCCGAAGGTTTAGAAAATGGCTGTGATTGACTTTGGATCTTTGTTCTTGTGACTTGTTTATTTCAAAATATGCCAGTTATATGGCCAGGTTCAAATCAACTGACTTGTTACTTTATTAAGATACAATCTGGAGTTGGCCCTTCTGACCCTTTGAGCAGTGCCCACCGATTTAACCCTGTCCTAATCACGAGACAATGTACAATGACCAATTAACCTATCAACTGGTAGGTCTTTGGACTGTGGGAGGAAACCAGAGCACCTGGAAGAAACCCGAGGTCACGGAGAATGTACATACTCCTTACAGACAGTGTCAGGAATTGAACCCTGGTACTGTAAAGCTTTGTGCTAATCACTATGCCATTGTGCCTCATAATAGCTCAGTGAGGGGAGTGAGCAATTTATTGTTCAGAAGGATTATTGTGCGAGGTTGAGGAGCCACCAGTTTAATTTGGCTTGTTGAATAATGGAAATGATGGCGTTGGCTGGGCTCATGTTCTAGAGGCATATGAAAAATGTTGCCTAGTCACTGAGCCTAGTATTGGAAGAAATGACCAAATCATTATAGCAAAGAGCACTGGTGGTAAGATGCATTGTTTAAAATTAAATTTCAATTCACTGTTTTGTCAAAAGGAACATGAATAACAATCTGCCTGCTTTAAAAGCAGTCCCTTTGTCTGGAATGTAAGAGTGGTGAGTGTTGAGACTGTGAACTAGAGAGATATTTGAAGCTGGTTGATATAAAAGGTTTATTCATCTCAACAAGCAAACATTCTCCTGGATATATTCTCATTTGAGTCTCTCTAAACTCAAATCACTTCATGTTTTATAGTCTTTAGATCAAAGGTAACAGCAGATGATTCAATAAAATTTCTATAGTTATAGTGACATTGTCAGACTCAAAATACTGAAGAAAACTTGTCCTTCCATTCTACAATATCTATGATGGGAGATGCTCAGCATCCTTGTGAAGCAATTCACAAGGATGGTCTAAAAAAGTACAGCGATCCCAGGCACCCAAAATCAATGTTGTGAAGGCAGACTCTTGGTACACATATAAGACCATAGGAGCAGAATTAGCCCTGTCGGCCCATTGCGTCTGCTCCACCACTTCATCATAGCTGATCCAATTTTACTCTCAGTCTCAATCTTGTGCCTTCTCCCCGTATCCCTTCATGCACTGACTAATCAAGAATCTATCAGTCTCTGCCTGAAATAAACATTAAAAACTTGGCCTTCACAGTTGCCTGTGGCAGTGAATTCCACAGATTCACCACTCTCTGGCTAAAGAAATTGCTCCTCATCTCGGTTCTAAAAAGACACCCCTCTATTCTGAAGCTATGTCATCTGGTCTTGCACTGTCCTGCTATAGGAAACATCCTCTCCACATCCACTCTATCAAGACCTTTCACCATTCAATAGGTTTCAATTAGGTCACCCCTCATACTACTGAATTCTGGTGAATACAGGCCCAGAGCCATCAAACGCTCTTCATATAACAAGTCATTCAATCCTGGAATCATTTTTGTGAACTTCCTTTGAACGCTCTCCAGTTCCAGCACATTCTTTGTAAGATAAGGGGCTCAAACCTGCTCACAGTACTCCAAGTGAGGCCTCACCAGTGCTTTATAACGTCTCAACATTACATTCTTTTATATTCTAGTCTTCTTGAAATGAATGCTAACATTGCAATTGCCTTCCTCACCACAGACTCAACCTGCAAGTTAACCTTTAAGGAATTCTGCACAAGGACTCCCAAGTCCCTTTGCACCTCCGTTTTTTTTTTGTATTTTCTCTCTAGTTGGGAAATAGTCAACCCTTTCACTTCTACCAGAGTGCATAACCATACACTTCCCAACACTATTCCATCTGCCACTTCTTTGCCTATTCTCCTACTCTGAGTCCTTCTGTAGTCTCTCTATTTCCTCAAAAACACCTGCTGCTCCATGTATCTTTATATCATCTGCAAACTTTGCAACAAAGTCATCAATTCCATCATCCAAGTCATTGACATATAACGTAAAAAGAATCTTTCCTGTAATGCCATGGGTTCATAGCTTGTTAAGCAGCCTCATGTGTGGCACCTTGTCAAAGGCCTTCTGAAAATCCAAGTATACACATCAACCGATTCTCCTTTGTCTATCCTGCTTGTTATTTTTATCAAAGAATTCCAACAGGTTTGTCAGGCAAGATTTTCCCTTGAGGAAACTATGCTGACTATGTCCTATTTTATCATGCACCATGAGACCTCATCCTCAATAATCGACTCCCAACATCTTCCCAGCCACTGACGTTAGATAGATAGATGATAGATAGATAGATACTTTATTCATCCCCATGGGGAAATTCAACTTTTTTCCAATGTCCCATACACTTGTTGTAGCAAAACTAATTACATACAATACTTAACTCAGTAAAGAATATGATATGCATCTAAATCACTATCTCAAAAAGCATTAATAATAGCTTTTAAAAAGGTCTATAACTGGCCTATAGTTTCCTTTCTTCTGCCTCTCTCCCTTCTTGAAGAGTGGAGTGACATCAGCAATTTTCAAGTCTTCTGAAACCCTTCCAGATCTAGTGATTCTTGAAAGGGATTTACTAATGTCTCCGTGATTTCTTCAGCCACCTCTTTCAGAATCCTGGGGTGTAGTCCATCTGGTCCAGGTGACTTATCTATCTACAGACCTTTCAGTTTCCCAAGAACCTTCTATCTAGTTATGGTGACTTCACATACTTCATGAACCCTGGCACCTGGAGCTTCTACCATACTCCTAGTGTTGTCCACAGTGAAGACTGATGCAAAATACTTACTCTGTTCATCCACTTGATCTGAGATGTCCCTGGCCCTGGAACCCAGGAGGCAACATACCATCCGTGAATCTCATTCTCACCCACAGAACTTCCTGGTCCATTCCTCTAACTAATGAATTGCCTCTCACCACAATGTGCCTCTTCTTTTTCTCCCCACTTTCCCTTTTGAGTCATAGAGCTGGACTCAATGCCAGAGACATGACCACTGTGACTTTCCTGTGTTAGGTCACCCCTTCACACCCCCTCCCCCCCAAAAAAAGTATCCAATGTGATATACCTGTTGCTGAAGGGGATGGCCATAGGGATACTCTGCGCTGGCTCCTTAACCCCTTGCTCCTTCCTGCTCATCACCCAGTTTCTTGTGTCCTATACCTTGGGTGTAACTACCTCTCTCTATGTCCTATTTATCACCCATTCAGCCTCCTGAATGATCCGGAGTTCATTCAGCTCCAACTCCTCAATGCAGAGTTTTAGAAGCTGCAGCTGGATGCACATCTTGCAGTTGTAGACCTCAGGGACACGGGAGGTCTCCCTGCTTCCCAAATACTACAAGAGGGAGTATTCCACTATCCCAATTATTGATCGAGCAAGTATGTCTGTGACCATGTTCTTCTTCAGCTTCCAGGCCAGGCCAGAATAGCCTGGACTGGAAGCTGAAGAAGGGTCTTGGCCTGAAATGTCGGCTGTTTGTTCATTTCTGACCTGCTAAGTTCCTTCAGTATCTTGTATGTGTTGCTTTGGACTGCAAGCTTCTATGATCTCAGCAACAATGGTGCAAAATAACTTAAACAGTATTGCCTGGATTGATGTAGGCCTAATAGCATACCACCATTGTCTTGTGTTTGGCTAATGTCCAGTGGTCTGGCTGAGCTCCATCTTGGTCATTTCTGAGGAACTCAGAGTGGCTTTTTAGTCATTTATCATTGTTTTGATGGCATTTCAGATCAAGGCAACAGAAAAAACAATCCTGTTAGACTTGCCAATAATATCTGGGAGCATGAAAATAATTCCTTCAGTGGTAGGCAGATCTGATGGTAATTAATCTTCTCTGTTGGCCCCACAGCAATCCAGGCACTGCTGAGCTCTCTACACCATGGAGTGGGAGGATTAAGCGTATTTGTTGGCCTTAATGGTACTGCAGAAGAGTTGGGGTTGAAAGCAGCAAATTACTGGTTCTTTAAGGAGAATGATATTGATGAGCTGTAAGTCAATCTAGTGCTTTAAATGATGACAAAACTTCTAGTAGATAACTTTCCTATATTCGTTAGATTGAATTTTGTGAAATAACATGAATGTGGTTCACAATATAAACCATAAAACTAAAATGCGTAGGAGCAGAACTAGCCCATTTGGCCTATCAAGACTGCACCGCTATTCCATCATGGCTGATTTGTTATCTCTCTTAACCCTATTCTCCTGCCTTCTTGTAAGCTAATCAAGAACCTGTCAACCTCTGATTCAAATATATCCAATGACTTGGCCTCCACAACCATCTGTGGCAGCGAATTCCACAGATTCACCACTGGCGACAGAAATTCTTCCTCATCTCTGTTCCAAAACAATGTCCCTTAATTCTGAGGCAGTGCCCTTAAGAAAGCCATGCTGACTTTGGCTTGCTTTATTATGAGGAAGTATTACTGATATTCTTGGAATGACCTGGAATCTCAAATGGTTTATATATAGTATTTCAATCTGGTCATGCTGTGAGGAAAATTATTGACTCGTTACTATAACTTGTTTCCAATTTTCTTTGAACACTTTCATTTATTGGTTATAAAAATATTGAATGCAAGGAAAAGTTACGGTAGGATGGATGACCACAGGCAGAAAGTACTGCATAATAGGAACCAGAACTGTCAGGCTGGGTAACAGCTGCTTCCCCCAGAGTATTAGTCATCTTAACACACTGCCCCTACTCTCAGTTCCTCAACTCACAGACACACTCATTGTGCACTGGTCACCTTTCATCTTCTATTGCTGCTGTTTCACATATTTATACTGCTGCTTGTTTTATTATAATAGTGTCAGTAACATTACACTGCCTTACATAAACATATACCTCACATTTTGTCAATCTTCAGGCCCTGCCTCTCAGGGACTTGATGTTATTTTGTGACTGTGTGTGACTATATGCACTCTGTTTTGCATCTTGGCCCCATAGGAATTGTTTCATGTAGCTGTATACATGTGTATGTTTGAATGACAATAAACTTGAACTTCAATTTCAACTGTGCAATCATGATGAATCCAATCAAAGTTGCCAACCCAAGAACGGAGAGAAACTGGACTGAACCCTAACCCTAAACCTTGGTGTATTTGGGATAAACCTAATCTAACTAGGAAAGGGAGAGCAGCCCTGAAAGAGCTTAGAGGAAATGAGATTGTTATCAAACTAGCAGATAAAGAGAGCAGTAGAGGCAACAATACCTGTTAGAGGCACACAGACAATTAAACAACCCAGAACTCTACACTAAACTGCCAGAACCCATGCACGAGTAAACACAGGAGAAAATTAAGAACGTTTTGGAAGAACTGAAGAGGGCTAACTATCTTAAAGAAAAACAAGTGGAGTATCTGACAGGGACACAGCCACGGGTATGGAAGTTGTGTACTGTCCCCAAAATACACAAGAACACAGACTGGTGAACCGTTCCTGGAGAATACCTCCCGGCAAGCCCATCGTCTTAGACTGGCAGTGAGACACACAGGACAGCTAAGTACATGGATGCTTTCCTTAACCAGCTATGGAAAAACCACCCCAGCTACATCAAGGACACTTGCCATTTCATCCAGGTAGTCAATTCTATGTCAGTGCCCCTGGAGGCTATACTTTTTGCCATGGGCATTGTTTCTATATTGGTGTATAGACCTTCAAACGGGGGTATCCTCCGGTAAAACCCTCATCCAGAGAGACTGGATGAAGCCTTGGTAAAGCTCCTTTATGTCAGCCTGGCAAAGAATGACTTTGAATTCAATGATGAATTCTACTTCCAAGTTAAGGGCATAGCAATGGGAAAGAAGTTTGCTCCAGCCTTGCCAATATATACATGGCAAAGTGGGAGAAAACATTTTATCCTAAGGGCCCGAAAAAAGCCATATGCCTGTACAGATACTTGGACAACATCTGGGGTGTATGAACACATTGTGAGTCAAAATTGGAAGAATTCATCCAAATCCTGGACACTTATGATCCATCCATTAAAGTTAAGGCCGCAACAAGCAGGAAGAGTACTGATTTCCTGGACAGCATGGTGCTTAAACTAGCACCAGAAAATGGTAGCCAGAAACTAGCCACCAAAGTATTTTTTTAAAAACCACAGACACCCACACCCTCCTGCGTACAAGTAGCTACCATCCCAAACACACTTTCGCAGGCTTTGTCAAAGGACAGCTGACCTGGTTTCACCTCATTTGTACCAGGGCTGAGGACTTTCACCAGGCCACTACTATCCTCTTCACTGCACTTAGACATGGGGCTATAGTAGATGAAAGCTTCAAAGAGTCAGATTTGACATGTTTAAAAGTGCCACATATCCCAGACCACAGAACAATATAGCAAGGAGACTACCACTCATAACAGGATACAGAGAGATGGTGGAGAATATCCACGGGCAGTCAAAACCCATTTTGAGGAAGTCAAAGCAGAGGAGGGGGGGGGGGGGGCACTGGGTCAATGGACTATAGTTTCAGCATTCAAGAGGGGTAAAAACTTAGGGACATACTAGTCAGTACCAAACTGTAGGGTCAGAAGCTGCAGGACATGCAAATATGTTGGAATCTCAAAGAGCTACTGGAAAGTGGGCCCAGATAGAGCAGAGAATAACTTGTGAACAGTAGAACCTGGTATATATGATTCAGTGTAAACAATCTCACATAATATGCATGGGGAGACAGGTAACAAAGGCTTACAGGGTACCTCAGTAATATTACTAGACAAAACCAGAACAGACTAGTTAGCAGACACTTCCTGCACTGTGGAATTCTCTCCGTGGAAATCCTGGGCCTGGAAACTAACATAAACTGGTCAAAGGTTCAAAGAAAAAAAGCAGAGAGAAGATGGATTGAAACACTACAGACATGTGTCCTAAATGAAGCCTAAAAATATAGGCTAGACAATAAAAACATACTCCCCACTATATCAACATTAGGCCCAATAATTAAGCCAAAAATAACTTGATTAGATTGAGAAAATCAGAGCAGGTATAAGAGGATAATCTTTCATTTAATCAGGGAGGCCTGCTTCTGCATTGAACCAACCCTACCTTGAACCCTAACATCTATATCCCTCCAAACCTAAGACCTAAGCTCTCTCCCCACTGGAGGACTAAGTCCATTCTGGTAATTTAAAAACTAAAATGGAATTAACAAGGAGCAAGATGCCAATGAAGGCAAGTAGGGGACTAGGATAATGAAGATGTGGGCCAAAAAACAAAGTGGTAGGGTGAAGTGATACCGCATCTCCTGTATATGAACTACAAACACTAGAAGGACATTTTTCCCATTGCCTGTATAATCACAACCTAACCCTTTGGTGTATTTCCCATTACACATACTGACACATCAACCATTCCCTGAACTAAAAACAAACTAGTTTCAATTCCACATCCAAATAATTTCAGCTTCTATTGATGAAAAATTAGAAATTTAAAGATGTATGAAAAAAATCACATGATGGGTGAAAGTTGTACAGGTAGACAAGAAACACAAAGATCTGATTAAAACATGTTGATTCACATTTGTCCACAGCAGCAGGTTCATAAGAATGATCCTGGGAATGAAAGGGTTAATGCGAGAGGAGCGTTTGATGGTTGTAGGTCTGTACTTGTGGGAGTTTAGAAGAATGGGGGGGGGGGATCTCATTAAAACCTATCAAATATTGAAAGGCCTAGATAGAGTGGATATGGAGAGGATGTTGCATGTAGTGGGGGAGTCTAGGATCAGAGGGCACAGACTCAGAATAGGAGGATGTTCATTTAGAACAGAGATGAGTTTCTTTACCCATAGCATGGTGAATCTGGAATTCATTGCCACAGATGACTGCGGAGGCTAAGTCATTGGGAATATTTAAAGAGAGATTGATAGATTCTTGATTAAGGGTGTCAAAGGTTACAGGGAGAAGACATGAGAGTGGAGTTGAGAGAGATAATAAATCAGCCATGATGCAATGGCAAAGTTGACTTGATGGCCAAATGGCCTCATTCTGCTCCTTTGTTTTATGGGCTTGTAGTATTAGTTTACTTAAGTAAAGCCTCCATTCCAACATCTCCCACTCTCTTTTCTGTTATGTGCTTGTCACCATGGCATTGCAATTGGAGTCTGTCAAGACTTGGGACCAACATTTGGTCTCTCTTCCACAACTCCCCACCCAGCCACCTCCCATTGTTCTTGCACACTGTTATCAATAATGCCAGACAGGTGGCACAACTCATGGACAAAACTGCCAGTGTTTTAGCTTGTAGACTCCAGCACACTCAAGCCCCACAATTAACAGAGAACTGTTAGCAATGGGTAGAACATGGAGGTGGCTCTGAGAAATCCACTATGTAAAACCACAAACTTACTGAGAACCACAAATAACGATAAAGATTAACTTTATTTGTTATACAGGTTTCCCCCGCTATTCGAAGGTAGAGCATTCCTATGAAATGGTTCGTAAGCCAGAATGTCGTAAAGTGAAGAAGCAATTACCATTTATTTATATGGGAAAAATTTGTGAGCGTTCGCAGACCCAAAAAATAACCTACCAAATCATGCCAAATAACACATAAAACCTAAAATAACAGTAACATATAGTAAAAGCAGGAATGATCTGAGAAATACACAGCCTATATAAAGTAGGAATACTTTTCTGCAATTATTGCAGCACTCCACCACAGCAAAAATCTCACACAAGCGCTCTCAGCAGCACTCGCAGCAGAAACACTCGGCGCAAGCGCTCCCGGCCGAAGCACTCTTTCCAGTAACATTTAAGCTATGAAGCTACCAAGTAACATACAAAAATTCACAACCATTATAAAGTAGAAATAATGTACGTCCAGTGTAGTTTCATTTACTGGAATCGGGAAGACAGTGAGCACACTGATGATGGTGTGTTAGGCTGAGTCGTTGGAGGTTGGGGTGTCATCTCATCGTCGTCTGTTTCCATCAGGGCAGGCAGGTCACCTTCTACTACGTCTGCCTGCCTCGATGTTGAAGGTCAAGTTTCGTTGTCTGCTGTGGCTGATGTGGAAGGCTTGAAAAACGACAGTATGCTTGACTGCTTAGCCTCGCGCATTTTTCTATCATACAGTTCTTTGTAAGCACTCAAACCATCCTGCAAATATGCCCTAAACCTATGTACCCTTCAAAATTAAAGTCATACTTTTATGCAATCATTGCAGCGTTGTCAATCACAGCGAATATCTCACGCAATGGCTTCACGTTCAGTTCCTGGACGACTTCACTTTCAGGCCGTTCGCTACTGCGTTCGGCTTCAATTGTTATCCTTTCCTCTTCATTTCTCAGTTCTTGGTCATGGGATGCCAAAACCTCTTCAACATCATCTTCGTCAACTTCCACAAACCCTTAGCCAAACTCTCTATATCCATACTTTGTTCACCACGATCGAAACGCTTTATTATGTCTAGTTTTACGCTAAGTGTAACACCCTTACCCGCTCTTTTAGGCTTTTCCGATACTTTAGAACTCACCTTGCTAACAGATGCACAAAATAAATCGACATAAATCACAGATGCTCACAGGCACGTGTTTAAGCAATGCAGGCTAGAATGCAGTTCTGGGGGAGGAGCTTGGCTGCTTGGCGCACGCGCTGCCGTTTATCACGCGCTGCCTTTTTTCATAACAGTGAAAACACCTTCTGTTAGCGAAAACGGGTAACTAATGTAAGTTTTTCGTAACAGTGAGGTGACGTAGAGCGAACATTCGAAAAACGGCGGACATCTGTATGTCAAAGCATTTAGTAAAATGCATCATTTATGACAAATCAAATGTGAGGATTGTGCTGGGCAAGTGTTGCTTTGCTTCTAGTGCCAACATCGCATGCCCACAACTTGCTAACCCTAATTGTACATCTTTGCAATGTGGGGGGATCCAGGAGCACCTGGAGGAAACCCACATGGTCACGGGGAGAATATACAAACTGCTTACAGACAGCAGTGGGAATCGAACCTCTATCTTACAGCTGGTGCTGTAAAGTATTGCGCTGGCCATTACGTTACTGTGCTGTCCTTTTGCTACCATGCTATCTTTGTGCATATTGCTGAGAATTTTTCAGTACTGGCATTTCTGTTATGTAAGAAGAATGACAGAAACAGATCTGCAATGATATCAATGAACATTTGATGGTAGGGTGAAGGAACCATGGGTGACAAGTGAGGTGGAAAATCTAGTCAGGTGGAAGAAGGCAGCATACACGAGGTTTAGGAAGCAAGGATTAGATGGGTCTATTGAGGAATATAGGGTAGCAAGAAAGGAGCTTAAGAAGGGGCTGAGAAGAGCAAGAAGGGGGCATGAGAAGGCCTTGGCGAGTAGGGTAAAGGAAAACCCCAAGGCATTCTTCAGTTATGTGAAGAACAAAAGGATAACAGGAGTGAAGGTAGGACCGATTAGAGATAAAAGTGGGAAGATGTGCCTGGAGGCTGTGGAAGTGAGCGAGGTCCTCAATGAATACTTCTCTTCGGTATTCACCACTGAGAGGGAACTTTATGACGGTGAGGACAATATGAGTGAGGTTGATGTTCTGGAGCATGTTGATATTAAGGGAGAGGAGGTGTTGGAGTTGTTAAAATACATTAGGACGGATAAGTCCCTGGGGCCTGACGGAATATTCCCCAGGCTGCTCCACAAGGCAAGGGAAGAGATTGCTGAACCTCTGGCTAGGATCTTTATGTCCTCGTTGTCCACAGGAATGGTACCGGAGGATTGGAGGGAGGCGAATGTTGTCCCCTTGTTCAAAAAAGGTAGTAGGGATAGTCCAGGTAATTATAGACCAGTGAGCCTTACGTCTGTGGTTGGAAAGCTGTTGGAAAAGATTCTTAGAGATAGGATCTGTGGGCATTTAGAGAATCATGGTCTGATCAGGGACAGTCAGCACGGCTTAGTGAAGGGCAGATCATGCCTAACAAGCCTGATAGAGTTCTTTGAGGAGGTGACCAGGCATATAGATGAGGGTAGTGCAGTGGATGTGATCTACATGGATTTTAGTAAGGCATTTGACAAGGTTCCACAGGGTAGGCTTATTCAGAAAGTCAGAAGGCATAGGATCCAGGGAAGTTTGGCCAGGTGGATTCAGAATTGGCTTGCCTGCAGAAGGCAGAGGGTCTTGGTGGAGGGAGTACATTCAGATTGGAGGGTTGTGACTAGTGGTGTCCCACAAGGATCTGTTCTGGGACCTCTACTTTTTGTGATTTTTATTAACGACCTTGATGTGGGGGTAGAAGGGTGGGTTGGCAAGTTTGCAGATGACACAAAGGTTGGTGGTGTTGTAGATAGTGTAGAGGATCGTCAAATATTGCAGAGAGATATTGATAGGATGCAGAAGTGGGCTGAGATGTGGCAGATGGAGTTCAACCCGGAGAAGTGTGAGGTGGTACACTTTGGAAGGACAAACTCCAAGGCAGAGTACAAAGTAAATGGCAGGATACTTGGTAGTGTGGAGGAGCAGAGGGATCTGGGGGTACATGTCCACAGATCCCTGAAAGTTGCCTCACAGGTAGATAGGGTTGTTAAGAAAGCTTTCATAAGTCGAGGGATAGAGTTTAAGAGTCGCGATGTAATGATGCAGCTCTATAAAACTCTGGTTAGTCCACACTTAGTGTACTGTGTCCAGTTCTGGCTGCCTCACTATAGGAAGGATGTGGAAGCATTGGAAAGGGTACAGAGGAGATTTACCAGGATGCTGCCTGGTTTAGAGAGTATGGATTATGATCAGAGATTAAGGGAGCTAGGGCTTTACTCTTTGGAGAGAAGGAGGATGAGAGGAGACATGATAGAGGTGTACAAGATATTAAGAGGAATAGACAGAGTGGACAGCCAGCACCTCTTCCCCAGGGCACCACTGCTTAGTACAAGAGGACATGGCTTTAAGGTAAGGGGGATATTAGAGGAAGGTTTTTCACTCAGAGAGTGGTTGGTGCGTGGAATGCACTGCCTGAGTCAGTGGTGGAGGCAGATACACTAGTGAAGTTTAAGAGACTACTAAACAGGTATATGGAGGAATTTAAGGTGGGGGGTTATATGGGAGGCAGGGTTTGAGGGTCGGCACAACGTTGTGGGCCAAAGGGCCTGTAATGTGCTGTACTATTCTATGTTCTATGTTGTATGGCCATTTCCTGTCCCTGTGACCCTGATTTCCGAATTATCTGCATTAAGAGCAGGCATATCGAGGGAACCCTTGGGGATGACTTACTAACTGGTTACATATCAAAGGTTATTGAATGTAATGTTTTAACTATTCTGAGAATCTGACAGATTGAGAGAAATAATTTTCTTCTGGATTATTAAATTACAATCTGCTATGCAGATTCCAAGGTTATTAAATGAATAAACTGCTAGCTGTACTTTTCATTGGTGTTATTTCAGATACACAAAATACTTCTCACTCAAGGATAAAGATTTCACTGAAAGATGTCCAATGACATTTGTATCCTTTCCATCAGCTAAAGATCCTACTTGGAATGACAGGTTTGAAGGTAATTGGCAGCACGCATTGATTTAAAAGCTTTACACCAATATTGCACCTTGCATTATAGTCGCTCCCTAACAGGTTGCTAAGAAAGCATAACATTGTTGAACATGTATCTGAAGATCTTTGGTTTGATGTCTTGTTCACAAGATTAGGTGATCGCTCTTTGGCATCAGGAGCCCTACTTAAAGCTGGAAAGGGAATATGAGCCATTCTTGCCTGGGTTTCTGTTATTAGATATGGATGCCATTCATTGATTTAAGATGAAACCAAGAATTGATTCAGATGCCGTGATAATTGACAGCATAATTAACTGCTCACATCTGAAAAGTGACATGGAAGCATATGTCACCAAAACACAATTGAGGAATGACCAGCAACCATCCTTTTCCAAGCTACATCAAAATACTTATCATCTTCCCCTTACCATAAGCATAACTTCAGAAGCTCGCACTGGAGTAGCTTCACCACCCTGGGGAAGGACTGAACATGCCAGTTACGACCATGTTTTTGGGCATTCAAGTCTTCAAAAGCACAATATTATCACCAAGGACAATTCTGCTCATCTTAAAATGAGAAAAACACAATTCAAAGAAATACTTGCTTTTTTAATAAAAAAGCTACTTTTGTATTTATAGGCAAATCCAGTATGATTATAGTGACCGTAGTACGTTATGAGTGGTTTGAAAACTGGAAAGATGAACGTGTGAAGAAGCGAGGAGAAGACTATGAAAATTTAAAGATGGATATTGCCAGAAATTTGATTGCCCAAACTACTGAGTACTTTTCACAACTCAAAGACAAGGTATGCTTACTTTGTATCATATAATAACAAACTATCTTGTATTTGCAATGATAAAGTATTAAATGGTGAAAGTTGTTTTTCATAGATATATTGCAAGGGTAAAAAAATTATTTATTCTACAGTAAGATAAATTGAAAGATTAACAGTTAAGAGAAGAAACATCCTAGGATGGGATTTTTTGGTGATATTTAATTGAGAGTGAGAAATAAGTGGCTTATACAAGGAAATTCATTTTTAGCAGAGAAGTTAATTATTAATACAAGAGATTCTGCAGATGCTGGAAATCCTGAGCAACACCCACACACACACAAAATGCTAGAGGAATTCAGCAGGTCAGGCAGGATCTGTGGAAATGAATAAGCAGTTGACTTTTTGAGCTGAGACCCTTCATCAGGGAGTTAAGTGAATTGGTAGATAGGTTCAAGATGATTGAGGGAAAAAAATCTTGATCCACTCATTCAGTAGCAAGCCTCTGGAATGCTGGCGGAAAAGTTGATTGAGATCAATATTGTATTTTGTACATTATGTACTTGGATGAGCTATAACATGCTAGTCTATAGACCGAGAACATGGAAATGGGGTTAACTAACTATCCTTTCATGGCAGCGTTGATGTAATGGGCCAAATAGTTGCCTCCTGTCCTGCAAATTTCTACAACTTTTGTATCTGTGTCATGAGTACAAATACTTGTAAACTACAGCTGTCATTTCTACTTTCCAATTGTTTTTGTCTAACTTACCTTCTTTGTGTTGGAATACTTTCTAGATTGAGTTCATCAATGTTGGTTCTCCACTCACCAATCAGTTTTACATTGCTGCTTCTCGTGGAGAGATGTACGGTGTTAACCATGATTTGTCCCGGTTCACTCCAGAGAACATTGCCTCCTGTAGAGCAAAAACTCCAGTCAAGAACCTTTACTTAACAGGTATACTACCTCACATCATACAGGAGAAAGAATTTAACATCCAGTATAGAAGCAGTAAGATTTTTTCAATTGACTTAAAACATTGAAACTCACGCTAAGAGCCAGTGAATGGAAAGTAAAGTCTGAAGTGAAAAGTGGGGGCATACATCTTGAGAAATGAGGGGGCTGGAGCTGGACAGTGATGAGCTGAATTACAACTGCAGTGATAAAGGAATAAGAGTTACATTTGTGATAACAACACACTGCACAACTTTGTCTATTATAAGGGGATTGCAGTACCAGCTGTGAAGAGTCAGGGGCAGCAGATAAGAGGGTGGAACGTAGTCAGGTTTGCAGTTTAATGAAGAAATTTAAAAAAATGTTTGAAGTGGATTCCCTGTAAGATTTCCAAGATGGGAGTAGAGAGTAGGGAGTAAGTCACGAAAGGAAGTACAGATAGCCCAGAAAAATATAGACCAGTGAGTCTTACTTCAGCAGTTGGTAAGTTGATGGAGAAGATCCTGAGAGGCAGGATTTATGAACATTTGGAGAGGTATTATATGATTAAGTGTAGTCAGCATGGCTTTGTCGAGGGCAGGTCGTGCCTTATGAACCTCATTGAATTTTTTGAGGATGTGACTAAACACATTGATGAAGGTAGAGCTGTAGATGTAGTGTATGTGGATTTCAGCAAGGCATTTGATAAGGTACCCCATGCAAGGCTTATTGAGAAAGTAAAGAGGCATGGGATCCAAGGGGACATTGCTTTGTGGATCCAGAACTGGCTTGCCCACAGAAGGCGAAGAGTGGTTGTAGACGGGTCATATTCTGCATGGAGGTCAGTCACCAGTGGGGTGCCTCAGGGATCTGTTCTGGGACCCTTACTCTTCGTGATTTTTATAAATGACCTGGATGAGGAAGTGGAGGGGATGGGTTAGTAAGTTTGCTGATGACAGAAAGGTTGGAGTTGTTGTGGATAGTGTGGAGGGCTGTCAGAGGTTACAGCGGGACATTGATAGGATGCAAAACTGGGCTGAGAAGTGGTAGATGGAGTTCAACCCAGATAAGTATAAAGTGGTTCATTTTGGTAGGTCAAATATGATTGCAGAACATAGTATTAATGGTAAGACTCTTGGAGGTGTGGAGGATCAGAGGGATCTTGGGGTCCGAGTCCATAGGACATTCAAAGCAGCTGCGCAGGTTGACTCTGTGGTTAAGAAGGCATACGGTGCCTTGGCCTTCATCAATCGTGGAATTGAATTTAGGAGCTGTGAGGTAATGTTGCAGCTATATAAGACCCCGGTCAGACTCCACTTGGAGTACTGTGCTCTGTTCATGCATAGAGAGGGTGTAGAGGAGATTTACAAGGATGTTGCCTTGATTGGGAAACATGCCTTATGAGAATAGGTTGAGTGAACTCAGCCTTTTCTCCTTGGAGCGACGGAGGATGAGAGGTGACCTGATAGAGGTATATAAGATGATGAGAGGCATTGATCATATGGATAGTCAGAGGCTTTTCCCCATGGCTGAAATGGCTAGCATGAGAGGGCACAGTTTTAAGGTACTTGGAAGTAGGTACAGAGGGGATGTCAGCGGTAAGTTTTTTGTGCAGAGAGTGGTGAGTGCGTGGAATGGACTGCTGGCGACAGTGGTGGAGTTGGATATGATAGGGTCTTTTAAGAGACTCCTGGATGGCTACATGGAGCTTAGAAAAATAGAGGGCTATAGGTAAGCCTGGTGATTTCTAAGTTAAGGACATGTTCGAAACAACTTTGTGGGCTGAAGGGCCTGTATTGTGTGTAGGTTTTCTATGTTTCTATGGTGGCGCCTTCTGACGCAGAGACCACTTTGTTTCCGAGTACTAGTTCGTCCCTGTCCTGTACGCCTTTGTTATGATTGGATAACGCTGCTGTTTATTAAATATACTGTGCACAGTAATTCCACCTCACTAGTGAACTGTTGGACTGCAGAGAGCTCTGCAGCTTGGGTTTGAATTGTGTACGCCATTGCCTACTTCAGACCTCCGTGAGTGAAGCCATAGGAAGAGCTGTGCAAGGGAACAAAAAAGGGGAAAAATGAGCTGGAATCTGGGAATGACTTAGGTCAAAGTCCTTCAGGCCAGCACTCCCCTCGTTCTTACTGGCAACCGTCCGCTCACTTGAAAATAAACTGGACTACCTGCGCCTGAGACTGAACCAGAGAGAACCATAGAACATTACAGCACAGAAACAGGCCTTTTGGCCCTTCTTGGCTGTGCCGAAACATTTTTCTGCCTAGTCCCACTGACCTGCACATGGACCATATCCCTCCATACACCTCTCATCCATGTACCTGTCCAAGTTTTTCTTAAATGTTAAAAGTGAGCCCGCATTCACCACTTCATCTGGCAGCTCATTCCACACTCCCACCACTCTCTGTGTGAAGAAGCCCCCCCCCCTCCCAATGTTCCCTTTAAACTTTTCCCCCTTCACCCTTAACCCATGTCCTCTGGTTTTTTTCTCCCCTGGCCTCAGTGGGAAAAGCCTGCTTGCATTCACTCTATCTATACCCATCATAATTTTATACACCTCTATCAAATCACCCCTCATTCTTCTACACTCCAGGGAATAAAGTCCTAACCTATTCAACCTTTCTCTGTAACTCAGTTTCTCAAGTCCCGGCAACATCCTTGTAAACTTTCTGTGCACTCTTTCAACCTTATTAATATCCTTCCTGTAATTTGGTGACCAAAATTGCACACAATACTCCAAATTCAGCCTCATCAATGACTTATGCAACCTCACCATAACATTCCAACTCTTATACTCAATACTTTGATTTATAAAGGCCAATGTACCAAAAGCTCTCTTTACGACCCTGTCTACCTGTGATGCCACTTTTAGGGAATTTTGTATCTGTACTCCCAGATCCCTCTGTTCTACTGCACTCCTCAGTGTCCTACCATTTACCTTGTATATTCTACCTTGGTTTGACCTTCCGAAGTGCAATACCTCACACTTGTCGGCATTAAACTCCATCTGCCATTTTTCAGCCCATTTTTCCATCTAGTCCAGTTCCCTCTGCAAGCTTTGAAAACCTTCCTCACTGCCCACTACACCTCCAATCTTTGTATCATCAGCAAATTTGCTGATCCAGTTTACATATTATAATTATAATACATTAATATTACCATATTATCATCCAGATCATTGATATAGATGACAAATAACAATGGACCCAGCACTGATCCCTGTGGCACACCACCAGTCACAGGCCTCCACTCAGAGAAGCAATCCTCCACTACCACTCTCTGGCTTCTCCCATTGAGCCAATGTCTAATCCAATTTACTACCTCACCATGTGTACCTAGTGACTGAATCTTCCTAACTAACCTCCCATGCGGGACCTTGTCAAAGGCCTTACTGAAGTCCATGTAGACAACATCCACTGCCTTCCCTTCACCCACTGTCCTTGTAACCTCCTCAAAAAACTCTAATAGATTGGTTAAACATGATCTACCACGCACAAAGCCGTGTTGACTCTCCCTAATAAGTCCCTGTCTATCTAAATACTTGTAGATCCTATCTCTTGTACTCCTTCCAATAATTTATCTACTACTGACATCAAACTTATCGGCCTATAATTTCCCGGATTACTTTTAGAGCCTTTTTTAAACAACGGAACAACATGAGTTATCCTCTAATCCTCCGGCACCTCACCCGTAGATACTGACATTTTAAATATATCTGCCAGGGCCCCTGCAATTTCAACACAGTCTCCTTCAAGGTCTGAGGGAATACCCTGTCAGGTCCTGGGGATTTATCTACTCTGATTTGCCTTAAGATAGCAAGCACCTCCTCCTCTTCAATCTGTATAGGTTCCATGACCTCACTACTTGTTTGCCTTATTTCCTTAGACTCCTTGCCAGTTTCCTTAGTAAATACAGATGCAAAAAACCCATTTAAGGTCTCCCCCATTTCTTTTGGTTCCATACATAGCCGACCACTCTGATCTTCAAGAGGACCAATTTTATCCCTTACTATCCTTTCGCTCTTAACATACCTGTAGAAGCTCTTAGGATTATCCTTCACCCTGACTGCTAAAGCAACCTCATGTCTTCTTTTAGCCCTCCTGATTTCTTTCTTAAGTACTTTTTTGCACTTTTTATACTCCTCAAGGACCTTATTTGCACCCTGTTTCCTACACACGTCATACATCTCTCTCTTCTTCTTTATCAGAGTTCCAATATCCCTAGAGAACCAAGGTTCGTTATCCTTATTCATATTGCCTTTAATCCTGACAGGAACATACAAACTCTGCACTCTCAAAATTTCTCCTTTGAAGTCCTCCCACTTACCAATCACATCCTTGCCAGAGAACAACCTGTCCCAATCCACGCTTTTTAGATCCCTTTTCATTTCTTCAAAATTGGCCTTTTTCCAGTTTAGAACCTCAACCCGAGGACCAGATCTATCCTTATCCATGATCAAGTTGAAACTAATGACGTTATGATCACTGGAACCAAAGTGTTCCCCTACACACACTTCCGTCACCTGCCCTATCTCATTTCCTAATCGGAGATCTAATATTGCATCCTCCCTAGTTGGTACCTCTATATATTGATTTAGAAAACTTTCCTGAACACATTTTACAAACTCTAACTCATCTAGGCCTTTAACAGTATGGGAGTCCCAATCAATATGAAGAAAATTAAAATCCCCTACTATCACAACTTTGTTTCCTGCAGTTGTCTGTTATCTCTCTGCAGATTTGCTCCTTCAATTCTCGCTGCTGTAACATTTTACAATGCCACCCCCCCCCACCATCCTTCGTCCCTCTGCCTCTATCACATCTGAAACATCAGAACCCTGGAACATTGAGCTGCCAGTCCTGCCCCTCCTGTAGCCAAGTTTCAGTAATGGCTATGATGTCATAATTCCAAGTGTCAATCCAGGCCCTCAGCTCATCTGCCTTTCCCACAATATACACACCTCAGAAGATTGTTACCACCACATACAACCTTACTATTTGTGACTTTGCATGAACTACTAACATCATTTATTTTTACCCCCCATTCCACCATGGCACTCTGGTTCCCATCCCCCTGCAAATCTAGTTTAAACCCTCCCCAATAACACTAGCAAACCTCCCTGCAAGTATATTTGTCCCCTTGTAGTTCAGGTGTAACCCGTCTCTCTTGTACAGGTCCCACCCGCCCCAGAAGAGGTCCCAATGATCTAGAAATCTGAAACCCTGCCCCCTACACCAGTCCCTCAGCTACGTGTTCATCCTCCAGAGCATCCTATACTTACCGTCACTGGTACGTGGCACAGGCAGCAATCCTGAGATTACCACCCTTGAGGTCCTGCTTTTTAACTTCCTACCAAGCTCTCTATAGTCACTTCTCAGGACCTCCTCACTCTTACTTCCTATGTCGTTGGTACCGATGTGTACCACGACTTCTGGCTGCTCACCCTCCCACTTCAGAATGCTGTGCACATGATCAGAGACATCCCTGACCCTGGCACCCGGGAGGCAACAAACCATCCGGGAGTCTCTGTCGCGACCACAGAACCTCCTGTCTGTACCTCCAACTATCGAGTCCCCTATCACTACTGCTCTCCTCTTCTTCCCCCTTCCCTTGTGCACTGCAGAACCAGACTCAGTGCCAGAGATCCGGCTGCTGCAGCTTATCCCAGGTAAGTCACCCCCCCCCCCCCCCCCAACAGTATCCAAATCGGTATACTTGTTGTTGAGGGGAATGGCCACAGGGAAACCCTGCTCTGCCTGCCCTTTCCCCTTCCCTCGCCTGACGGTAACCCAATTACCTGTGTGCTGCTCCTTTGGTGTAACTGCCTCCCTGTAGCTACTATCTACAAACGCCTCATTCTCCTGAATGATCCGGAGGTCATCCAGCTCCTGCTCCAGTTCCGTGACGCGGTTTGTTAGGATCTGCAGCTGGATGCACTCCTTGCAGGTGTCGTTGTCAGGGAGACCAGAGGTCTCCCTGACTTCCCACATCCTGCAAGAGGAGCATTCCAACATCCTGCCTGGCATATTCTCTCTACTCTAAACAAGCAAAACAAAACTTACCGGAACCTACCCTCACCTCTGCCTGTTCACGCCGAAGCCTGTTGAGCCAAAGCCATCCCACTCTGAATCAGTCCACTCCGACGATGGCCACTACAACAATGGCCGCTGTATATGGTGGTCTTTTTTTAAACCTTTGGCGCGCTACGTCATGCGCCTACGCACTCGAGCCTCTTTTCCCCGATCAGTTAAGAAAAACGGCTTCTCTCTGAGATGCCTTTACTTCTTCACTCTCCGCCTCTTGCTTCAATTTAAGACTGTTGAAAAATTCCTCTCCTTTTTAAACCTTTGGCGCGCCACTTCACACACCTGTGCAGTCTAGCCTCTTTTCCCTGATCAGTTAAACGGCTTCTCTCCAAGATGCCTTTACTTCTTCCCTCTCCGCCTCTTGCTTTGATTTAAAAGAAAAAGCATCTGCGCCTTCATACTCCCAGAATCATGGGCTCATGAATCCATCCCAGACGCGGTCATCCAGTGGAGGGTTTCAGCGCGTTTCAGGCTGACAGGAAGCTAGCAATCTTGGGCAGGGCCCGTAATTGCGGAATCTGTAAATAAGAACTGGTGTAAAGACAATTTAGCAGTGACATCCCACTGTTCACCAATGATTGAGTTCATCTTTGTGAAGTGGAGACCATTTTATATACTGAGGGAGTTCACTACAATTCTGTTGGTGGCTGTATATATTCCCCCCCCCACCCCATTAATGGCGACGAGGCACTATGTGAGCATCAGTGACTTTCAAACCAAACACCACAATGGTATCTTCATTATTGCAGGCGATTTTAACCATGTGAACCTAAAGACAGTCTTGCCCAAATTCCACCTGCATGTTGATTGTTCTACCAGAGATGAAAATACACTAGACCTGGTTTGCACTAACATAGCAGGTACCTATAGTCCTGTGACCCCACATTGGATTCTCAGGTCGCTTTTTTGTAACGTTAATTCCAGCACACAAGCCGGTGATCAAACTGGTCAAACCAGTTGTAAAGGTGGTGAAAACCTGGCCTGAGGGTGCAGTCTCTGCACTGCAGGACTGCTTTGATAATATTAGCTGGAGAATGTTCAGGGAGACTGCTACCTATGGCAACCATGTTAACATCGAGGAATATGTGAATTCTGTGGCCAGCTACATAGAGAAGTGTACAGATGATGTTACCATCACGAAACACATCTGGGTCAGGGCAGATCAGAAGCCATGACTTACTGTAGAAGTCCGTGCCAGGCTGAGGAAACATGACAACACACACAAAATGCTGGAGGAACTCAGCAGGCCAGGCAGCATCTGTGGAAAAGAGAATAGTCGACGTTTCGGGCCGAGACCCTTCGGCAGGACTGGAGAAAAAGGTGGGGGGAGGGGAGAGAGAAACACAAGGTGATAGGTAAAACCTGAAGGGGGAGGGATGAAGTAAAGAGCTGGGAAGGCGATTGGTGAAAGAGACAGAAGACCATGGAAGAAAGAAAAGGGGCGAGGAGCATTAGAGGGAGGCAATGGGTGGGCAAGGAGATAAGGTGAGGGAGGGAAAAGGGATGGGAAATGGTGAAGGTCGGGGGGGGTGTGGGGCATTACCAGAAGTTTGAGAAATCAGCGTTCATGCCATCAGGTTGGAGGCAACCCAAAAGGAATATTTGGTATTGTTCCTCCAACCATGACAGTGGAGGACACCATGAATAGACATATCAGAATGGGAAGTGGAATTAAAATAGATGGCCACTGGGAGATCCCGCTTTTTCTGGCGGACGGACGGCAAGTAGGTGCTCGGTGAAGAGGTCTCCCAGTCTACGTTGGGTCTCACTGATTTACAGGAGGCCACACTGGGAGCACTGGAAACAGTGTATGACCCCAACAGATTTGCAGGTGATTTAGGCCTTACCTAAAAGAACTGTTTAGGGCCCTGAATGGTAGTGAGGGATGAGGTGTAGGGCAGATGTAGCACTTGTTCCGCTTGCAAGGTTAAGTGCCAGGAGAGAGATCAGTGGAGAGGGACAAATGGACAAAGGAGTCACGTAAGGAGCGATCCCTGTGGAAAGCAGAAAGTGGGGGGAAGGGAAAGATGTGCTTAGTGGTGGGATCCCGTTGGAGATGGCAGAAGTTACAGAGAATTATGCACTTAGAAATAGGTGTCAGGGAATTCAGAGGATTGCAGACTACCCTGCGTGTCAGTGACAGAATGCTTCACTCTGAGAGGCTGAATGTCTTCTTCACCTGGTTTGATGCTCAGAACAAAGTGTTGGCGAGGAAGGCACCCCTCCCCACAGGGGAGCAGACACTCCATCTGGCTGAAGTTGAGGTGAGGAAGTTCCTGGTCAAAGTCAACCCACACAAAGCTGCAGGGCCCAACAGTGTATCAGGTCAGGTTCTGAAAGACTGCAGCCCAGCTGAAGGATATGTTCAACATCTCCCTGGAACAATCCATTGTCCCCTCATTTTTCAAGGTGGCAACCATCATTCCAGTGCCAAAAATATGACAGTAACATGCCTAAATGACTATCATCCAGTGGCATTACCATCAACCATTATGAAATGCTTTGAGCAACTAGTCATGGAGCACATTTAAATATACCCACGGACTTGGCCTCCACTGCAGTCCGTGGCGGAGCATTCCATAGATTCACCACTCTTCTCACTAAAAAAAATTCTTCCTTACCTCTGTTTTAAAAGGACACCCCTCAATTTTGAGGCTGAGCCCTCTAGTTCTGGATGCTTCCGTCAACCTCTCCACATCCACCTTATCTAGTCCTTTCAAGATTTGGTAGGCTTCAATAAGATCCCCCTCCCCCCCCCCCCACATTCTTCTAAATTCCAGTGAGCACAGTCCCAAAGCTGCCAAACACTCCTCATATGTTAACCCCTTCATTCCCAGAATCATCCTCATGAACCTCCTCTGGACACACTCTAATAACAGCACATCCTTTCTGAGATAGGGGCCCAAAACTCTTGACAATACTCCAAGTGCGGCCTGACTAGTGGCTTATAAAGGCTCAGCATTATCTCCTTGTTTTTATATTCTGTTCCCTTTGAAATAACTGCCAACATTGCATTTGCCGCCTTTACCACAGACTCAACCTATGAATTAACCTTCTGGGAGTCTCGCACAAGGACTCCTAAGTCCCTCTGATGTTTGAATTTTCTCCCTATTTAGATAATAGTTTTCACTATTGTTCCTTTTACCAAAAGCATAATCATACATTTCCCAACACTGTATTCCATCTGCCACTTTTTTGCACATTCTTCCATATGGTCTAAGTCCTGCTGCCATCCACACGTTTTCGTACCATCCACAAACTTACAACTTGCTCCTCGATGAAGCCAATTATCATTAATGAATTGTGCAAAACATTCCTTTGAACATATGCCCTGTAATAAATCGGATATAAGACACGCCCCCCCCCCCCCCCCCCCCCCCCGTGGTTAAGTTACTGGAACAGTATCCATTGATCTGGAGATGAGAATTTACTGAAAAAATAAGAATGAGCAACTAAATTAAGCATGAATGAGAAAGCTGCTATCAGGAGTGTTGATGACAAAGCTGACAGACTGACAATGAAATCTGCTATCTTTGAATTGTGCTCTGTTTGAGATGTGACACTAGGTCGAGCAGTATGCTTGACCACAAATTGCCCCTCAGTGGTTGACAGCTGAACAAGATACTCAGTTCAGACAATAAGTGGACAGACAATAAATGCTGGCATTGTCAATGAGATCTGTGAATGAATAAATAAAATAATTTTTAGTCAGACTGTCAAACTAGTTCAGAGTGATGGAATTGTGTTGCAATGCAGTATTTTGCTGGTTTTTGTCCAACTTCTCAATTTTAAAACAACCACTTAAAAACAATGCAGTGTAGTGTAGAAATAGGAGTGAATGATCGTGCTGTGACCTCTTACCTTTATCATTTCAGGTCAGGATATATTTTCATGTGGTTTCGTTGGAGCCAGCCATGGGGCCGTTATTTGTGCATCTGAAGTTCTTCACCGCAATCTGTACTACGATATCTTGAAACTTAGGAAGAACATAAAAAAAGGCGAAGCCAAAAAGGAAGCTTAAGTGTGCAGAGAATGCTTAAGAATGCAGTGTTAAGCTTTTAATTCTGCTTTAGTGATAACCAACATTGACAAGGGAGGTCAAATGCCTCAGATGGTTTTGTCTATTTAGTCTGTTACGAGCTTGTGGTCATTTACTGAGACTGTTTCTTTCAGAGCACCTGAGTGAGGTGGGACTATGACGTGAGTCACAGGCTGACACTGCTGACTGTGGACTTAAACGGGGGGGGGGGGGGTGTGGGGAGAGGGACAGGGACAGCTGGTAGCTTCAGCTTGTCACAGCTGAGGCGTGGAACTCTCCTATGCCCACCAGGGAGGGTTGATCATCGGAACGCAGTGCATAACTGAAAAGTGACTGTCACTTTGTATAATCCATAAGAGTGGATTTTGGAATATCCTGTGGGACCATTTACATAAGAACAACATAAGAGATAGGAGCAGGAGTAGGCCAATCGGCCCCTCAAGCCTGCTCCGCCATTCAACAAGATCATGGCTGATCCAATCTTAACTCTAGTTTTCACCGAATCCCACAAGGCAACAGTGCCAACCAACAGGGCACCATGCCGCCCATTTTATTTTATTATTCATCCCGCCCAAACCCATATGATCACCCGGGGAAAAAAAAAACGAGTTGCCAATTGAGGAGAAAAAAATCTGGAAAATTCCTCTCCGACCCATCCAGGCTATCGAAAACTGGTCCAGGAGATCACATGGCTGATCTAAACCTAGCCTCATGTCCACTTACCTGCTCGCTCACCGTATCCCCTAATGCCATTTTTATCCAGGAAAATGTCTATCTCGGTTTTGAATTTATTGAGTGTAGTAGCTTCCACAGCTCTCTGGGGCAGTAAATTCCACAGCCCCACTACCCTCTGAGTGAAGAAATTTCTCCGCATCTCAGTCCTGGAACGGCATCCCCTTATTTTAAGATTATGCTCCCTAGTCCTAGTTTCACCCATCATTGGGAACATTCTCCCCGCATCCACCCGATCAAGCCCCTTCACAGTCTTATATGTTTCAATAAGATCGCCTCTCATTCTTCGGAACTCCAATGAGTAGAGTCCCAATCTACTCAACCTCTCATCATACATCAACCCACCCATCCTCGGAATTAACCTAGTGAACCTTCTCTGCACTGCCTCTAGAGCCAGTATGTCCTTTCTTAAATATGGACACCAGAACTGCACGCAGTACTCCAGGTGTGGTCTCACCAATACCCGGTACAACTGCAGTAAGACCTCCCTGTTCTTATACTCCATCCCCCAGCAATAAAAGCCAGCATTCCATTGGCCTTCTTGACCACCTGCTGCACTTGCATATTAACTTTTTGTGTTTCCTGCACCAGGACCCCCAGATCCCTTTGCACAGAAGCACTTTCCAGTTTCTCTCCATTTAGATAATAACTTGCCCTATTATTTTTCCTGCCAAAGTGCAAGACCTCACACTTGTCAGTATTATATTTCATATAAATATTATTATATTTCATATTTGTGTAACCCTTGCCTGGATATGTTGTGTGGTAACCACTCAAAGACGATATTCCTGTGACAGGTCGCTTTTGGTGATAATTGGTATGTGGATTTGGGACGACTTGATGGACAAGATCTTCGACGACTTATCTCGTTGGAATTCGATGTGAATTGCCCCCTCTACATTTCACTCTGAATTAAAAAATCTCTCTCCAATTATCATTTATTCTGTGGGTTACTGAACCGTACTAATTCGCCATCTTAGCACTTTAATAACTATTCCTAAGCTTGATGGTTACACACACACCCATAACACTGTTAACTTTTGGTTTATCTTAAGTAGACACTAATAAAGATAGTGGCTTTAATATTAAAACCAGACTCAGTGTGAAATCTCTTGCTGATTTGTTTCTAAAACGATACAGTTCGTAACAAGTCACTGTGATGTGAGTCTTTGTACAGAAGATAACCTTTCACATAACAAATCTACGAATTGCATTGTACACACAACAGATGGTTCATCCAGATTATTTTGTGCAAACTGTAACTTTATTTTGCTCTTAGAATCCAGTCACACAGTTTAGATTATTAATCATGTAAAATTTAATATGCAATGATTTACCAAGAATTGTGTTGTTGGGAAACTTAAATGTGAAGAATCAACTCGTTAAATATGCTTTAATAGCTCAAACATCAAAGAAGTGGCCATAAATCTTGTGAATTAACCAGATTACTAGATACTTTGCAAAAAAAAACACACAGGCTACTTGTTTCCAAAGTGATTTCTCCCACTACATGAAACATCCTTGAACACTTCCACCCTGTTTAAGATCCCTCAAAGTCTATGTTTCAGTCATTTCTTCTCACTCTGTAAACTCCAACTGTGCACATTTTGCCACTTCAATCATTGCTCACAAAACCACTCCTCCCAATCGCAGGACCTTGTCAATCTCTGAACTGCTTCCAAGTTATTAACAATCTTCCTTAAGGAGACTAATATTGTATATGAGAACGCACACAGGTTGCTGGAGGAATTCAGGTTAGGCAGGCTTTCTGGAGAGGAATCAAGAGCTGACATTTTGGGGTGAGACCCTTCATCAGGACTGGCTATGATACTTTGCAAGTTCGGATTCAGTACAGTGCAGCTTTGACTTTATACTGTTGGTGTCTTTGATGGTGCATGTCCTGGCAGCTGGCAAAGACAGTAGAGTGGCATTTCACCTCATTCTGAAATCAGGTACGGAATTTACACAATGGTCACATTTAAGCATCTACCAGATCTGAAACCATCAATAATAATAAATCTAACCAATAATAATAATCATAAATCAATGTAGAGCATTGTTAACTTTTATACTGGATATAAAAACTTATGAAATACCAAGATTTGTTTAATATGGAGTTACTGGTCACCATGAAATGGAAGTGCACTGTCTGTGGTTAAAGTTAGATGGTTGCAGTTGAAAATCAAAGGTTAAGGGTCTGACCTGATTAGAGTCAGAATTGCGTTTGTTATCATTGATGTATGTGTGAAATTTGTTTTTCAGCAGTACCATGCAATACAGAAAAATTACTGTAAATTACAATATAAAAATATAAACAGTGTAAAGAGAGAGCAAAATAGTGAGGTTGTTCTCAGAAATCTGATGGCAGAGGGAAGCTGCTGCTCTTACAGCACTGAGTGTGCTTCTGTAGCTCCTTGATGATAGCAATGAGAAGAGGGCATGTCCTGAGTGGCAAGGATTCTTCATGATGGATGGCACTTTCTTGAGGTATTGCCTTTTAAAGATGCCCTTGATGGTAGGGAGGGTAATACCCATGATGGAGCTGGTTGAGTCTACAACCCTCTCCAGATTTTTCTGATCCTGTGCATTGGCGCTTCCATACCAGATGGTGATGCAACCAGTGAGAATGTTGTCCATTGTACATCTGTAGAAGTTTGCTAGAATCTTTGGTAACATATTAAATCCCAAATTCCAATGAATTTAACTGTTGGCTTGCCTTCTTCGCAATTGCATCAGTATGTTGGGCCTGGGATAGATCTTTTAAGGTGTTAACACCCAGGAACTTAAAATCACTCACACTTTCCACTGCTGACCCCTTAATGAGGACTTGAATGGATGAAGGAAAGGCCGTGGATGTTGTCTACATGGTCTTTGAAAAGGTTCCGCATGGGAAGTTGGTCACGAATGTCAGTCACTTTGCATTCGGCATTGGCTTTGTGGGAAAATGCAGAGAGTAGGTGGTTGCCTCTCTGGAGGCCTGTGACTAGTGGAGGGCCAGGTCCATTGTTGTTTGAAATATATATATCAACAATCTGGATGGTATTAGAACCATAGAACATTACAGCACAGAAACAGGCCTTTTGGCCCTTCTTGTCTGTGCCGAACCATTTTTCTGCCTAGTCCCACTGACCTGCTCATGGCCCATATCCCTCCATACACCTCTCATCCATGTACCTGTCCAAGTTTTTCTTAAATGTTAAAAGTGAGCCCGCATTTACCACTTCATCTGGCAGCTCATTCCACACTCCCACCACTCTCTGTGTGAGGAAGCCCCCCCTAATGTTCCCTTTAAACTTTTCCCCCTTCACCCTTAACCCATATCCTCTGGTTTTTTTCTCCCCTAGCCTCAGTGGAAAAAGCCTGCTTGTATTCACAATTGTGGTAAACTGGATCAGCAGATTTTCAGATAAACCCGAGATCTGGGGCAGAAGGCTATCAAAGCAGCCAGAGGGATCTGGACCAGGTGGAAAAGGTGAAGAGCTGTAAAAGAAGGGGTGCAGACGCTGGATGTAGAGCAACAAACTGAGTTTTTGCATGGCTGGATGCAAAACGTTGACAATTCCATTTCCTCCATAGACGTTGCTCGACCCGCCAAGTTCCGTCAGTAGATTGTCTTTTGCAAAAGAGCGATGTGATAAAGTCATGCATTCAAGCAAATGCGGGGCAGGTGCAATTATACATTTTACTGTATATTAAGCAGAAATATCCAAACTCTCATTCATGTTGTCATAATGCAGGACCAACTTAAAGATTTAAAAAATCCGTTTTAATTAGATAAGATTTCATGGGGGGGGGGGGGGGGGGGGTCGAGGTTTAAGCAGGTGACCCAAGAAGGCGGAGTCAGAGAGGAACGAGAAGAAATTTTAAGTCCCTGAGGATAAATTGCCTCGTTGCTGGAGGGAAGAGACGGAGTGATTCTTTCGAAGATAGTGTCAGGGTTTGTTTTAAATCAGTAATAATCAGCGGGCTCTGCAAATTATAATTCTTCAAGTCACGTTTTTTCTTGAAATTGCATCTTGTCAAGAAGTCGAGTTAAATCTTTAAGTTGGAATCTGAGCATTTAAATCTTTTTAATTTGCAAAACGGCTTATTTTCAATCATTGCTGTAAGCTTCTGGAAGTGATTTATCTATAACTAGCGAACATGTATCAAAATAATCGCTTTAGTTGCAACTTGAGCAAAATGATAAAAATGAATAGTTTGGAGAAGAGATTGCAAATCTTAAGTATAAAGTTGAATTCCCTTGCAACGTCCTGGTGAAGTGCAGGACAAACGGCAGTATCTGATATTTCTTTTAGTGGATTGAAATAATTGCAAAATATGGGTTTGTATAACTACCAATTTGAAAAGTTTGCAGAAACGGAATAAAAGCAATTGGTTTTGAACACTTTGCGCATTTAGCACCACTGAGGTAGGATTTATCAACATATTTCTAAAAAAAAGTTTCATGGTTATTGAATATTGATGGAGACACGTCTGGTTTATTTACATTGCATTCTGCAAATTTGAGGTTCGACATCAAAATCGCTGAATAATCTGCATTTAAGTAGATGGCAAAAAATGTCCTGCGGTAGGAGTGCTTCGTTTAACAAAGGTAGTGGAAACAAAATTGTTATTTCTATGCATCATAACGTGCTTGGCATTTGCAGAGCACAGATTGTTTTTTTAAACCATGAGCATTATTACAATTTCACGTTTTTGCAAAATATAAAATGGAGATAAGGATGGTGATTTTGAATTACAACATGAATAACACTCATGGCCTGTTTTCATTGTTGGTAATGAAAGGGGCAATAGAGGCAGCTGTAATATATGGAGAATTAATGATCAAATCCAAGCTGAGGAGGCCTTTCTAACCTATTCACCCAAACCCTTTGGGTCCTCTCCTCTCACTTCCTCTTTCATGAAACCTCAATAATGCTCATAGTCATAGAGTGCAGAACCTGGCCCTTCAGCCCAACATGCCAAGGAATTGCCCATCCAAGCTTGTCCCATTTGGCCCATATTCTTCTAAATCTTTCCAATCCATGTGTCTGTTCACTGTCTTGTAAAAGTTGTTATTGTACCTGCTTCAACCACTTCCTCTGGCAACTCATTCCGTACGCAATATAAAAAAGTTGCCCTTCAACTTCCTGTAGCTCTTGATTCCCCAGCCCTGAGAAAAAGGCAATGAATTCAACCTATCTACATCTTCCATGATTTTATACACCTCTGTAAGATCACCCCTTGGCCTCCAATGCTGTTCAGCCTCTGGTATAACTCTGTCTCTTGAGTCCTGTCACAATCCTTGTAAATCTTTTCTGTTTAATATAGCTCTATTGTTTGCTCTCGACTGCAGGGAGAAACAATTTTTCAATATCTGTCTTTCCAAATCTTTCTTAAATTCAAGATTTCTGCCAGGTTATCCCATGATTAATCCAGAGAAAAGAAAGGAGCTATCTTTTATCTTTCACTTATGCACCTTACATAGAATGTATGGTTGCAGGTTTTGCAAATGCAAGGCTTATATTAAAATTAAATGATGGTGTGTGTACTGCTTTTTGCCCAGAGATGTTTCAGACTTGAAACCTGGTTGGTTCCTGTTGTTTGAGATGGACCCTCCTGGAACACTGAAAGAGCCTGAGCAGACACCAGCTCTTGTATCTTCATTAGCAGCTTGGCTTTCTCTCTCTGACTTGTAGATGTCACAATCTGCAGGAATCGCTGACAGCTTCTCTTGAATTGGCGAACTCCCACATTGCAGTGCCTGGGGCTCGTTCATCCTCAAACCAAACTGAGTAGAAATATTTCAGAATCAGGTTTATTATTGACATGTTCTGAAATCTCTTGTTTTGTGGCAGCAACACATAAAAATTGTTATAAATTACAGTAATAAATAGTGCAATAGTGAGGTAGTGCTGATGAACGGTTCAGAAATCTGATGGCATAAGGGAAGAAGTTGTTCCTAAAACATAGAGTGTAGATCTTCAGACTCCTGTTCCTCCCTGATAATGAGAAGAGGGCATGTCCCAGGTGGTGAGGGTCCTTAATGCTGAATGTCGTCGTCTTGAGACACCACGTCTTGGAATATTTCCTCAGTGGTGGGGGCGAGGGAGGGAAGGGTGGTTTGGAGGTTGTGCCTGTGATGGAGTAGACTGAGTCTACAACCCTCTACAGGTTCTTTTGATCCTGTGCATTGGAGCCTCCATACCAAGTGGTAATGCACTATTCAGAATGCTCTCTGTTATACATCTGCAGAAAGATTTAATGGAACAGGTTGAGGAACAACTCCGTACTCGATCATGCTGCCTTGGTCCTGGCAGAATCTGTGTACAATGGTATAATGCTGAGACTGAGGGTGGGGGGGGGGGGGTGGTGGATGTTGCAGGAAACTTCCCAAAGTTTGACCGCTCATAAATGGCAAAATATCTGAGACAGATTAATAACTCTGGACAATAAAGATTTTGCTTCCTGAATACTTTTGGGTGTATCTTAAGGCTTTGGGCTGCTGATCATGAAAATCACCAGGAAATTTCCCTATCATGCATCTTTTTTTCAAACCACCTGGATTTGTTATTTCAGTTTATAATTCAAGTCAGAATAACTGATGCCAAGATTAAGGAAGGCATTTTTGTTGGTCATCAATGACAGGCAATTTGAAGAATTTCTAGTGGGACCGGAGAAAATCACATGGAAGACATTCAAGGATGTTGTTGAAAATTTTCTTGGCAACTGCAGTGCACCAAACTACGTGCAGTGGGTTGACAACACGCTTCAAAAACCATGAAGTGCAACATGTCACTAAAGGTCCATTTTCTGCATTCCCATTTAGACTTCTTCCTTGCAAATCTTGGCACTGTCAGTGACGAGCATGGTAAAAGGTTTCACCAGGACGTTGCAATCATGGAGAAACAATATAAAGGCAACTGGAATCTATCAATGCTGGGTGATTATTGTTGGACACTTAAGCAAGAAGCAAACGAAAATCATCAACGAAACATTTTAGCTTAGTTGAACTATTGCACTGTTATGCAATTAAACACATTATATTCAATAAAAGTTAATTTCTTGTTTCTCCAAATTCCTACGTGATGCAAGTAGTCTGAAATTATATTGGTGTTTGGCTGCAAGCGGTCTATCATAAACAAAAAAATTCTGAGGAAGCAACACTTCTGAAAAAATTAGTTGTGCAGTGTAATAAATCAATTTCCTAGTTTCTTGTGTCTCTTATCTTTAAAAGTTTAGTGTTAATTGATCCTATGTGCTTAGGTGTCAAATGTTTCACTCTGCATTTTACCTGTGCATGTAAAATACTTGCTTTCACTAAATATTTTGTTGTTCCAAAAGATTTTCAAAGTTCTGATTGGCATGTTTGAAGTGGCTTTGCGCTTCACTGATAATGAGCTTTGTTTCCTTCAGGTGGTGACATACAGTCCTTCAACTGCTCACTGATTGAGGATGGAGAACAGTAAGCTTGTCCGATATGAGCTCATGGCTGAGATTGGAGAAGGAACGTATGGAAAAGTATACAAAGCCAGAGACCTGGAAAGTAATGGGAAATGTGTGGCTCTGAAAAGAATAGCAATTCCAAGAACGCCAGAGGGCATCCCTGTAAATGTAATTCGTGAAGTGGCTTTGTTAAAACATTTAGAGCTCTTTGACCATCCAAACATCATCAGGTAAGATTGTTAACATACCAAATCTTTGCTCATTCCACCGCCCTTTCCCATTCTGACATGTTAATCCATAGCCTCTTCTACTCCCCCAATGAGGGCAGTCTTGGATTGGGGGAGCAACACCTCATATTCCATCTGGGTAGCCTCCAAACTAATGGTATGAACATCAATTTCTCTAACTTATGGTAATTTCCCCCTCCCCTCTTTTTTGCATTCACCTTTCTGGCACTGTCTCTTACCCCTTCTCTTCTCCTCACCTGCCTCTGGTGCCCCTCCTCCTTTACTTTCTTTTCCCCAATGTTCCACTCTCCTCTCTTTTCAGATTCCTCCTTCTTCCTATCACCTCCTAGCTTCTCACTTCATCCACCCTCCCCCACCTACCTACCTTTCCCCTCAGCTGGTTTTGCATATCACCTGCCAACTTGTACTCCTTCCCTCACCCCCCCCCCCCCCCCCAACCTTCTTATTTTGGCTTTTTCCCGGTTCCATTCCAGTCCTGATGAAGAGTCCCTGCCTGAAACGTCAGCTGTTTATTCCTTTCTGTGGATGCTGACTGACCTGCTGTGTTCTTCCAGCATTTTGCGTGTGTTACTCGGAATCCTTTCTGATTTATTTCCCTGCTGCTAGTACAAATGCAGCTCTTTTTGAGCAAAAAGATGGAATAATCAGACTTGCAGGCAGCAGCTAGCTTTTTATCAACCAGGCAGGTGTACTTCTGCATGAGGGAGTTGGGTGGACGTGTCAGCAATGAACCAATGGGTAGAATTCTTACTTTTGTTTAAAGCAATAGGTTCAAGTCCCAATGCAGAAATTGGGACTTGGTTTTGGGAACACAAAATCAAGATGGATAATCCATTGCAGTACTGAACATGTGCCAATATTAACTTGCCAATACCACTACAGACATTGTTACTGTACAGTTTATAAGAGTTTGCTGTGTACACGTTGGATTCCTGCAGTGACTTTCCAGTTTTTGGGGGTGAACGTAAGGCTTACGAGACCAGCATTTATTGCCCATCCCTAAATGTCCCTTGAAAACAGACTGTAATCAGTAGAGATGGGCAGCAACACCTCTGCCACGATTATTCTAAACAATGATGCTCCAAAAGGTTGTGTCCTCAGCCCTCTACTTTATTTCCTGTGGTATTAACATTGAGAGAGTGGACGGCTTCAAGTTCCTAGTTCTGAACATCACCAGTAGATTGTCCTGGTCCAACCAGATTGATGTCATGGCCAAGAAGGATCAACAGCGCCTCTACTTCTGCAAGAGGCTAAAGAAATCTGGCATGTCCTCGTCAACTCTTATCGATTTTTAATCAATGCACCATAGAAAGCATTCTGTCTGGATATATAATGGCTTGGTATGGTAACTGCCCTGTATGTGACCGCAAAAAATCTGTAGAAGTTTGTGGACGCAGCTCAGCACATCATAGGAATCAGCCACTCCTCTGTGGGCTCTATACTTCTTGCTGCCTCAGTGACACAGCCAGCATAATCGAAGACTGTTCGTTCACTCTTCTCACCACTGCCATTGGGCAGAAGATACAAAAGCCTGAAAGGACATACCACCAGGCTGAAGGGACATCTTTGATCCCACTGTTACCAGACTCTTCAGCGGATCTCTGGTATGATACGATGGATGCTTGGCCTCCCAATCTACCTCATTATGACGTTTCACTTTATTATTTACCTGCACTGCACTCTTTCAGTTGCTTTTACACTTTATTCTGCATTATTATTATTTTACCTCATTCTAGCTCAACGCACTGTGTCATGATTTGGTCTGTATAAAAAGTATGGAAGACAAGCTGTTCATTGTATCTTGACACATGTATTAATAATTATAAACAAATACCAAGATGGAGCTGGACCATCTCCTTGAACCATTGAAGTCCTGCTTTAAAGTAGGCCTGCAAAGCTGATGGGGAGACAGTTTCAGAGTTCAGACCCTGCGATGAAGGAACAATATAGTTCGAATGAGCAGAGCTAGGCGCTGTGAGCCTCCTGAGTTCAAAGTGAGCTCGAGAATCAGGACCCTGGTGAGTTTAAAAGGAGCTTGGAAACAAGGCCCCGATGAGTGTAAAGCAATGCAGGAAATGGGACCTTGGTATGTTCAAATTAAGGATGTTCAACTGCTGGAAATCACTGGGTTATTGTTTCTTCTATCACTTAGAACATAAGATATAGGAATAGGCATAGTTCCCTCATACCTTCACCACCACTGAGGGTGATCTAATCTTATCTGAGATTAATTTAGATTTTGCTTGTTCCCATTCTCGTTTCCTGCAGCAGTCCAAAAAATGTCCACCTCTCACTGTCAACTCTCTTAAGCCCCACAGAATTGTGTATATTTCAATAAAGATTCCTCTGATAACAATGAGTATAGGTTCAACCTGCTCAGTTCTTTAGAGAGCAATCCTTTCATCTGGTGAACCTTCTCTCATTTCCCCCTGATGTTTCAGGAAAATAATGTCTATAATTCCACCATCCAAGTGCAGTAAAATTCCAATATTCTGGAAATCTCAATCGTTTGGCAAATAGCTCACTGAGGCTTCAATCGTATAGTCACTATAATCACACTGGGGTCCCATTCATCTGCTCACTATACACACACTGGGGTCCCATTCACATGCTCACTATACACACACATCGGGGTCCCATTAGTCTGCTCACTATACACACACTGGGGTCTGATTCATCTCCTCACTATACACACACTGGGGTCCCATTCTTCTGCTCACTATACACACACTGGGGTCCCTTTGCTCTGCTCGCTACACACACATCGGGGTCTCAGTCTCTGCTCACACTACACACACTGGAGTCCCATTGCTCTGCTCGCTACACACACATCGGGGTCTCAGTCTATGCTCACTATACACACACTGGAGTCCCATTGCTCTGCTCGCTACACACGCATTGGGGTCCCATTGCTCTGCTCACTATACACACACTGGAGTCCCATTGCTCTGCTCACTACACACACATCGGGGTCTCAGTCTCTGCTCACTATACACAAATTGGAGTCCAATTGCTCTGCTCGCTACACACACATCGGGGTCCCATTGCTCTGCTCGCTACACACACACTGGGGTCCAATTCCTCTGCTCACTATACACACATTGGGGTCTCAGTCTCTGCTCACTATACACACACTGGAGTCCCATTGCTCTGCTCGCTACACACACATCGGGGTCCCATTGCTCTGCTCACTATACACACACTGGAGTCCCATTGCTCTGCTCGCTACACACACATCGGGGTCTCAGTCTCTGCTCACTATACACACACTGGAGTCCCATTGCTCTGCTCGCTACACACACATCGGGGTCCCATTGCTCTGCTCACTATACACACACTGGAGTCCCATTGCTCTGCTCACTATACACACACTGGAGTCCCATTGCTCTGCTCGCTACACACACATCGGGGTCCCATTCCACTGCGCACTACACACACATTGGAGTCCCATTGCTCTACTCGCTAAACACATATCGGGGTCTCAGTCTCTGCTCACTATACGCACACTGGAGTCCCATTGCTCTGCTCGCTACACACACATCGGGGTCCCATTGCTCTGCTCACTATACATACACTGGAGTCCCATTGCTCTGCTCGCTACACACACATCGGGGTCTCAGTCTCTGCTCACTATACACACATTGGAGTCCCATTGCTCTGCTCGCTACACACACATCGGGGTCCCATTGCTCTGCTCACTATACATACACTGGAGTCCCATTGCTCTGCTCGCTACACACACATCGGGGTCTCAGTCTCTGCTCACTATACACACATTGGAGTCCCATTGCTCTGCTCGCTACACACACATCGGGGTCCCATTGCTCTGCTCACTATACATACACTGGAGTCCCATTGCTCTGCTCGCTACACACACATCGGGGTCCCATTGCTCTGCTCACTATACATACACTGGAGTGCCATTGCTCTGCTCGCTACACACACACTGGGGTCTCAGTCTCTGCTCACTATACACACATTGGAGTCCCATTGCTCTGCTCGCTACACACACACTGGAGTCACATTGCTCTGCTTGCGACACACACATCGGTGTCTCAGTCTCTGCTCACTATAAACACACTGGAATCCCAGTGCTTTGCTCACTACACACACTTTGGGGTCTCAGTCACTGCTCACTATACACACACTGGGGTCCGATTCCTCTGATCGCTACACACACATCGGTGTCTCAGTCTCTGCTCACTATACACACAATGGAGTCCCATTCCTCTGCTCACTACACACACATCAGGGTCTCAGTCTCTGCTCACAACACACACACTGGAGTCCCATTGCTCTGGTCGCTACACACACATCGGGGTCTCAGTCTCTGCTCACTATACACACATTGGAGTCCCATTGCTCTGCTCGCTACACACACACTGGGATCTCAGTCTCTGCTCACTATACACACATTGGAGTCCCATTGCTCTGCTCGCTACACACACACTGGAGTCCCATTGCTCTGCTCACTACACACACACTGGAGTCCTATTGCTCTGCTCGCTACACACATATCGGGGTCTCAGTCTCTGCTCACTACACACACACTGGAGTCCCATTGCAATGCTCGATACGCACACATCGGGGTCCTATTGCTCTGCTCACTACACACACACGAGTCATATTGCTTTGCTCGCTACACACACATTGGGGTCTCAGTCTCTGCTCACTATAAACACACTGTAGTGCCATTGCTCTGCTCACTACACACACATCGGGGTCTCAGTCTCTGCTCACTATACACACACTGGAGTCCTATTGCTCTGCTCGCTAAACACACATGGGGGTCTCAGTCTCTGCTCACTATACACACACTGGAGTCCCATTGCTCTGCTCGCTACACACACACTGGGGTCTCAGTCTCTGCTCACTATACACACATTGGAGTCCCATTGCTCTGCTCGCTACACACACACTGGAGTCACATTGCTCTGCTTGCTACACACACATCGGTGTCTCAGTCTCTGCTCACTATAAACACACTGGAATCGCAGTGCTCTGCTCACTACACACACTTCGGGGTCTCAGTCACTGCTCACTATACACACACTGGGGTCCGATTCCTCTGATCGCTACACACACATCGGTGTCTCAGTCTCTGCTCACAACACACACACTGGAGTCCCATTGCTCTGGTCGCTACACACACATCGGGGTCTCAGTCTCTGCTCACTATACACACATTGGAGTCCCATTGCTCTGCTTGCTACACACACATCGGGATCCCATTCCACTGCACACTACACACACACTGGAGTCCCATTGCTCTGCTCACTACACACACACTGGAGTCCTATTGCTCTGCTCGCTACACACATATCGGGGTCTCAGTCTCTGCTCACTACACACACACTGGAGTCCCATTGCTCTGCTCGATACACACACATCCAGGTCCCATTGCTCTGCTCACTACACACACACGAGTCCTATAGCTTGCTTGCTACACACACATCGGGGTCTCAGTCTCTGCTCACTATACACACACTGGATTCCCTTTGCTCTGCTCGCTACACACACATCGGGTTCTCAGTCTCTGCTCACTATACACACACTGGTGTCCCATTGCTCTGCTCGCTACACACAGATCGGGGTCCCATTGCTCTGCTCACTATACACACACTGGAGTCCCATTGCTCTGCTCGCTACACACACACTGGGGTCTCAGTCTCTGCTCACTATACACACATTGGAGTCCCATTGCTCTGCTTGCTACACACACACTGGAGTCCCATTGCTCTGCTCACTACACACACACTGGAGTCCTATTGCTCTGCTCGCGACACACATATCGGGGTCTCAGTCTCTGCTCACTACACACACACTGGAGTCCCATTGCAATGCTCGATACGCACACATCGGGGTCCCATTGCTCTGCTCACTACACACACACGAGTCATATTGCTTTGCTCGCTACACACACATTGGGGTCTCAGTCTCTGCTCACTATAAACACACTGTAGTGCCATTGCTCTGCTCACTACACACACATCGGGGTCTCAGTCTCTGCTCACTATACACACACTGGAGTCCTATTGCTCTGCTCGCTAAACACACATGGGGGTCTCAGTCTCTGCTCACTATACACACACATCGGGGTCCCATTAGTCTGCTCACTATACACACACTGGGGTCCCATTCTTCTGCTCACTATACACACACTGGGGTCCCTTTGCTCTGCTCGCTACACACACATCGGGGTCTCAGTCTCTGCTCACACTACACACACTGGAGTCCCATTGCTCTGCTCGCTACACACACATCGGGGTCTCAGTCTATGCTCACTATACACACACTGGAGTCCCATTGCTCTGCTCGCTACACACGCATTGGGGTCCCATTGCTCTGCTCACTATACACACACTGGAGTCCCATTGCTCTGCTCACTACACACACATCGGGGTCTCAGTCTCTGCTCACTATACACAAATTGGAGTCCAATTGCTCTGCTCGCTACACACACATCGGGGTCCCATTGCTCTGCTCACTATACACACACTGGAGTCCCATTGCTCTGCACACTATACACACACTGGAGTCCTGTTGCTCTGCTCGCTACACACACATTGGGGTCTCAGTCTCTGCTCACTATACACACACTGGAGTCCCATTGCTCTGCTCGCTACACACACATCGGGGTCCCATTCCTCTGCGCACTACACACACACTGGAGTCCCATTGCTCTGCTCGCTACACACACATCGGGGTCCCATTGCTCTGCTCACTATACACACACTGGAGTCCCATTGCTCTGCTCGCTACACACACATCGGGGTCCCATTCCACTGCGCACTAGACACACACTGGAGTCCCATTGCTCTGCTCACTACACACACACTGGAGTCCCATTGCTTTGCTCGCTACACACACATCGGGGTCTCAGTCTCTGCTCACTATACACACAGTGGAGTCCCATTGCTCTGATCGCTACACACACATCGGGGTCTCAGTCTCTGCTCACTATACACACACTGGAGTCCCATTGCTCTGCTCACTACACTCACATTGGGGTCTCAGTCTCTGCTCACTATACACACACTGGAGTCCCATTGCTCTGCTCGCTACACACACATCGGGGTCCCATTGCTCTGCTCACTACACACACACTGGAGTCCCATTGTTCTGCTCACTACACACACACTGGAGTCCCATTGCTCTGCTCACTACACACACACTGGAGTCCCATTGCTTTGCTCGCTACACACACATCGGGGTCTCAGTCTCTGCTCACTATACACACAGTGGAGTCCCCTTGCTCTGATCGCTACACACACATCGGGGTCTCAGTCTCTGCTCACTATACACACACTGGAGTCCCATTGCTCTGCTCACTACACTCACATCGGGGTCTCAGTCTCTGCTCACTATACACACACTGGAGTCCCATTGCTCTGCTCACTACACACACATCGGGGTCTCAGTCTCTGCTCACTATACGCACACTGGAGTCCCATTGTCCTGCTCGCTACACACACACTGGGGTCCAATTCCTCTGCTCACTATACACACATTGGGGTCTCAGTCTCTGCTCACTATACACACACTGGAGTCCCATTGCTCTGCTCGCTACACACACATCGGGGTCCCATTGCTCTGCTCACTATACATACACTGGAGTCCCATTGCTCTGCTCTCTACACACACATCGGGGTCTCAGTCTCTGCTCACTATACACACATTGGAGTCCCATTGCTCTGCTCGCTACACACACATCGGGGTCCCATTGCTCTGCTCACTATACATACACTGGAGTCCCATTGCTCTGCTCGCTACACACACATCGGGGTCTCAGTCTCCGCTCACTATACACACACTGGAGTGCCATTGCTCTGCTCGCTACACACACACTGGGGTCTCAGTCTCTGCTCACTATACACACATTGGAGTCCCATTGCTCTGCTCGCTACACACACACTGGAGTCACATTGCTCTGCTTGCTACACACACATCGGTGTCTCAGTCTCTGCTCACTATAAACACACTGGAATCCCAGTGCTTTGCTCACTACACACACTTTGGGGTCTCAGTCACTGCTCACTATACACACACTGGGGTCCGATTCCTCTGATCGCTACACACACGTCGGTGTCTCAGTCTCTGCTCACTATACACACAATGGAGTCCCATTCCTCTGCTCACTACACACACATCAGGGTCTCAGTCTCTGCTCACAACACACACACTGGAGTCCCATTGCTCTGGTCGCTACACACACATCGGGGTCTCAGTCTCTGCTCACTATACACACATTGGAGTCCCATTGCTCTGCTCGCTACACACACACTGGGGTCTCAGTCTCTGCTCACTATACACACATTGGAGTCCCATTGCTCTGCTCGCTACACACACACTGGAGTCCCATTGCTCTGCTCACTACACACACACTGGAGTCCTATTGCTCTGCTCGCTACACACATATCGGGGTCTCAGTCTCTGCTCACTACACACACACTGGAGTCCCATTGCAATGCTCGATACGCACACATCAGGGTCCTATTGCTCTGCTCACTACACACACACGAGTCATATTGCTTTGCTCGCTACACACACATTGGGGTCTCAGTCTCTGCTCACTATAAACACACTGTAGTGCCATTGCTCTGCTCACTACACACACATCGGGGTCTCAGTCTCTGCTCACTATACACACACTGGAGTCCTATTGCTCTGCTCGCTAAACACACATGGGGGTCTCAGTCTCTGCTCACTATACACACACATCGGGGTCCCATTAGTCTGCTCACTATACACACACTGGGGTCTGATTCATCTCCTCACTATACACACACTGGGGTCCCATTCTTCTGCTCACTATACACACACTGGGGTCCCTGGGCTCTGCTCGCTACACACACATCGGGGTCTCAGTCTCTGCTCACTATAAACACACTGGAATCGCAGTGCTCTGCTCGCTACACACACATCGGGGTCTCAGTCTATGCTCACTATACACACACTGGAGTCCCATTGCTCTGCTCGCTACACACACACTGGAGCCCTATTGCTCTGCTCGCTACACACATATCGGGGTCTCAGTCTCTGCTCACTACACACACACTGGAGTCCCATTGCAATGCTCGATACGCACACATCAGGGTCCTATTGCTCTGCTCACTACACACACACGAGTCATATTGCTTTGCTCGCTACACACACATTGGGGTCTCAGTCTCTGCTCACTATAAACACACTGTAGTGCCATTGCTCTGCTCACTACACACACATCGGGGTCTCAGTCTCTGCTCACTATACACACACTGGAGTCCTATTGCTCTGCTCGCTAAACACACATGGGGGTCTCAGTCTCTGCTCACTATACACACACATCGGGGTCCCATTAGTCTGCTCACTATACACACACTGGGGTCTGATTCATCTCCTCACTATACACACACTGGGGTCCCATTCTTCTGCTCACTATACACACACTGGGGTCCCTTGGCTCTGCTCGCTACACACACATCGGGGTCTCAGTCTCTGCTCACTATAAACACACTGGAATCGCAGTGCTCTGCTCGCTACACACACATCGGAGTCTCAGTCTATGCTCACTATACACACACTGGAGTCCCATTGCTCTGCTCGCTACACACGCATTGGGGTCCCATTGCTCTGCTCACTATACACACACTGGAATCCCAGTGCTTTGCTCACTACACACACTTTGGGGTCTCAGTCACTGCTCACTATACACACACTGGGGTCCGATTCCTCTGATCGCTACACACACGTCGGTGTCTCAGTCTCTGCTCACTATACACACAATGGAGTCCCATTCCTCTGCTCACTACACACACATCAGGGTCTCAGTCTCTGCTCACACTACACACACTGGAGTCCCATTGCTCTGCTCGCTACACACACATCGGGGTCTCAGTCTATGCTTACTATACACACACTGGAGTCCCATTGCTCTGCTCGCTACACACGCATTGGGGTCCCATTGCTCTGCTCACTATACACACACTGGAGTCCCATTGCTCTGCTCACTACACACACATCGGGGTCTCAGTCTCTGCTCACTATACACACAGTGGAGTCCCCTTGCTCTGATCGCTACACACACATCGGGGTCTCAGTCTCTGCTCACTATACACACACTGGAGTCCCATTGCTCTGCTCACTACACTCACATCGGGGTCTCAGTCTCTGCTCACTATACACACACTGGAGTCCCATTGCTCTGCTCACTACACACACATCGGGGTCTCAGTCTCTGCTCACTATACGCACACTGGAGTCCCATTGTCCTGCTCGCTACACACACACTGGGGTCCAATTCCTCTGCTCACTATACACACATTGGGGTCTCAGTCTCTGCTCACTATACACACACTGGAGTCCCATTGCTCTGCTCGCTACACACACATCGGGGTCCCATTGCTCTGCTCACTATACATACACTGGAGTCCCATTGCTCTGCTCTCTACACACACATCGGGGTCTCAGTCTCTGCTCACTATACACACATTGGAGTCCCATTGCTCTGCTCGCTACACACACATCGGGGTCCCATTGCTCTGCTCACTATACATACACTGGAGTCCCATTGCTCTGCTCGCTACACACACATCGGGGTCTCAGTCTCCGCTCACTATACACACACTGGAGTGCCATTGCTCTGCTCGCTACACACACACTGGGGTCTCAGTCTCTGCTCACTATACACACATTGGAGTCCCATTGCTCTGCTCGCTACACACACACTGGAGTCACATTGCTCTGCTTGCTACACACACATCGGTGTCTCAGTCTCTGCTCACTATAAACACACTGGAATCCCAGTGCTTTGCTCACTACACACACTTTGGGGTCTCAGTCACTGCTCACTATACACACACTGGGGTCCGATTCCTCTGATCGCTACACACACGTCGGTGTCTCAGTCTCTGCTCACTATACACACAATGGAGTCCCATTCCTCTGCTCACTACACACACATCAGGGTCTCAGTCTCTGCTCACAACACACACACTGGAGTCCCATTGCTCTGGTCGCTACACACACATCGGGGTCTCAGTCTCTGCTCACTATACACACATTGGAGTCCCATTGCTCTGCTCGCTACACACACACTGGGGTCTCAGTCTCTGCTCACTATACACACATTGGAGTCCCATTGCTCTGCTCGCTACACACACACTGGAGTCCCATTGCTCTGCTCACTACACACACACTGGAGTCCTATTGCTCTGCTCGCTACACACATATCGGGGTCTCAGTCTCTGCTCACTACACACACACTGGAGTCCCATTGCAATGCTCGATACGCACACATCAGGGTCCTATTGCTCTGCTCACTACACACACACGAGTCATATTGCTTTGCTCGCTACACACACATTGGGGTCTCAGTCTCTGCTCACTATAAACACACTGTAGTGCCATTGCTCTGCTCACTACACACACATCGGGGTCTCAGTCTCTGCTCACTATACACACACTGGAGTCCTATTGCTCTGCTCGCTAAACACACATGGGGGTCTCAGTCTCTGCTCACTATACACACACATCGGGGTCCCATTAGTCTGCTCACTATACACACACTGGGGTCTGATTCATCTCCTCACTATACACACACTGGGGTCCCATTCTTCTGCTCACTATACACACACTGGGGTCCCTTGGCTCTGCTCGCTACACACACATCGGGGTCTCAGTCTCTGCTCACTATAAACACACTGGAATCGCAGTGCTCTGCTCGCTACACACACATCGGAGTCTCAGTCTATGCTCACTATACACACACTGGAGTCCCATTGCTCTGCTCGCTACACACGCATTGGGGTCCCATTGCTCTGCTCACTATACACACACTGGAATCCCAGTGCTTTGCTCACTACACACACTTTGGGGTCTCAGTCACTGCTCACTATACACACACTGGGGTCCGATTCCTCTGATCGCTACACACACGTCGGTGTCTCAGTCTCTGCTCACTATACACACAATGGAGTCCCATTCCTCTGCTCACTACACACACATCAGGGTCTCAGTCTCTGCTCACAACACACACACTGGAGTCCCATTGCTCTGGTCGCTACACACACATCGGGGTCTCAGTCTCTGCTCACTATACACACATTGGAGTCCCATTGCTCTGCTCGCTACACACACACTGGGGTCTCAGTCTCTGCTCACTATACACACATTGGAGTCCCATTGCTCTGCTCGCTACACACACACTGGAGTCCCATTGCTCTGCTCACTACACACACACTGGAGTCCTATTGCTCTGCTCGCTACACACATATCGGGGACTCAGTCTCTGCTCACTACACACACACTGGAGTCCCATTGCAATGCTCGATACGCACACATCAGGGTCCTATTGCTCTGCTCACTACACACACACGAGTCATATTGCTTTGCTCGCTACACACACATTGGGGTCTCACTCTGCTCACTATAAACACACTGTAGTGCCATTGCTCTGCTCACTACACACACATCGGGGTCTCAGTCTCTGCTCACTATACACACACTGGAGTCCTATTGCTCTGCTCGCTAAACACACATGGGGGTCTCAGTCTCTGCTCACTATACACACACATCGGGGTCCCATTAGTCTGCTCACTATACACACACTGGGGTCTGATTCATCTCCTCACTATACACACACTGGGGTCCCATTCTTCTGCTCACTATACACACACTGGGGTCCCTTTGCTCTGCTCGCTACACACACATCGGGGTCTCAGTCTCTGCTCACACTACACACACTGGAGTCCCATTGCTCTGCTCGCTACACACACATCGGGGTCTCAGTCTATGCTTACTATACACACACTGGAGTCCCATTGCTCTGCTCGCTACACACGCATTGGGGTCCCATTGCTCTGCTCACTATACACACACTGGAGTCCCATTGCTCTGCTCACTACACACACATCGGGGTCTCAGTCTCTGCTCACTATACACACACTGGAGTCCTATTGCTCTGCTCGCTAAACACACATGGGGGTCTCAGTCTCTGCTCACTATACACACACATCGGGGTCCCATTAGTCTGCTCACTATACACACACTGGGGTCTGATTCATCTCCTCACTATACACACACTGGGGTCCCATTCTTCTGCTCACTATACACACACTGGGGTCCCTTTGCTCTGCTCGCTACACACACATCGGGGTCTCAGTCTCTGCTCACACTACACACACTGGAGTCCCATTGCTCTGCTCACTACACTCACATCGGGGTCTCAGTCTCTGCTCACTATACACACACTGGAGTCCCATTGCTCTGCTCACTACACACACATCGGGGTCTCAGTCTCTGCTCACTATACGCACACTGGAGTCCCATTGTCCTGCTCGCTACACACACACTGGGGTCCAATTCCTCTGCTCACTATACACACATTGGGGTCTCAGTCTCTGCTCACTATACACACACTGGAGTCCCATTGCTCTGCTCGCTACTCACACATCGGGGTCCCATTGCTCTGCTCACTATACATACACTGGAGTCCCATTGCTCTGCTCTCTACACACACATCGGGGTCTCAGTCTCTGCTCACTATACACACATTGGAGTCCCATTGCTCTGCTCGCTACACACACATCGGGGTCCCATTGCTCTGCTCACTATACATACACTGGAGTCCCATTGCTCTGCTCTCTACACACACATCGGGGTCTCAGTCTCTGCTCACTATACACACATTGGAGTCCCATTGCTCTGCTCGCTACACACACATCGGGGTCCCATTGCTCTGCTCACTATACATACACTGGAGTCCCATTGCTCTGCTCGCTACACACACATCGGGGTCTCAGTCTCCGCTCACTATACACACACTGGAGTGCCATTGCTCTGCTCGCTACACACACACTGGGGTCTCAGTCTCTGCTCACTATACACACATTGGAGTCCCATTGCTCTGCTCGCTACACACACACTGGAGTCACATTGCTCTGCTTGCTACACACACATCGGTGTCTCAGTCTCTGCTCACTATAAACACACTGGAATCCCAGTGCTTTGCTCACTACACACACTTTGGGGTCTCAGTCACTGCTCACTATACACACACTGGGGTCCGATTCCTCTGATCGCTACACACACGTCGGTGTCTCAGTCTCTGCTCACTATACACACAATGGAGTCCCATTCCTCTGCTCACTACACACACATCAGGGTCTCAGTCTCTGCTCACAACACACACACTGGAGTCCCATTGCTCTGGTCGCTACACACACATCGGGGTCTCAGTCTCTGCTCACTATACACACATTGGAGTCCCATTGCTCTGCTCGCTACACACACACTGGGGTCTCAGTCTCTGCTCACTATACACACATTGGAGTCCCATTGCTCTGCTCGCTACACACACACTGGAGTCCCATTGCTCTGCTCACTACACACACACTGGAGTCCTATTGCTCTGCTCGCTACACACATATCGGGGTCTCAGTCTCTGCTCACTACACACACACTGGAGTCCCATTGCAATGCTCGATACGCACACATCAGGGTCCTATTGCTCTGCTCACTACACACACACGAGTCATATTGCTTTGCTCGCTACACACACATTGGGGCCTCAGTCTCTGCTCACTATAAACACACTGTAGTGCCATTGCTCTGCTCACTACACACACATCGGGGTCTCAGTCTCTGCTCACTATACACACACTGGAGTCCTATTGCTCTGCTCGCTAAACACACATGGGGGTCTCAGTCTCTGCTCACTATACACACACATCGGGGTCCCATTAGTCTGCTCACTATACACACACTGGGGTCTGATTCATCTCCTCACTATACACACACTGGGGTCCCTTTGCTCTGCTCGCTACACACACATCGGGGTCTCAGTCTCTGCTCACACTACACACACTGGAGTCCCATTGCTCTGCTCGCTACACACACATCGGGGTCTCAGTCTATGCTCACTATACACACACTGGAGCCCCATTGCTCTGCTCGCTACACACGCATTGGGGTCCCATTGCTCTGCTCACTATACACACACTGGAGTCCCATTGCTCTGCTCACTACACACACATCGGGGTCTCAGTCTCTGCTCACTATACACAAATTGGAGTCCAATTGCTCTGCTCACTATACACACACTGGAGTCCCATTGCTCTGCACACTATACACACACTGGAGTCCTGTTGCTCTGCTCGCTACACACACATTGGGGTCTCAGTCTCAGCTCACTATACACACACTGGAGTCCCATTGCTCTGCTCGCTACACACACATCGGGGTCCCATTCCTCTGCGCACTACACACACACTGGAGTCCCATTGCTCTGCTCGCTACACACACATCGGGGTCCCATTGCTCTGCTCACTATACACACACTGGAGTCCCATTGCTCTGCTCGCTACACACACATCGGGGTCCCATTCCACTGCGCACTAGACACACACTGGAGTCCCATTGCTCTGCTCACTACACACACACTGGAGTCCCATTGCTCTGCTCACTACACTCACATCGGGGTCTCAGTCTCTGCTCACTATACACACACTGGAGTCCCATTGCTCTGCTCACTACACACACATCGGGGTCTCAGTCTCTGCTCACTATACGCACACTGGAGTCCCATTGTCCTGCTCGCTACACACACACTGGGGTCCAATTACTCTGCTCACTATACACACATTGGGGTCTCAGTCTCTGCTCACTATACACACACTGGAGTCCCATTGCTCTGCTCGCTACACACACATCGGGGTCCCATTGCTCTGCTCACTATACACACACTGGAATCCCATTGCTCTGCTTGCTACAAACACATCGGGGTCATATTCCACTGCGCACTACACACACATTGGAGTCCCATTGCTCTGCTCGCTAAACACATATCGGGGTCTCAGTCTCTGCTCACTATACACACATTGGAGTCCCATTGCTCTGCTCGCTACACACACATCGGGGTCCCATTGCTCTGCTCACTATACATACACTGGTGTCCCATTGCTCTGCTCGCTACACACACATCGGGGTCTCAGTCTCCGCTCACTATACACACACTGGAGTGCCATTGCTCTGCTCGCTACACACACACTGGGGTCTCAGTCTCTGCTCACTATACACACATTGGAGTCCCATTGCTCTGCTCGCTACACACACACTGGAGTCACATTGCTCTGCTTGCTACACACACATCGGTGTCTCAGTCTCTGCTCACTATAAACACACTGGAATCCCAGTGCTTTGCTCACTACACACACTTTGGGGTCTCAGTCACTGCTCACTATACACACACTGGGGTCCGATTCCTCTGATCGCTACACACACGTCGGTGTCTCAGTCTCTGCTCACTATACACACAATGGAGTCCCATTCCTCTGCTCACTACACACACATCAGGGTCTCAGTCTCTGCTCACAACACACACACTGGAGTCCCATTGCTCTGGTCGCTACACACACATCAGGGTCTCAGTCTCTGCTCACTATACACACATTGGAGTCCCATTGCTCTGCTCGCTACACACACACTGGAGTCCCATTGCTCTGCTCACTACACACACACTGGAGTCCTATTGCTCTGCTCGCTACACACATATCGGGGTCTCAGTCTCTGCTCACTACACACACACTGGAGTCCCATTGCAACGCTCGATACGCACACATCAGGGTCCTATTGCTCTGCTCACTACACACACACGAGTCATATTGCTTTGCTCGCTACACACACATTGGGGTCTCAGTCTCTGCTCACTATAAACACACTGTAGTGCCATTGCTCTGCTCACTACACACACATCGGGGTCTCAGTCTCTGCTCACTATACACACACTGGAGTCCTATTGCTCTGCTCGCTAAACACACATGGGGGTCTCAGTCTCTGCTCACTATACACACACATCGGGGTCCCATTAGTCTGCTCACTATACACACACTGGGGTCTGATTCATCTCCTCACTATACACACACTGGGGTCCCATTCTTCTGCTCACTATACACACACTGGGGTCCCTTTGCTCTGCTCGCTACACACACATCGGGGTCTCAGTCTCTGCTCACACTACACACACTGGAGTCCCATTGCTCTGCTCGCTACACACACATCGGGGTCTCAGTCTATGCTTACTATACACACACTGGAGTCCCATTGCTCTGCTCGCTACACACGCATTGGGGTCCCATTGCTCTGCTCACTATACACACACTGGAGTCCCATTGCTCTGCTCACTATACACACATTGGGGTCTCAGTCTCTGCTCACTATACACACACTGGAGTCCTATTGCTCTGCTCGCTAAACACACATGGGGGTCTCAGTCTCTGCTCACTATACACACACATCGGGGTCCCATTAGTCTGCTCACTATACACACACTGGGGTCTGATTCATCTCCTCACTATACACACACTGGGGTCCCATTCTTCTGCTCACTATACACACACTGGGGTCCCTTTGCTCTGCTCGCTACACACACATCGGGGTCTCAGTCTCTGCTCACACTACACACACTGGAGTCCCATTGCTCTGCTCGCTACACACACATCGGGGTCTCAGTCTATGCTTACTATACACACACTGGAGTCCCATTGCTCTGCTCGCTACACACGCATTGGGGTCCCATTGCTCTGCTCACTATACACACACTGGACTCCCATTGCTCTGCACACTATACACACACTGGAGTCCTGTTGCTCTGCTCGCTACACACACATTGGGGTCTCAGTCTCAGCTCACTATACACACACTGGAGTCCCATTGCTCTGCTCGCTACACACACATCGGGGTCCCATTCCATTGCGCACTTCACACACACTGGAGTCCCATTGCTCTGCTCGCTACACACACATCGGGGTCCCATTGCTCTGCTCACTATACACACACTGGACTCCCATTGCTCTGCTCGCTACACACACATCGGGGTCCCATTCCACTGCGCACTAGACACACACTGGAGTCCCATTGCTCTGCTCACTACACACACACTGGAGTCCCATTGCTTTGCTCGCTACACACACATCGGGGTCTCAGTCTCTGCTCACTATACACACAGTGGAGTCCCATTGCTCTGATCGCTACACACACATCGGGGTCTCAGTCTCTGCTCACTATACACACACTGGAGTCCCATTGCTCTGCTCACTACACTCACATTGGGGTCTCAGTCTCTGCTCACTATACACACACTGGAGTCCCATTGCTCTGATCGCTACACACACATCGGGGTCTCAGTCTCTGCTCACTATACACACACTGGAGTCCCATTGCTCTGCTCACTACACTCACATCGGGGTCTCAGTCTCTGCTCACTATACACACACTGGAGTCCCATTGCTCTGCTCACTACACACACATCGGGGTCTCAGTCTCTGCTCACTATACGCACACTGGAGTCCCATTGTCCTGCTCGCTACACACACACTGGGGTCCAATTCCTCTGCTCACTATACACACATTGGGGTCTCAGTCTCTGCTCACTATACGCACACTGGAGTCCCATTGCTCTGCTCGCTACACACACATCGGGGTCCCATTGCTCTGCTCACTATACATACACTGGAGTCCCATTGCTCTGCTCGCTACACACACATCGGGGTCTCAGTCTCTGCTCACTATACACACATTGGAGTCCCATTGCTCTGCTCGCTACACACACATCGGGGTCCCATTGCTCTGCTCACTATACATACACTGGTGTCCCATTGCTCTGCTCGCTACACACACATCGGGGTCTCAGTCTCCGCTCACTATACACACACTGGAGTGCCATTGCTCTGCTCGCTACACACACACTGGGGTCTCAGTCTCTGCTCACTATACACACATTGGAGTCCCATTGCTCTGCTCGCTACACACACACTGGAGTCACATTGCTCTGCTTGCTACACACACATCGGTGTCTCAGTCTCTGCTCACTATAAACACACTGGAATCCCAGTGCTTTGCTCACTACACACACTTTGGGGTCTCAGTCACTGCTCACTATACACACACTGGGGTCCGATTCCTCTGATCGCTACACACACGTCGGTGTCTCAGTCTCTGCTCACTATACACACAATGGAGTCCCATTCCTCTGCTCACTACACACACATCAGGGTCTCAGTCTCTGCTCACAACACACACACTGGAGTCCCATTGCTCTGGTCGCTACACACACATCAGGGTCTCAGTCTCTGCTCACTATACACACATTGGAGTCCCATTGCTCTGCTCGCTACACACACACTGGAGTCCCATTGCTCTGCTCACTACACACACACTGGAGTCCTATTGCTCTGCTCGCTACACACATATCGGGGTCTCAGTCTCTGCTCACTACACACACACTGGAGTCCCATTGCAACGCTCGATACGCACACATCAGGGTCCTATTGCTCTGCTCACTACACACACACGAGTCATATTGCTTTGCTCGCTACACACACATTGGGGTCTCAGTCTCTGCTCACTATAAACACACTGTAGTGCCATTGCTCTGCTCACTACACACACATCGGGGTCTCAGTCTCTGCTCACTATACACACACTGGAGTCCTATTGCTCTGCTCGCTAAACACACATGGGGGTCTCAGTCTCTGCTCACTATACACACACATCGGGGTCCCATTAGTCTGCTCACTATACACACACTGGGGTCTGATTCATCTCCTCACTATACACACACTGGGGTCCCATTCTTCTGCTCACTATACACACACTGGGGTCCCTTTGCTCTGCTCGCTACACACACATCGGGGTCTCAGTCTCTGCTCACACTACACACACTGGAGTCCCATTGCTCTGCTCGCTACACACACATCGGGGTCTCAGTCTATGCTTACTATACACACACTGGAGTCCCATTGCTCTGCTCGCTACACACGCATTGGGGTCCCATTGCTCTGCTCACTATACACACACTGGAGTCCCATTGCTCTGCTCACTATACACACATTGGGGTCTCAGTCTCTGCTCACTATACACACACTGGAGTCCTATTGCTCTGCTCGCTAAACACACATGGGGGTCTCAGTCTCTGCTCACTATACACACACATCGGGGTCCCATTAGTCTGCTCACTATACACACACTGGGGTCTGATTCATCTCCTCACTATACACACACTGGGGTCCCATTCTTCTGCTCACTATACACACACTGGGGTCCCTTTGCTCTGCTCGCTACACACACATCGGGGTCTCAGTCTCTGCTCACACTACACACACTGGAGTCCCATTGCTCTGCTCGCTACACACACATCGGGGTCTCAGTCTATGCTTACTATACACACACTGGAGTCCCATTGCTCTGCTCGCTACACACGCATTGGGGTCCCATTGCTCTGCTCACTATACACACACTGGACTCCCATTGCTCTGCACACTATACACACACTGGAGTCCTGTTGCTCTGCTCGCTACACACACATTGGGGTCTCAGTCTCAGCTCACTATACACACACTGGAGTCCCATTGCTCTGCTCGCTACACACACATCGGGGTCCCATTCCTCTGCGCACTTCACACACACTGGAGTCCCATTGCTCTGCTCGCTACACACACATCGGGGTCCCATTGCTCTGCTCACTATACACACACTGGACTCCCATTGCTCTGCTCGCTACACACACATCGGGGTCCCATTCCACTGCGCACTAGACACACACTGGAGTCCCATTGCTCTGCTCACTACACACACACTGGAGTCCCATTGCTTTGCTCGCTACACACACATCGGGGTCTCAGTCTCTGCTCACTATACACACAGTGGAGTCCCATTGCTCTGATCGCTACACACACATCGGGGTCTCAGTCTCTGCTCACTATACACACACTGGAGTCCCATTGCTCTGCTCACTACACTCACATTGGGGTCTCAGTCTCTGCTCACTATACACACACTGGAGTCCCATTGCTCTGATCGCTACACACACATCGGGGTCTCAGTCTCTGCTCACTATACACACACTGGAGTCCCATTGCTCTGCTCACTACACTCACATCGGGGTCTCAGTCTCTGCTCACTATACACACACTGGAGTCCCATTGCTCTGCTCACTACACACACATCGGGGTCTCAGTCTCTGCTCACTATACGCACACTGGAGTCCCATTGTCCTGCTCGCTACACACACACTGGGGTCCAATTCCTCTGCTCACTATACACACACTGGAATCCCATTGCTCTGCTTGCTACAAACACATCGGGGTCCTATTCCACTGCGCACTACACACACATTGGAGTCCCATTGCTCTGCTCGCTAAACACATATCGGGGTCTCAGTCTCTGCTCACTATACACACATTGGAGTCCCATTGCTCTGCTCGCTACACACACATCGGGGTCCCATTGCTCTGCTCACTATACATACACTGGTGTCCCATTGCTCTGCTCGCTACACACACATCGGGGTCTCAGTCTCCGCTCACTATACACACACTGGAGTGCCATTGCTCTGCTCGCTACACACACACTGGGGTCTCAGTCTCTGCTCACTATACACACATTGGAGTCCCATTGCTCTGCTCGCTACACACACACTGGAGTCACATTGCTCTGCTTGCTACACACACATCGGTGTCTCAGTCTCTGCTCACTATAAACACACTGGAATCCCAGTGCTTTGCTCACTACACACACTTTGGGGTCTCAGTCACTGCTCACTATACACACACTGGGGTCCGATTCCTCTGATCGCTACACACACGTCGGTGTCTCAGTCTCTGCTCACTATACACACAATGGAGTCCCATTCCTCTGCTCACTACACACACATCAGGGTCTCAGTCTCTGCTCACAACACACACACTGGAGTCCCATTGCTCTGGTCGCTACACACACATCAGGGTCTCAGTCTCTGCTCACTATACACACATTGGAGTCCCATTGCTCTGCTCGCTACACACACACTGGAGTCCCATTGCTCTGCTCACTACACACACACTGGAGTCCTATTGCTCTGCTCGCTACACACATATCGGGGTCTCAGTCTCTGCTCACTACACACACACTGGAGTCCCATTGCAACGCTCGATACGCACACATCAGGGTCCTATTGCTCTGCTCACTACACACACACGAGTCATATTGCTTTGCTCGCTACACACACATTGGGGTCTCAGTCTCTGCTCACTATAAACACACTGTAGTGCCATTGCTCTGCTCACTACACACACATCGGGGTCTCAGTCTCTGCTCACTATACACACACTGGAGTCCTATTGCTCTGCTCGCTAAACACACATGGGGGTCTCAGTCTCTGCTCACTATACACACACATCGGGGTCCCATTAGTCTGCTCACTATACACACACTGGGGTCTGATTCATCTCCTCACTATACACACACTGGGGTCCCATTCTTCTGCTCACTATACACACACTGGGGTCCCTTTGCTCTGCTCGCTACACACACATCGGGGTCTCAGTCTCTGCTCACACTACACACACTGGAGTCCCATTGCTCTGCTCGCTACACACACATCGGGGTCTCAGTCTATGCTTACTATACACACACTGGAGTCCCATTGCTCTGCTCGCTACACACGCATTGGGGTCCCATTGCTCTGCTCACTATACACACACTGGAGTCCCATTGCTCTGCTCACTATACACACATTGGGGTCTCAGTCTCTGCTCACTATACACACACTGGAGTCCTATTGCTCTGCTCGCTAAACACACATGGGGGTCTCAGTCTCTGCTCACTATACACACACATCGGGGTCCCATTAGTCTGCTCACTATACACACACTGGGGTCTGATTCATCTCCTCACTATACACACACTGGGGTCCCATTCTTCTGCTCACTATACACACACTGGGGTCCCTTTGCTCTGCTCGCTACACACACATCGGGGTCTCAGTCTCTGCTCACACTACACACACTGGAGTCCCATTGCTCTGCTCGCTACACACACATCGGGGTCTCAGTCTATGCTTACTATACACACACTGGAGTCCCATTGCTCTGCTCGCTACACACGCATTGGGGTCCCATTGCTCTGCTCACTATACACACACTGGACTCCCATTGCTCTGCACACTATACACACACTGGAGTCCTGTTGCTCTGCTCGCTACACACACATTGGGGTCTCAGTCTCAGCTCACTATACACACACTGGAGTCCCATTGCTCTGCTCGCTACACACACATCGGGGTCCCATTCCATTGCGCACTTCACACACACTGGAGTCCCATTGCTCTGCTCGCTACACACACATCGGGGTCCCATTGCTCTGCTCACTATACACACACTGGACTCCCATTGCTCTGCTCGCTACACACACATCGGGGTCCCATTCCACTGCGCACTAGACACACACTGGAGTCCCATTGCTCTGCTCACTACACACACACTGGAGTCCCATTGCTTTGCTCGCTACACACACATCGGGGTCTCAGTCTCTGCTCACTATACACACAGTGGAGTCCCATTGCTCTGATCGCTACACACACATCGGGGTCTCAGTCTCTGCTCACTATACACACACTGGAGTCCCATTGCTCTGCTCACTACACTCACATTGGGGTCTCAGTCTCTGCTCACTATACACACACTGGAGTCCCATTGCTCTGATCGCTACACACACATCGGGGTCTCAGTCTCTGCTCACTATACACACACTGGAGTCCCATTGCTCTGCTCACTACACTCACATCGGGGTCTCAGTCTCTGCTCACTATACACACACTGGAGTCCCATTGCTCTGCTCACTACACACACATCGGGGTCTCAGTCTCTGCTCACTATACGCACACTGGAGTCCCATTGTCCTGCTCGCTACACACACACTGGGGTCCAATTCCTCTGCTCACTATACACACATTGGGGTCTCAGTCTCTGCTCACTATACGCACACTGGAGTCCCATTGCTCTGCTCGCTACACACACATCGGGGTCCCATTGCTCTGCTCACTATACATACACTGGAGTCCCATTGCTCTGCTCGCTACACACACATCGGGGTCTCAGTCTCTGCTCACTATACACACATTGGAGTCCCATTGCTCTGCTCGCTACACACACATCGGGGTCCCATTGCTCTGCTCACTATACATACACTGGTGTCCCATTGCTCTGCTCGCTACACACACATCGGGGTCTCAGTCTCCGCTCACTATACACACACTGGAGTGCCATTGCTCTGCTCGCTACACACACACTGGGGTCTCAGTCTCTGCTCACTATACACACATTGGAGTCCCATTGCTCTGCTCGCTACACACACACTGGAGTCACATTGCTCTGCTTGCTACACACACATCGGTGTCTCAGTCTCTGCTCACTATAAACACACTGGAATCCCAGTGCTTTGCTCACTACACACACTTTGGGGTCTCAGTCACTGCTCACTATACACACACTGGGGTCCGATTCCTCTGATCGCTACACACACGTCGGTGTCTCAGTCTCTGCTCACTATACACACAATGGAGTCCCATTCCTCTGCTCACTACACACACATCAGGGTCTCAGTCTCTGCTCACAACACACACACTGGAGTCCCATTGCTCTGGTCGCTACACACACATCAGGGTCTCAGTCTCTGCTCACTATACACACATTGGAGTCCCATTGCTCTGCTCGCTACACACACACTGGAGTCCCATTGCTCTGCTCACTACACACACACTGGAGTCCTATTGCTCTGCTCGCTACACACATATCGGGGTCTCAGTCTCTGCTCACTACACACACACTGGAGTCCCATTGCAACGCTCGATACGCACACATCAGGGTCCTATTGCTCTGCTCACTACACACACACGAGTCATATTGCTTTGCTCGCTACACACACATTGGGGTCTCAGTCTCTGCTCACTATAAACACACTGTAGTGCCATTGCTCTGCTCACTACACACACATCGGGGTCTCAGTCTCTGCTCACTATACACACACTGGAGTCCTATTGCTCTGCTCGCTAAACACACATGGGGGTCTCAGTCTCTGCTCACTATACACACACATCGGGGTCCCATTAGTCTGCTCACTATACACACACTGGGGTCTGATTCATCTCCTCACTATACACACACTGGGGTCCCATTCTTCTGCTCACTATACACACACTGGGGTCCCTTTGCTCTGCTCGCTACACACACATCGGGGTCTCAGTCTCTGCTCACACTACACACACTGGAGTCCCATTGCTCTGCTCGCTACACACACATCGGGGTCTCAGTCTATGCTTACTATACACACACTGGAGTCCCATTGCTCTGCTCGCTACACACGCATTGGGGTCCCATTGCTCTGCTCACTATACACACACTGGAGTCCCATTGCTCTGCTCACTATACACACATTGGGGTCTCAGTCTCTGCTCACTATACACACACTGGAGTCCTATTGCTCTGCTCGCTAAACACACATGGGGGTCTCAGTCTCTGCTCACTATACACACACATCGGGGTCCCATTAGTCTGCTCACTATACACACACTGGGGTCTGATTCATCTCCTCACTATACACACACTGGGGTCCCATTCTTCTGCTCACTATACACACACTGGGGTCCCTTTGCTCTGCTCGCTACACACACATCGGGGTCTCAGTCTCTGCTCACACTACACACACTGGAGTCCCATTGCTCTGCTCGCTACACACACATCGGGGTCTCAGTCTATGCTTACTATACACACACTGGAGTCCCATTGCTCTGCTCGCTACACACGCATTGGGGTCCCATTGCTCTGCTCACTATACACACACTGGACTCCCATTGCTCTGCACACTATACACACACTGGAGTCCTGTTGCTCTGCTCGCTACACACACATTGGGGTCTCAGTCTCAGCTCACTATACACACACTGGAGTCCCATTGCTCTGCTCGCTACACACACATCGGGGTCCCATTCCTCTGCGCACTTCACACACACTGGAGTCCCATTGCTCTGCTCGCTACACACACATCGGGGTCCCATTGCTCTGCTCACTATACACACACTGGACTCCCATTGCTCTGCTCGCTACACACACATCGGGGTCCCATTCCACTGCGCACTAGACACACACTGGAGTCCCATTGCTCTGCTCACTACACACACACTGGAGTCCCATTGCTTTGCTCGCTACACACACATCGGGGTCTCAGTCTCTGCTCACTATACACACAGTGGAGTCCCATTGCTCTGATCGCTACACACACATCGGGGTCTCAGTCTCTGCTCACTATACACACAGTGGAGTCCCATTGCTCTGCTCACTACACTCACATTGGGGTCTCAGTCTCTGCTCACTATACACACACTGGAGTCCCATTGCTCTGATCGCTACACACACATCGGGGTCTCAGTCTCTGCTCACTATACACACACTGGAGTCCCATTGCTCTGCTCACTACACTCACATCGGGGTCTCAGTCTCTGCTCACTATACACACACTGGAGTCCCATTGCTCTGCTCACTACACACACATCGGGGTCTCAGTCTCTGCTCACTATACGCACACTGGAGTCCCATTGTCCTGCTCGCTACACACACACTGGGGTCCAATTCCTCTGCTCACTATACACACATTGGGGTCTCAGTCTCTGCTCACTATACGCACACTGGAGTCCCATTGCTCTGCTCGCTACACACACATCGGGGTCCCATTGCTCTGCTCACTATACATACACTGGAGTCCCATTGCTCTGCTCGCTACACACACATCGGGGTCTCAGTCTCTGCTCACTATACACACATTGGAGTCCCATTGCTCTGCTCGCTACACACACATCGGGGTCCCATTGCTCTGCTCACTATACATACACTGGTGTCCCATTGCTCTGCTCGCTACACACACATCGGGGTCTCAGTCTCCGCTCACTATACACACACTGGAGTGCCATTGCTCTGCTCGCTACACACACACTGGGGTCTCAGTCTCTGCTCACTATACACACATTGGAGTCCCATTGCTCTGCTCGCTACACACACACTGGAGTCACATTGCTCTGCTTGCTACACACACATCGGTGTCTCAGTCTCTGCTCACTATAAACACACTGGAATCCCAGTGCTTTGCTCACTACACACACTTTGGGGTCTCAGTCACTGCTCACTATACACACACTGGGGTCCGATTCCTCTGATCGCTACACACACGTCGGTGTCTCAGTCTCTGCTCACTATACACACAATGGAGTCCCATTCCTCTGCTCACTACACACACATCAGGGTCTCAGTCTCTGCTCACAACACACACACTGGAGTCCCATTGCTCTGGTCGCTACACACACATCAGGGTCTCAGTCTCTGCTCACTATACACACATTGGAGTCCCATTGCTCTGCTCGCTACACACACATCGGGGTCCCATTCCACTGCGCACTAGACACACACTGGAGTCCCATTGCTCTGCTCACTACACACACACTGGAGTCCCATTGCTTTGCTCGCTACACACACATCGGGGTCTCAGTCTCTGCTCACTATACACACAGTGGAGTCCCATTGCTCTGATCGCTACACACACATCGGGGTCTCAGTCTCTGCTCACTATACACACACTGGAGTCCCATTGCTCTGCTCACTACACTCACATTGGGGTCTCAGTCTCTGCTCACTATACACACACTGGAGTCCCATTGCTCTGATCGCTACACACACATCGGGGTCTCAGTCTCTGCTCACTATACACACACTGGAGTCCCATTGCTCTGCTCACTACACTCACATCGGGGTCTCAGTCTCTGCTCACTATACACACACTGGAGTCCCATTGCTCTGCTCACTACACACACATCGGGGTCTCAGTCTCTGCTCACTATACGCACACTGGAGTCCCATTGTCCTGCTCGCTACACACACACTGGGGTCCAATTCCTCTGCTCACTATACACACATTGGGGTCTCAGTCTCTGCTCACTATACGCACACTGGAGTCCCATTGCTCTGCTCGCTACACACACATCGGGGTCCCATTGCTCTGCTCACTATACATACACTGGAGTCCCATTGCTCTGCTCGCTACACACACATCGGGGTCTCAGTCTCTGCTCACTATACACACATTGGAGTCCCATTGCTCTGCTCGCTACACACACATCGGGGTCCCATTGCTCTGCTCACTATACATACACTGGTGTCCCATTGCTCTGCTCGCTACACACACATCGGGGTCTCAGTCTCCGCTCACTATACACACACTGGAGTGCCATTGCTCTGCTCGCTACACACACACTGGGGTCTCAGTCTCTGCTCACTATACACACATTGGAGTCCCATTGCTCTGCTCGCTACACACACACTGGAGTCACATTGCTCTGCTTGCTACACACACATCGGTGTCTCAGTCTCTGCTCACTATAAACACACTGGAATCCCAGTGCTTTGCTCACTACACACACTTTGGGGTCTCAGTCACTGCTCACTATACACACACTGGGGTCCGATTCCTCTGATCGCTACACACACGTCGGTGTCTCAGTCTCTGCTCACTATACACACAATGGAGTCCCATTCCTCTGCTCACTACACACACATCAGGGTCTCAGTCTCTGCTCACAACACACACACTGGAGTCCCATTGCTCTGGTCGCTACACACACATCAGGGTCTCAGTCTCTGCTCACTATACACACATTGGAGTCCCATTGCTCTGCTCGCTACACACACACTGGGGTCTCAGTCTCTGCTCACTATACACACATTGGAGTCCCATTGCTCTGCTCGCTACACACACACTGGAGTCCCATTGCTCTGCTCACTACACACACACTGGAGTCCTATTGCTCTGCTCGCTACACACATATCGGGGTCTCAGTCTCTGCTCACTACACACACACTGGAGTCCCATTGCAACGCTCGATACGCACACATCAGGGTCCTATTGCTCTGCTCACTACACACACACGAGTCATATTGCTTTGCTCGCTACACACACTTTGGGGTCTCAGTCACTGCTCACTATACACACACTGGGGTCCGATTCCTCTGATCGCTACACACACGTCGGTGTCTCAGTCTCTGCTCACTATACACACAATGGAGTCCCATTCCTCTGCTCACTACACACACATCAGGGTCTCAGTCTCTGCTCACAACACACACACTGGAGTCCCATTGCTCTGGTCGCTACACACACATCAGGGTCTCAGTCTCTGCTCACTATACACACATTGGAGTCCCATTGCTCTGCTCGCTACACACACATCGGGGTCCCATTCCACTGCGCACTAGACACACACTGGAGTCCCATTGCTCTGCTCACTACACACACACTGGAGTCCCATTGCTTTGCTCGCTACACACACATCGGGGTCTCAGTCTCTGCTCACTATACACACAGTGGAGTCCCATTGCTCTGATCGCTACACACACATCGGGGTCTCAGTCTCTGCTCACTATACACACACTGGAGTCCCATTGCTCTGCTCACTACACTCACATTGGGGTCTCAGTCTCTGCTCACTATACACACACTGGAGTCCCATTGCTCTGATCGCTACACACACATCGGGGTCTCAGTCTCTGCTCACTATACACACACTGGAGTCCCATTGCTCTGCTCACTACACTCACATCGGGGTCTCAGTCTCTGCTCACTATACACACACTGGAGTCCCATTGCTCTGCTCACTACACACACATCGGGGTCTCAGTCTCTGCTCACTATACGCACACTGGAGTCCCATTGTCCTGCTCGCTACACACACACTGGGGTCCAATTCCTCTGCTCACTATACACACATTGGGGTCTCAGTCTCTGCTCACTATACGCACACTGGAGTCCCATTGCTCTGCTCGCTACACACACATCGGGGTCCCATTGCTCTGCTCACTATACATACACTGGAGTCCCATTGCTCTGCTCGCTACACACACATCGGGGTCTCAGTCTCTGCTCACTATACACACATTGGAGTCCCATTGCTCTGCTCGCTACACACACATCGGGGTCCCATTGCTCTGCTCACTATACATACACTGGTGTCCCATTGCTCTGCTCGCTACACACACATCGGGGTCTCAGTCTCCGCTCACTATACACACACTGGAGTGCCATTGCTCTGCTCGCTACACACACACTGGGGTCTCAGTCTCTGCTCACTATACACAGATTGGAGTCCCATTGCTCTGCTCGCTACACACACACTGGAGTCACATTGCTCTGCTTGCTACACACACATCGGTGTCTCAGTCTCTGCTCACTATAAACACACTGGAATCCCAGTGCTTTGCTCACTACACACACTTTGGGGTCTCAGTCACTGCTCACTATACACACACTGGGGTCCGATTCCTCTGATCGCTACACACACGTCGGTGTCTCAGTCTCTGCTCACTATACACACAATGGAGTCCCATTCCTCTGCTCACTACACACACATCAGGGTCTCAGTCTCTGCTCACAACACACACACTGGAGTCCCATTGCTCTGGTCGCTACACACACATCAGGGTCTCAGTCTCTGCTCACTATACACACATTGGAGTCCCATTGCTCTGCTCGCTACACACACATCGGGGTCCCATTCCACTGCGCACTAGACACACACTGGAGTCCCATTGCTCTGCTCACTACACACACACTGGAGTCCCATTGCTTTGCTCGCTACACACACATCGGGGTCTCAGTCTCTGCTCACTATACACACAGTGGAGTCCCATTGCTCTGATCGCTACACACACATCGGGGTCTCAGTCTCTGCTCACTATACACACACTGGAGTCCCATTGCTCTGCTCACTACACTCACATTGGGGTCTCAGTCTCTGCTCACTATACACACACTGGAGTCCCATTGCTCTGATCGCTACACACACATCGGGGTCTCAGTCTCTGCTCACTATACACACACTGGAGTCCCATTGCTCTGCTCACTACACTCACATCGGGGTCTCAGTCTCTGCTCACTATACACACACTGGAGTCCCATTGCTCTGCTCACTACACACACATCGGGGTCTCAGTCTCTGCTCACTATACGCACACTGGAGTCCCATTGTCCTGCTCGCTACACACACACTGGGGTCCAATTCCTCTGCTCACTATACACACATTGGGGTCTCAGTCTCTGCTCACTATACGCACACTGGAGTCCCATTGCTCTGCTCGCAACACACACATCGGGGTCCCATTGCTCTGCTCACTATACATACACTGGAGTCCCATTGCTCTGCTCGCTACACACACATCGGGGTCTCAGTCTCTGCTCACTATACACACATTGGAGTCCCATTGCTCTGCTCGCTACACACACATCGGGGTCCCATTGCTCTGCTCACTATACATACACTGGTGTCCCATTGCTCTGCTCGCTACACACACATCGGGGTCTCAGTCTCCGCTCACTATACACACACTGGAGTGCCATTGCTCTGCTCGCTACACACACACTGGGGTCTCAGTCTCTGCTCACTATACACACATTGGAGTCCCATTGCTCTGCTCGCTACACACACACTGGAGTCACATTGCTCTGCTTGCTACACACACATCGGTGTCTCAGTCTCTGCTCACTATAAACACACTGGAATCCCAGTGCTTTGCTCACTACACACACTTTGGGGTCTCAGTCACTGCTCACTATACACACACTGGGGTCCGATTCCTCTGATCGCTACACACACGTCGGTGTCTCAGTCTCTGCTCACTATACACACAATGGAGTCCCATTCCTCTGCTCACTACACACACATCAGGGTCTCAGTCTCTGCTCACAACACACACACTGGAGTCCCATTGCTCTGGTCGCTACACACACATCAGGGTCTCAGTCTCTGCTCACTATACACACATTGGAGTCCCATTGCTCTGCTCGCTACACACACACTGGGGTCTCAGTCTCTGCTCACTATACACACATTGGAGTCCCATTGCTCTGCTCGCTACACACACACTGGAGTCCCATTGCTCTGCTCACTACACACACACTGGAGTCCTATTGCTCTGCTCGCTACACACATATCGGGGTCTCAGTCTCTGCTCACTACACACACACTGGAGTCCCATTGCAACGCTCGATACGCACACATCAGGGTCCTATTGCTCTGCTCACTACACACACACGAGTCATATTGCTTTGCTCGCTACACACACATTGGGGTCTCAGTCTCTGCTCACTATAAACACACTGTAGTGCCATTGCTCTGCTCACTACACACACATCGGGGTCTCAGTCTCTGCTCACTACACACACACCGGAGTCCCATTGCTCTGCTCTCTACACACACATCGGCGTCTCAGTCTCTGCTCACTACACACACATTGGAGTCCCATTGCTCTGCTGGCTACACACACATCGGGGTCCTATTGCTCTGCTCACTATACACACACTGGAGTTCCATTGCTCTGATTGCTACACACACATCGGGGTCCCATTGCTCTGCTGACTACACACACACTGGGGTCCCATTGCTCTGCTCACTACACACACATTGGTGTCCCATTGCTCTGCTGACTACACACACACTGGGGTCCAATTCCTCTGCTCACAACACACACATTGGGGTCTCAGTCTCTGCTCACTACACACACACTGGGGTCCAATTCCTCTGCTCACTACACACACACTGGAGTCCCATTGCTCTGCTCGCTACACACACATCGGTGTCTCAGTCTCTGCTCACTACACACACATTGGGGTCTCAGTCTCTGCTCACTACACACACACTGGGGTCCAATTCCTCTGCTCACTATACACACATCGGGGTCTCAGTCTCTGCTCACTACCCACACACTGGAGTCCCATTGCTCTGCTCACTACACACACACTGCAGTCGCATTGCTCTGCTCACTATACAGACATCGGGGTCTCAGTCTCTGCTCACTGTACACACACTGGAGTCCCTTTGCTCTGGTAGCTACACACAGATTGGGGTCCCATTGCACTGCATGCTGCACGCAGATTGGGTTCCCATTGCTCTGCTCACTATACACACACCAGAATCCAATTCCTCTGCTCACTATACACACAATGGAGTCCCATTCCTCTGCTCACTACACACACATCAGGGTCTCAGTCTCTGCTCACAACACACACACTGGAGTCCCATTGCTCTGGTCGCTACACACACATCAGGGTCTCAGTCTCTGCTCACTATACACACATTGGAGTCCCATTGCTCTGCTCGCTACACACACACTGGGGTCTCAGTCTCTGCTCACTATACACACATTGGAGTCCCATTGCTCTGCTCGCTACACACACACTGGAGTCCCATTGCTCTGCTCACTACACACACACTGGAGTCCTATTGCTCTGCTCGCTACACACATATCGGGGTCTCAGTCTCTGCTCACTACACACACACTGGAGTCCCATTGCAACGCTCGATACGCACACATCAGGGTCCTATTGCTCTGCTCACTACACACACACGAGTCATATTGCTTTGCTCGCTACACACACATTGGGGTCTCAGTCTCTGCTCACTATAAACACACTGTAGTGCCATTGCTCTGCTCACTACACACACATCGGGGTCTCAGTCTCTGCTCACTACACACACACCGGAGTCCCATTGCTCTGCTCTCTACACACACATCGGCGTCTCAGTCTCTGCTCACTACACACACATTGGAGTCCCATTGCTCTGCTGGCTACACACACATCGGGGTCCTATTGCTCTGCTGACTACACACACACTGGGGTCCCATTGCTCTGCTCACTACACACACATTGGTGTCCCATTGCTCTGCTGACTACACACACACTGGGGTCCAATTCCTCTGCTCACAACACACACATTGGGGTCTCAGTCTCTGCTCACTACACACACACTGGGGTCCAATTCCTCTGCTCACTACACACACACTGGAGTCCCATTGCTCTGCTCGCTACACACACATCGGTGTCTCAGTCTCTGCTCACTACACACACATTGGGGTCTCAGTCTCTGCTCACTACACACACACTGGGGTCCAATTCCTCTGCTCACTATACACACATCGGGGTCTCAGTCTCTGCTCACTACCCACACACTGGAGTCCCATTGCTCTGCTCACTACACACACACTGCAGTCGCATTGCTCTGCTCACTATACAGACATCGGGGTCTCAGTCTCTGCTCACTGTACACACACTGGAGTCCCTTTGCTCTGGTAGCTACACACAGATTGGGGTCCCATTGCACTGCATGCTGCACGCAGATTGGGTTCCCATTGCTCTGCTCACTATACACACACCAGAATCCAATTCCTCTGCTCACTATACACACACTGGAGTCCCATTGCTCTGCTCGCTACACACACATCGGGGTCTCAGTCTCTGCTCACTACACACACACCGGAGTCCCATTGCTCTGCTCTCTACACACACATCGGCGTCTCAGTCTCTGCTCACTACACACACATTGGAGTCCCATTGCTCTGCTGGCTACACACACATCGGGGTCCTATTGCTCTGCTCACTATACACACACTGGAGTCCCATTGCTCTGCTTACTACACACACATTGGGGTCTCAGTCTCTGCTCACTACACACACACTGGGGTCCAATTCCTCTGCTCACTACACACACACTGGAGTCCCATTGCTCTGCTCGCTACACACACATCGGTGTCTCAGTCTCCGCTCACTACACACACACTGGAGTCCCATTGCTCTGCTCCCTACACACACATCGGGGTCCTATTGCTCTGCTCACTATACACACACCGGGGTCTCAGTCAGTGCTCACTGTACACACACTGTAGTCCCATTGCTCTGCTCGCTACACACACATCGGGGTCTCAGTCTCTGCTCACTGTACACACACTGGAGTCCCTTTGCTCTGCTTGCTACACACACATTGAGGTCCCATTGCACTGCACCCTGCACACACATTGGGGTCTCAGTCTCTGCTCACTATCCACACACTAGAGTCCCATTGCTCTGCTCGCTACACACACATCTGGGTCCCATTGCTCTGCTCACTATACACACACTGGGGTCCCATTGCTCTGCTCGCTACACACACATCGGAGTCTCAGTCTCTGCTCACTGTACACACACTGGAGTCCCTTTGCTCTGCTTGCTACACACACATTGAGGTCCCATTGCACTGCACCCTGCACACACATTGGGGTCTCAGTCTCTGCTCACTATCCACACACTAGAGTCCCATTGCTCTGCTCGCTACACACACATCTGGGTCCCATTGCTCTGCTCACTATACACACACTGGGGTCCCATTGCTCTGCTCGCTACACACACATCGGAGTCTCAGTCTCTGCTCACTATACACACACTGGAGTCCCATTGCTCTGCTCGCTACACACACATCGGGGTCTCAGTCTCTGCTCACTATACACTCACTGGAGTCACATTGCTCTGGTCGCTACACACACATCGGGGTCACATTCCTCTGCGCACTACACACGCACTGGAGTCCCATTGCTCTGCTCACTACACACACATTGGGGTCTCAGTCTCTGCTCACTACACACACACTGGGGTCCAATTCCTCTGCTCACTATACACACATCGGGGTCTCAGTCTCTGCTCACTACCCACACACTGGAGTCCCATTGCTCTGCTCACTACACACACACTGGAGTCGCATTGCTCTGCTCACTATACAGACATCGGGGTCTCAGTCTCTGCTCACTGTACACACACTGGAGTCCCTTTGCTCTGGTTGCTACACACAGATTGGGGTCCCATTGCACTGCACGCTGCACGCAGATTGGGTTCCCATTGCTCTGCTCACTTTACACACACCAGAATCCAATTCCTCTGCTCACTATACACACACTGGAGTCCCATTACTCTGCTCGCTACACACACATCGGGGTCTCAGTCTCTGCTCACTACACACACATTGGAGTCCCATTGCTCTGCTGGCTACACACACATCGGGGTCCTATTGCTCTGCTCACTATACACACACTGGAGTCCCATTGCTCTGCTCACTACACACACACTGGAGTCGCATTGCTCTGCTCACTATACAGACATCGGGGTCTCAGTCTCTGCTCACTGTACACACACTGGATTCCCATTGCTCTGCTCCCTGCACACACATCGGGGTCTCAGTCTCTGCTCACTATCCACACACTAGAGTCCCATTGCTCTGCTCGCTACACACACATCTGGGTCCCATTGCTCTGCTCACTATACACACACTGGGGTCCCATTGCTCTGCTCGCTACACACACATCGGAGTCTCAGTCTCTGCTCACTATACACACACTGGAGTCCCATTGCTCTGCTCGCTACACACACATCGGGGTCTCAGTCTCTGCTCACTATACACTCACTGGAGTCACATTGCTCTGCTCGCTACACACACATCGGGGTCACATTCCTCTGCACACTACACACGCACTGGAGTCCCATTGCTCTGCTCACTACACACACATTGGGGTCTCAGTCTCTGCTCACTACACACACACTGGGGTCCAATTCCTCTGCTCACTATACACACATCAGGGTCTCAGTCTCTGCTCACTATACACACACTGGAGTCCAATTGCTCTGCTCGCAACACAAACATCGGGTTCTCAGTCTCTGCTCACTACCCACACACTGGAGTCCCATTGCTCTGCTCACTATACACACACTGGAGTCGCATTGCTCTGCTCACTATACAGACATCGGGGTCTCAGTCTCTGCTCACTGTACACACACTGGAGTCCCTTTGCTCTGGTAGCTACACACAGATTGGGGTCCCATTGCACTGCATGCTGCACGCAGATTGGGTTCCCATTGCTCTGCTCACTATACACACACCAGAATCCAATTCCTCTGCTCACTATACACACACTGGAGTCCCATTGCTCTGCTCGCTACACACACATCGGGGTCTCAGTCTCTGCTCACTACACACACACCGGAGTCCCATTGCTCTGCTCTCTACACACACATCGGCGTCTCAGTCTCTGCTCACTACACACACATTGGAGTCCCATTGCTCTGCTGGCTACACACACATCGGGGTCCTATTGCTCTGCTCACTATACACACACTGGAGTTCCATTGCTCTGATTGCTACACACACATCGGGGTCCCATTGCTCTGCTGACTACACACACACTGGGGTCCCATTGCTCTGCTCACTACACACACATTGGTGTCCCATTGCTCTGCTGACTACACACACACTGGGGTCCAATTCCTCTGCTCACAACACACACATTGGGGTCTCAGTCTCTGCTCACTACACACACACTGGGGTCCAATTCCTCTGCTCACTACACACACACTGGAGTCCCATTGCTCTGCTCGCTACACACACATCGGTGTCTCAGTCTCTGCTCACTACACACACATTGGGGTCTCAGTCTCTGCTCACTACACACACACTGGGGTCCAATTCCTCTGCTCACTATACACACATCGGGGTCTCAGTCTCTGCTCACTATACACACACTGGAGTCCAATTGCTCTGCTCGCAACACAAACATCGGGTTCTCTGTCTCTGCTCACTACCCACACACTGGAGTCCCATTGCTCTGCTCACTACACACACACTGCAGTCGCATTGCTCTGCTCACTATACAGACATCGGGGTCTCAGTCTCTGCTCACTGTACACACACTGGAGTCCCTTTGCTCTGGTAGCTACACACAGATTGGGGTCCCATTGCACTGCATGCTGCACGCAGATTGGGTTCCCATTGCTCTGCTCACTATACACACACCAGAATCCAATTCCTCTGCTCACTATACACACACTGGAGTCCCATTGCTCTGCTCGCTACACACACATCGGGGTCTCAGTCTCTGCTCACTACACACACACCGGAGTCCCATTGCTCTGCTCTCTACACACACATCGGCGTCTCAGTCTCTGCTCACTACACACACATTGGAGTCCCATTGCTCTGCTGGCTACACACACATCGGGGTCCTATTGCTCTGCTCACTATACACACACTGGAGTCCCATTGCTCTGCTTACTACACACACATTGGGGTCTCAGTCTCTGCTCACTACACACACACTGGGGTCCAATTCCTCTGCTCACTACACACACACTGGAGTCCCATTGCTCTGCTCGCTACACACACATCGGTGTCTCAGTCTCCGCTCACTACACACACACTGGAGTCCCATTGCTCTGCTCCCTACACACACATCGGGGTCCTATTGCTCTGCTCACTATACACACACCGGGGTCTCAGTCAGTGCTCACTGTACACACACTGTAGTCCCATTGCTCTGCTCGCTACACACACATCGGGGTCTCAGTCTCTGCTCACTGTACACACACTGGAGTCCCTTTGCTCTGCTTGCTACACACACATTGAGGTCCCATTGCACTGCACCCTGCACACACATTGGGGTCTCAGTCTCTGCTCACTATCCACACACTAGAGTCCCATTGCTCTGCTCGCTACACACACATCTGGGTCCCATTGCTCTGCTCACTATACACACACTGGGGTCCCATTGCTCTGCTCGCTACACACACATCGGAGTCTCAGTCTCTGCTCACTATACACACACTGGAGTCCCATTGCTCTGCTCGCTACACACACATCGGGGTCTCAGTCTCTGCTCACTATACACTCACTGGAGTCACATTGCTCTGGTCGCTACACACACATCGGGTCACATTCCTCTGCGCACTACACACGCACTGGAGTCCCATTGCTCTGCTCACTACACACACATTGGGGTCTCAGTCTCTGCTCACTACACACACACTGGGGTCCAATTCCTCTGCTCACTATACACACATCGGGGTCTCAGTCTCTGCTGACTATACACACACTGGAGTCCAATTGCTCTGCTCGCAACACAAACATCGGGTTCTCAGTCTCTGCTCACTACCCACACACTGGAGTCCCATTGCTCTGCTCACTACACACACACTGGAGTCGCATTGCTCTGCTCACTATACAGACATCGGGGTCTCAGTCTCTGCTCACTGTACACACACTGGAGTCCCTTTGCTCTGGTTGCTACACACAGATTGGGGTCCCATTGCACTGCACGCTGCACGCAGATTGGGTTCCCATTGCTCTGCTCACTTTACACACACCAGAATCCAATTCCTCTGCTCACTATAGACACACTGGAGTCCCATTACTCTGCTCGCTACACACACATCGGGGTCTCAGTCTCTGCTCACTACACACACATTGGAGTCCCATTGCTCTGCTGGCTACACACACATCGGGGTCCTATTGCTCTGCTCACTATACACACACTGGAGTTCCATTGCTCTGATTGCTACACACACATCGGGGTCCCATTGCTCTGCTGACTACACACACACTGGGGTCCCATTGCTCTGCTCACTACACACACATTGGTGTCCCATTGCTCTGCTGACTACACACACACTGGGGTCCAATTCCTCTGCTCGCAACACACACATTGGGGTCTCAGTCTCTGCTCACTACACACACACTGGGGTCCAATTCCTCTGCTCACTACACACATACTGGAGTCCCATTGCTCTGCTCACTACACACACATCGGTGTCTCAGTCTCTGCTCACTACACACACACTGGAGTCCCATTGCTCTGCTCGCTACACACACATCGGGGTCACATTCCTCTGCACACTACACACGCACTGGAGTCCCATTGCTCTGCTCACTACACACACATTGGGGTCTCAGTCTCTGCTCACTACACACACACTGGGGTCCAATTCCTCTGCTCACTATACACACATCAGGGTCTCAGTCTCTGCTCACTATACACACACTGGAGTCCAATTGCTCTGCTCGCAACACAAACATCGGGTTCTCAGTCTCTGCTCACTACCCACACACTGGAGTCCCATTGCTCTGCTCACTACACACACACTGGAGTCGCATTGCTCTGCTCACTATACAGACATCGGGGTCTCAGTCTCTGCTCACTGTACACACACTGGATTCCCATTGCTCTGCTCCCTGCACACACATCGGGGTCTCAGTCTCTGCTCACTATCCACACACTAGAGTCCCATTGCTCTGCTCGCTACACACACATCTGGGTCCCATTGCTCTGCTCACTATACACACACTGGGGTCCCATTGCTCTGCTCGCTACACACACATCGGAGTCTCAGTCTCTGCTCACTATACACACACTGGAGTCCCATTGCTCTGCTCGCTACACACACATCGGGGTCTCAGTCTCTGCTCACTATACACTCACTGGAGTCACATTGCTCTGCTCGCTACACACACATCGGGGTCACATTCCTCTGCACACTACACACGCACTGGAGTCCCATTGCTCTGCTCACTACACACACATTGGGGTCTCAGTCTCTGCTCACTACACACACACTGGGGTCCAATTCCTCTGCTCACTATACACACATCAGGGTCTCAGTCTCTGCTCACTATACACACACTGGAGTCCAATTGCTCTGCTTGCAACACAAACATCGGGTTCTCAGTCTCTGCTCACTACCCACACACTGGAGTCCCATTGCTCTGCTCACTATACACACACTGGAGTCGCATTGCTCTGCTCACTATACAGACATCGGGGTCTCAGTCTCTGCTCACTGTACACACACTGGAGTCCCTTTGCTCTGGTAGCTACACACAGATTGGGGTCCCATTGCACTGCATGCTGCACGCAGATTGGGTTCCCATTGCTCTGCTCACTATACACACACCAGAATCCAATTCCTCTGCTCACTATACACACACTGGAGTCCCATTGCTCTGCTCGCTACACACACATCGGGGTCTCAGTCTCTGCTCACTACACACACACCGGAGTCCCATTGCTCTGCTCTCTACACACACATCGGCGTCTCAGTCTCTGCTCACTACACACACATTGGAGTCCCATTGCTCTGCTGGCTACACACACATCGGGGTCCTATTGCTCTGCTCACTATACACACACTGGAGTTCCATTGCTCTGATTGCTACACACACATCGGGGTCCCATTGCTCTGCTGACTACACACACACTGGGGTCCCATTGCTCTGCTCACTACACACACATTGGTGTCCCATTGCTCTGCTGACTACACACACACTGGGGTCCAATTCCTCTGCTCACAACACACACATTGGGGTCTCAGTCTCTGCTCACTACACACACACTGGGGTCCAATTCCTCTGCTCACTACACACACACTGGAGTCCCATTGCTCTGCTCGCTACACACACATCGGTGTCTCAGTCTCTGCTCACTACACACACATTGGGGTCTCAGTCTCTGCTCACTACACACACACTGGGGTCCAATTCCTCTGCTCACTATACACACATCGGGGTCTCAGTCTCTGCTCACTATACACACACTGGAGTCCAATTGCTCTGCTCGCAACACAAACATCGGGTTCTCTGTCTCTGCTCACTACCCACACACTGGAGTCCCATTGCTCTGCTCACTACACACACACTGCAGTCGCATTGCTCTGCTCACTATACAGACATCGGGGTCTCAGTCTCTGCTCACTGTACACACACTGGAGTCCCTTTGCTCTTTTAGCTACACACAGATTGGGGTCCCATTGCACTGCATGCTGCACGCAGATTGGGTTCCCATTGCTCTGCTCACTATACACACACCAGAATCCAATTCCTCTGCTCACTATACACACACTGGAGTCCCATTGCTCTGCTCGCTACACACACATCGGGGTCTCAGTCTCTGCTCACTACACACACACCGGAGTCCCATTGCTCTGCTCTCTACACACACATCGGCGTCTCAGTCTCTGCTCACTACACACACATTGGAGTCCCATTGCTCTGCTGGCTACACACACATCGGGGTCCTATTGCTCTGCTCACTATACACACACTGGAGTCCCATTGCTCTGCTTACTACACACACATTGGGGTCTCAGTCTCTGCTCACTACACACACACTGGGGTCCAATTCCTCTGCTCACTACACACACACTGGAGTCCCATTGCTCTGCTCGCTACACACACATCGGTGTCTCAGTCTCCGCTCACTACACACACACTGGAGTCCCATTGCTCTGCTCCCTACACACACATCGGGGTCCTATTGCTCTGCTCACTATACACACACCGGGGTCTCAGTCAGTGCTCACTGTACACACACTGTAGTCCCATTGCTCTGCTCGCTACACACACATCGGGGTCTCAGTCTCTGCTCACTGTACACACACTGGAGTCCCTTTGCTCTGCTTGCTACACACACATTGAGGTCCCATTGCACTGCACCCTGCACACACATTGGGGTCTCAGTCTCTGCTCACTATCCACACACTAGAGTCCCATTGCTCTGCTCGCTACACACACATCTGGGTCCCATTGCTCTGCTCACTATACACACACTGGGGTCCCATTGCTCTGCTCGCTACACACACATCGGAGTCTCAGTCTCTGCTCACTATACACACACTGGAGTCCCATTGCTCTGCTCGCTACACACACATCGGGGTCTCAGTCTCTGCTCACTATACACTCACTGGAGTCACATTGCTCTGGTCGCTACACACACATCGGGGTCACATTCCTCTGCGCACTACACACGCACTGGAGTCCCATTGCTCTGCTCACTACACACACATTGGGGTCTCAGTCTCTGCTCACTACACACACACTGGGGTCCAATTCCTCTGCTCACTATACACACATCGGGGTCTCAGTCTCTGCTGACTATACACACACTGGAGTCCAATTGCTCTGCTCGCAACACAAACATCGGGTTCTCAGTCTCTGCTCACTACCCACACACTGGAGTCCCATTGCTCTGCTCACTACACACACACTGGAGTCGCATTGCTCTGCTCACTATACAGACATCGGGGTCTCAGTCTCTGCTCACTGTACACACACTGGAGTCCCTTTGCTCTGGTTGCTACACACAGATTGGGGTCCCATTGCACTGCACGCTGCACGCAGATTGGGTTCCCATTGCTCTGCTCACTTTACACACACCAGAATCCAATTCCTCTGCTCACTATACACACACTGGAGTCCCATTACTCTGCTCGCTACACACACATCGGGGTCTCAGTCTCTGCTCACTACACACACATTGGAGTCCCATTGCTCTGCTGGCTACACACACATCGGGGTCCTATTGCTCTGCTCACTATACACACACTGGAGTTCCATTGCTCTGATTGCTACACACACATCGGGGTCCCATTGCTCTGCTGACTACACACACACTGGGGTCCCATTGCTCTGCTCACTACACACACATTGGTGTCCCATTGCTCTGCTGACTACACACACACTGGGGTCCAATTCCTCTGCTCGCAACACACACATTGGGGTCTCAGTCTCTGCTCACTACACACACACTGGGGTCCAATTCCTCTGCTCACTACACACATACTGGAGTCCCATTGCTCTGCTCACTACACACACATCGGTGTCTCAGTCTCTGCTCACTACACACACACTGGAGTCCCATTGCTCTGCTCCCTACACACACATCGGGGTCCTATTGCTCTGCTCACTATACCCACACCGGGGTCTCAGTCAGTGCTCACTGTACACACACTGGAGTCCCATTGCTCTGCTCGCTACACACACATCGGGGTCTCAGTCTCTGCTCACTGTACACACACTGGAGTCCCTTTGCTCTGCTTGCTACACACACATTGAGGTCCCATTGCACTGCACGCTGCACGCACATTGGGTTCCCATTGCTCTGCTCACTATACACACAGCAGAATCCAATTCCTCTGCTCACTATACACACACTGGGGTCCCATTGCTCTGCTCACTACACACACATTGGGGTCCCATTGGTCTGCTGACTACAGACACACACTGGGGTCCATTTCCTCTGCTCGCAACACACACATCGGGGTCTCAGTCTCTGCTCACTACTCACACACTAGGGTCCAATTCCTCTGCTCACTATACACACATCGGGGTCTCAGTCTCTGCTCACTATACACAAACTGGAGTTCCATTGCTCTGATTGCTACACACACATCTGGGTCTCAGTCTCTGCTCACTACACACACACTGGAGTCCCATTGCTCTTCTCACCACACACATCGGTGTCTCAGTCTCTGCTCACTACACACACACTGGATTCCCATTGCTCTGCTCCCTGCACACACATCGGGGTCTCAGTCTCTGCTCACTATCCACACACTAGAGTCCCATTGCTCTGCTCACTACACACACATCAGGGTCCCATTGCTCTGGTTGCTACACACAGATTGGGGTCCCATTGCACTGCACGCTGCACGCAGATTGGGTTCCCATTGCTCTGCTCACTTTACACACACCAGAATCCAATTCCTCTGCTCACTATACACACACTGGAGTCCCATTACTCTGCTCGCTACACACACATCGGGGTCTCAGTCTCTGCTCACTACACACACATTGGAGTCCCATTGCTCTGCTGGCTACACACACATCGGGGTCCTATTGCTCTGCTCACTATACACACACTGGAGTTCCATTGCTCTGATTGCTACACACACATCGGGGTCCCATTGCTCTGCTGACTACACACACACTGGGGTCCCATTGCTCTGCTCACTACACACACATTGGTGTCCCATTGCTCTGCTGACTACACACACACTGGGGTCCAATTCCTCTGCTCGCAACACACACATTGGGGTCTCAGTCTCTGCTCACTACACACACACTGGGGTCCAATTCCTCTGCTCACTACACACATACTGGAGTCCCATTGCTCTGCTCACTACACACACATCGGTGTCTCAGTCTCTGCTCACTACACACACACTGGAGTCCCATTGCTCTGCTCCCTACACACACATCGGGGTCCTATTGCTCTGCTCACTATACCCACACCGGGGTCTCAGTCAGTGCTCACTGTACACACACTGGAGTCCCATTGCTCTGCTCGCTACACACACATCGGGGTCTCAGTCTCTGCTCACTGTACACACACTGGAGTCCCTTTGCTCTGCTTGCTACACACACATTGAGGTCCCATTGCACTGCACGCTGCACGCACATTGGGTTCCCATTGCTCTGCTCACTATACACACAGCAGAATCCAATTCCTCTGCTCACTATACACACACTGGGGTCCCATTGCTCTGCTCACTACACACACATTGGGGTCCCATTGGTCTGCTGACTACAGACACACACTGGGGTCCATTTCCTCTGCTCGCAACACACACATCGGGGTCTCAGTCTCTGCTCACTACTCACACACTAGGGTCCAATTCCTCTGCTCACTATACACACATCGGGGTCTCAGTCTCTGCTCACTATACACAAACTGGAGTTCCATTGCTCTGATTGCTACACACACATCTGGGTCTCAGTCTCTGCTCACTACACACACACTGGAGTCCCATTGCTCTTCTCACCACACACATCGGTGTCTCAGTCTCTGCTCACTACACACACACTGGATTCCCATTGCTCTGCTCCCTGCACACACATCGGGGTCTCAGTCTCTGCTCACTATCCACACACTAGAGTCCCATTGCTCTGCTCACTACACACACATCAGGGTCCCATTGCTCTGCTCACTATACACACACTGGGGTCCCATTGCTCTGCTCGCTACACACACATCGGGGTCTCAGTCTCTGCTCACTATACACACATTGGAGTCCCATTGCTCTGCTAGCTACACACACATCGGGGTCTCAGTCTCTGCTGACTATACACACACTGGAGTCCAATTGCTCTGCTCGCAACACACACATCGGGTTCTCAGTCTCTGCTCACTACCTACACACTGGAGTCCCATTGCTCTGCTCACTACACACACACTGGAGTCGCATTGCTTTGCTCACTACACGCACATCGGGGTCCCATTCCTCTGCTCAATACACACACACTGGGGTCCAATTCCTCTGTTCACTATACACACATCGGGGTCTCAGTCTCTGCTCACTGTACACACACTGGAGTCCCTTTGCTCTGCTTGCTACACACAGATTGGGGTCCCATTGCACTGCACGCTGCACGCACATTGGGTTCCCATTGCTCTGCTCACTATAATACACACACCAGAATCCAATTCCTCTGCTCACTATACACACACTGGAGTCCCATTGCTCTGCTCGCTACACACACATCGGGGTCTCAGTCTCTGCTCACTACACACACACTGGAGTCCCATTGCTCTGCTCTATACACACACATCGGGGTCTCAGTCTCTGCTCACTACACACACATTGGAGTCCCATTGCTGTGCTGGCTACACACACATCGGGGTCCTATTGCTCTGCTCAATATACACACTGGAGTTCCATTGCTCTGATTGCTTCACACACATCTGGGTCTCAGTCTCTGCTCACTACACACACACTGGAGTCCCATTGCTCTTCTCACCACACACATCGGTGTCTCAGTCTCTGCTCACTGCACACACACTGGATTCCCATTGCTCTGCTCCCTGCACACACATCGGGGTCTCAGTCTCTGCTCACTATCCACACACTAGAGTCCCATTGCTCTGCTCGCTACACACACATCAGGGTCCCATTGCTCTGCTCACTATACACACACTGGGGTCCCATTGCTCTGCTCGCTACACACACATCGGAGTCTCAGTCTCTGCTCACTATACACTCACTGGAGTCACATTCCTCTGCTTGCTACACACACATCAGGGTCACATTCCTCTGCGCACTACACACGCACTGGAGTCCCATTGCTCTGCTCACTACACACACATTGAGGTCCCATTGCACTGCACCCTGCACACACATTGGGGTCTCAGTCTCTGCTCACTATCCACACACTAGAGTCCCATTGCTCTGCTCGCTACACACACATCTGGGTCCCATTGCTCTGCTCACTATACACACACTGGGGTCCCATTGCTCTGCTCGCTACACACACATCGGAGTCTCAGTCTCTGCTCACTATACACACACTGGAGTCCCATTGCTCTGCTCGCTACACACACATCGGGGTCTCAGTCTCTGCTCACTATACACTCACTGGAGTCACATTGCTCTGGTCGCTACACACACATCGGGGTCACATTCCTCTGCGCACTACACACGCACTGGAGTCCCATTGCTCTGCTCACTACACACACATTGGGGTCTCAGTCTCTGCTCACTACACACACACTGGGGTCCAATTCCTCTGCTCACTATACACACATCGGGGTCTCAGTCTCTGCTGACTATACACACACTGGAGTCCAATTGCTCTGCTCGCAACACAAACATCGGGTTCTCAGTCTCTGCTCACTACCCACACACTGGAGTCCCATTGCTCTGCTCACTACACACACACTGGAGTCGCATTGCTCTGCTCACTATACAGACATCGGGGTCTCAGTCTCTGCTCACTGTACACACACTGGAGTCCCTTTGCTCTGGTTGCTACACACAGATTGGGGTCCCATTGCACTGCACGCTGCACGCAGATTGGGTTCCCATTGCTCTGCTCACTTTACACACACCAGAATCCAATTCCTCTGCTCACTATACACACACTGGAGTCCCATTACTCTGCTCGCTACACACACATCGGGGTCTCAGTCTCTGCTCACTACACACACATTGGAGTCCCATTGCTCTGCTGGCTACACACACATCGGGGTCCTATTGCTCTGCTCACTATACACACACTGGAGTTCCATTGCTCTGATTGCTACACACACATCGGGGTCCCATTGCTCTGCTGACTACACACACACTGGGGTCCCATTGCTCTGCTCACTACACACACATTGGTGTCCCATTGCTCTGCTGACTACACACACACTGGGGTCCAATTCCTCTGCTCGCAACACACACATTGGGGTCTCAGTCTCTGCTCACTACACACACACTGGGGTCCAATTCCTCTGCTCACTACACACATACTGGAGTCCCATTGCTCTGCTCACTACACACACATCGGTGTCTCAGTCTCTGCTCACTACACACACACTGGAGTCCCATTGCTCTGCTCCCTACACACACATCGGGGTCCTATTGCTCTGCTCACTATACCCACACCGGGGTCTCAGTCAGTGCTCACTGTACACACACTGGAGTCCCTTTGCTCTGCTTGCTACACACACATTGAGGTCCCATTGCACTGCACGCTGCACGCACATTGGGTTCCCATTGCTCTGCTCACTATACACACAGCAGAATCCAATTCCTCTGCTCACTATACACACACTGGGGTCCCATTGCTCTGCTCACTACACACACATTGGGGTCCCATTGGTCTGCTGACTACAGACACACACTGGGGTCCATTTCCTCTGCTCGCAACACACACATCGGGGTCTCAGTCTCTGCTCACTACTCACACACTAGGGTCCAATTCCTCTGCTCACTATACACACATCGGGGTCTCAGTCTCTGCTCACTATACACAAACTGGAGTTCCATTGCTCTGATTGCTACACACACATCTGGGTCTCAGTCTCTGCTCACTACACACACACTGGAGTCCCATTGCTCTTCTCACCACACACATCGGTGTCTCAGTCTCTGCTCACTACACACACACTGGATTCCCATTGCTCTGCTCCCTGCACACACATCGGGGTCTCAGTCTCTGCTCACTATCCACACACTAGAGTCCCATTGCTCTGCTCACTACACACACATCAGGGTCCCATTGCTCTGCTCACTATACACACACTGGGGTCCCATTGCTCTGCTCGCTACACACACATCGGGGTCTCAGTCTCTGCTCACTATACACACATTGGAGTCCCATTGCTCTGCTAGCTACACACACATCGGGGTCTCAGTCTCTGCTGACTATACACACACTGGAGTCCAATTGCTCTGCTCGCAACACACACATCGGGTTCTCAGTCTCTGCTCACTACCTACACACTGGAGTCCCATTGCTCTGCTCACTACACACACACTGGAGTCGCATTGCTTTGCTCACTACACGCACATCGGGGTCCCATTCCTCTGCTCAATACACACACACTGGGGTCCAATTCCTCTGTTCACTATACACACATCGGGGTCTCAGTCTCTGCTCACTGTACACACACTGGAGTCCCTTTGCTCTGCTTGCTACACACAGATTGGGGTCCCATTGCACTGCACGCTGCACGCACATTGGGTTCCCATTGCTCTGCTCACTATAATACACACACCAGAATCCAATTCCTCTGCTCACTATACACACACTGGAGTCCCATTGCTCTGCTCGCTACACACACATCGGGGTCTCAGTCTCTGCTCACTACACACACACTGGAGTCCCATTGCTCTGCTCTATACACACACATCGGGGTCTCAGTCTCTGCTCACTACACACACATTGGAGTCCCATTGCTGTGCTGGCTACACACACATCGGGGTCCTATTGCTCTGCTCAATATACACACTGGAGTTCCATTGCTCTGATTGCTTCACACACATCTGGGTCTCAGTCTCTGCTCACTACACACACACTGGAGTCCCATTGCTCTTCTCACCACACACATCGGTGTCTCAGTCTCTGCTCACTGCACACACACTGGATTCCCATTGCTCTGCTCCCTGCACACACATCGGGGTCTCAGTCTCTGCTCACTATCCACACACTAGAGTCCCATTGCTCTGCTCGCTACACACACATCAGGGTCCCATTGCTCTGCTCACTATACACACACTGGGGTCCCATTGCTCTGCTCGCTACACACACATCGGAGTCTCAGTCTCTGCTCACTATACACTCACTGGAGTCACATTCCTCTGCTTGCTACACACACATCAGGGTCACATTCCTCTGCGCACTACACACGCACTGGAGTCCCATTGCTCTGCTCACTACACACACATTGGGGTCTCAGTCTCTGCTCACTACACACACACTGGGGTCCAATTCCTCTGCTCACTATACACACATCGGGGTCTCAGTCTCTGCTCACTATACACACACTGGAGTCCAATTGCTCTGCTCGCAACACACACATCGGGTTCTCAGTCTCTGCTCACTACCCACACACTGGAGTCCCATTGCTCTGCTCACTACACACACACTGGAGTCGCATTGCTCTGCTCACTATACAGACATCGGGGTCTCAGTCTCTGCTCACTATACACACACTGGAGTCCAATTGCTCTGCTCGCAACACACACATCGGGTTCTCAGTCTCTGCTCACTACCCACACACTGGAGTCCCATTGCTCTGCTCACTACACACACACTGGAGTCGCATTGCTCTGCTCACTATACAGACATCGGGGTCTCAGTCTCTGCTCACTGTACACACACTGGAGTCCCTTTGCTCTGGTTGCTACACACAGATTGGGGTCCCATTGCACTGCACGCTGCACGCACATAGGGTTCCCATTGCTCTGCTCACTATACACACACCAGAATCCAATTCCTCTGCTCACTATACACACACTGGAGTCCCATTGCTCTGCTCGCTACACACACATCGGGGTCTCAGTCTCTGCTCACTACACACACACACCGGAGTCCCATTGCTCTGCTCTCTACACACACATCGGCGTCTCAGTCTCTGCTCACTACACACACATTGGAGTCCCATTGCTCTGCTGGCTACACACACATCGGGGTCCTATTGCTCTGCTCACTATACACACACTGGAGTTCCATTGCTCTGATTGCTACACACACATCGGGGTCCCATTGCTCTGCTGACTACACACACACTGGGGTCCCATTGCTCTGCTCACTACACACACATTGGTGTCCCATTGCTCTGCTGACTACACACACACTGGAGTCCCATTGCTCTGCTCGCTACACACACATCGGTGTCTCAGTCTCTGCTCACTACACACACACTGGAGTCCCATTGCTCTGCTCCCTACACACACATCGGGGTCCTATTGCTCTGCTCACTATACACACACCGGGGTCTCAGTCAGTGCTCACTGTACACACACTGGAGTCCCATTGCTCTGCTCGCTACACACACATCGGGGTCTCAGTCTCTGCTCACTGTACACACACTGGAGTCCCTTTGCTCTGCTTGCTACACACACATTGGGGTCCCATTGCACTGCACGCTGCACGCACATTGGGTTCCCATTGCTCTGCTCACTATACACACAGCAGAATCCAATTCCTCTGCTCACTATACACACACTGGGGTCCCATTGCTCTGCTCACTACACACATATTGGGGTCCCATTGGTCTGCTGACTACAGACACACACTGGGGTCCATTTCCTCTGCTCGCAGCACACACATCGGGGTCTCAGTCTCTGCTCACTACTCACACACTAGGGTCCAATTCCTCTGCTCACTATACACACATCGGGGTCTCAGTCTCTGCTCACTATACACAAACTGGAGTCCCATTGCTCTGCTCGCAACACACACATCGGGGTCTCAGTCTCTGCTCACTACACACACACTGGAGTCCCATTGCTCTGCTCACTACACACACACTGGAGTCGCATTGCTCTGCTCACTACACACACATCGGGGTCCCATTGCTCTGCTCACTACACACACACTGGGGTCCAATGCCTCTGCTCACTATACACACATCGGGGTCTCAGTCTCTGCTCACTATAGACACACTGGAGTCCCATTGCTCTACTCACTACACACACATCGGGGTCTCAGTCTCTGTTCACTACACACACACTGGAGTCCAAATGCTCTGCTCGCTACACACATATCGGGGTCTCAGTCTCTGCTCACTACACACACACTGGAGTCACATTGCTCTGCTCACTATACACACATCGGGGTCTCAGTCTGTGCTCACTATACACACACTGGAGTCCCTTTGCTCTGCTTGCTACACACACATTGAGGTCCCATTGCACTGCACGCTGCACGCACATTGGGTTCCCATTGCTCTGCTCACTATACACACAGCAGAATCCAATTCCTCTGCTCACTATACACACACTGGGGTCCCATTGCTCTGCTCACTACACACACATTGGGGTCCCATTGGTCTGCTGACTACAGACACACACTGGGGTCCATTTCCTCTGCTCGCAACACACACATCGGGGTCTCAGTCTCTGCTCACTACTCACACGCTAGGGTCCAATTCCTCTGCTCACTATACACACATCGGGGTCTCAGTCTCTGCTCACTATACACAAACTGGAGTTCCATTGCTCTGATTGCTACACACACATCTGGGTCTCAGTCTCTGCTCACTACACACACACTGGAGTCCCATTGCTCTTCTCACCACACACATCGGTGTCTCAGTCTCTGCTCACTACACACACATTGGATTCCCATTGCTCTGCTCCCTGCACACACATCGGGGTCTCAGTCTCTGCTCACTATCCACACACTAGAGTCCCATTGCTCTGCTCACTACACACACATCAGGGTCCCATTGCTCTGCTCACTATACACACACTGGGGTCCCATTGCTCTGCTCGCTACACACACATCGGGGTCTCAGTCTCTGCTCACTATACACACATTGGAGTCCCATTGCTCTGCTAGCTACACACACATCGGGGTCTCAGTCTCTGCTGACTATACACACACTGGAGTCCAATTGCTCTGCTCGCAACACACACATCGGGTTCTCAGTCTCTGCTCACTACCTACACACTGGAGTCCCATTGCTCTGCTCACTACACACACACTGGAGTCGCATTGCTCTGCTCACTACACGCACATCGGGGTCCCATTCCTCTGCTCACTACACACACACTGGGGTCCAATTCCTCTGTTCACTATACACACATCGGGGTCTCAGTCTCTGCTCACTGTACACACACTGGAGTCCCTTTGCTCTGGTTGCTACACACAGATTGGGGTCCCATTGCACTGCACGCTGCACGCACATAGGGTTCCCATTGCTCTGCTCACTATACACACACCAGAATCCAATTCCTCTGCTCACTATACACACACTGGAGTCCCATTGCTCTGCTCGCTACACACACATCGGGGTCTCAGTCTCTGCTCACTACACACACACCGGAGTCCCATTGCTCTGCTCTCTACACACACATCGGCGTCTCAGTCTCTGCTCACTACACACACATTGGAGTCCCATTGCTCTGCTGGCTACACACACATCGGGGTCCTATTGCTCTGCTCACTATACACACACTGGAGTTCCATTGCTCTGATTGCTACACACACATCGGGGTCTCAGTCTCTGCTCACTACACACACACTGGAGTCCCATTGCTCTTCTCACCACACACATCGGTGTCTCAGTCTCTGCTCACTGCACACACACTGGATTCCCATTGCTCTGCTCCCTGCACACACATCGGGGTCTCAGTCTCTGCTCACTATCCACACACTAGAGTCCCATTGCTCTGCTCGCTACACACACATCAGGGTCCCATTGCTCTGCTCACTATACACACACTGGGGTCCCATTGCTCTGCTCGCTACACACACATCGGAGTCTCAGTCTCTGCTCACTATACACACACTGGAGTCCCATTGCTCTGCTCGCTACACACACATCGGGGTCTCAGTCTCTGCTCACTATACACTCACTGGAGTCACATTCCTCTGCTTGCTACACACACATCGGGGTCACATTCCTCTGCGCACTACACACGCACTGGAGTCCCATTGCTCTGCTCACTACACACACATTGGGGTCTCAGTCTCTGCTCACTACACACACACTGGGGTCCCATTGCTCTGCTCACTACACACACACTGGAGTCGCATTGCTCTGCTCACTATACAGACATCGGGGTCTCAGTCTCTGCTCACTGTACACACACTGGAGTCCCTTTGCTCTGGTTGCTACACACAGATTGGGGTCCCATTGCACTGCACGCTGCACGCACATAGGGTTCCCATTGCTCTGCTCACTATACACACACCAGAATCCAATTCCTCTGCTCACTATACACACACTGGAGTCCCATTGCTCTGCTCGCTACACACACATCGGGGTCTCAGTCTCTGCTCACTACACACACACCGGAGTCCCATTGCTCTGCTCTCTACACACACATCGGCGTCTCAGTCTCTGCTCACTACACACACATTGGAGTCCCATTGCTCTGCTGGCTACACACACATCGGGGTCCTATTGCTCTGCTCACTATACACACACTGGAGTTCCATTGCTCTGATTGCTACACACACATCGGGGTCCCATTGCTCTGCTGACTACACACACACTGGGGTCCCATTGCTCTGCTCACTACACACACATTGGTGTCCCATTGCTCTGCTGACTACACACACACTGGAGTCCCATTGCTCTGCTCGCTACACACGCATCGGTGTCTCAGTCTCTGCTCACTACACACACACTGGAGTCCCATTGCTCTGCTCCCTACACACACATCGGGGTCCTATTGCTCTGCTCACTATACACACACCGGGGTCTCAGTCAGTGCTCACTGTACACACACTGGAGTCCCATTGCTCTGCTCGCTACACACACATCGGGGTCTCAGTCTCTGCTCACTGTACACACACTGGAGTCCCTTTGCTCTGCTTGCTACACACACATTGGGGTCCCATTGCACTGCACGCTGCACGCACATTGGGTTCCCATTGCTCTGCTCACTATACACACAGCAGAATCCAATTCCTCTGCTCACTATACACACACTGGGGTCCCATTGCTCTGCTCACTACACACATATTGGGGTCCCATTGGTCTGCTGACTACAGACACACACTGGGGTCCATTTCCTCTGCTCGCAGCACACACATCGGGGTCTCAGTCTCTGCTCACTACTCACACACTAGGGTCCAATTCCTTTGCTCACTATACACACATCGGGGTCTCAGTCTCTGCTCACTATACACAAACTGGAGTCCCATTGCTCTGCTCGCAACACACACATCGGGGTCTCAGTCTCTGCTCACTACACACACACTGGAGTCCCATTGCTCTGCTCACTACACACACACTGGAGTCGCATTGCTCTGCTCGCTACACACACATCGGGGTCCCATTGCTCTGCTCACTACACACACACTGGAGTCCAATGCCTCTGCTCACTATACACACATCGGGGTCTCAGTCTCTGCTCACTATAGACACACTGGAGTCCCATTGCTCTACTCACCACACACACATCGGGGTCTCAGTCTCTGTTCACTACACACACACTGGAGTCCAAATGCTCTGCTCGCTACACACACATCGGGGTCTCAGTCTCTGCTCACTACACACACACTGGAGTCCCATTGCTCTGCTCACTATACACACATCGGGGTCTCAGTCTGTGCTCACTATACACACACTGGAGTCCCATTGCTCTACTCACTACACACACATCGGGGTCTCAGTCTCTGCTCACTATGCACACACTGGAGTCCCATTGCTCGGCTCACTACACACACATCGGGGTCTCGGTCTCTGCTCACTATACACTCACTGGAGTCACATTGCTCTGCTCGTTACACACACATCGGGGTCACATTCCTCTGCGCACTACACACGCACTGGAGTCCCATTGCTCTGCTCACTACACACACATCGGGGTCTCAGTCTCTGCTCACTGTACACACACTGGAGTCCCTTTGCTCTGCTTGCTACACACACATTGGGGTCCAATTGCACTGCACGCTGCACGCACATTGGGTTCCCATTGCTCTGCTCACTATACACACAGCAGAATCCAATTCCTATGCTCACTATACACACACTGGGGTCCCATTGCTCTGCTCACTACACACACATTGGGGTCCCATTGGTCTGCTGACTACACACACACTGGGGTCCCATTGCTCTGCTGACTACACACACATTGGGGTCCCATTGGTCTGCTGACTACACACACACTGGGGTCCCATTGCTCTGCTCACTACACACACATTGGGGTCCATTTGCTCTGCGGACTTCACACACACTGGGGTCCAATTCCTCTGCTCGCAGCACACACATCGGGGTCTCAGTCACTGCTCACTATACACACACTGGAGTCCCATTGCTCTGCTCGCAACACACACATCGTGGTCTCAGTCTCTGCTCACTACACACACACTGGAGTCCCATTGCTCTGCTCACTACACACACACACTGGAGTCGCATTGCTCTGCTCGCTACACACACAGCGGGGTCCCATTGCTCTGCTCACTACACACACACTGGGGTCCAATGCCTCTGCTCACTATACACACATCGGGGTCTCAGTCTCTGCTCACTATACCCACCCTGGAGTCCCATTGCTCTGCTCGCTGCACACACATCGGGCTCTCAGTCTCTGCTCACTACACACACACACAGGAGTCCTATTGTTCTGCTCGCTACACACACATCGGGGTCTCAGTCTCTGCTCACTACACACACACTGGAGTCCCATTGCTCTGCTCGCTACACACACATCGGGGTCTCAGTCTCTGCTCACTACACACACACTGGAGTCCCATTGCTCTGCTCCCTACACACACATCGGGGTCTCATTCTCTGCTCACTATACACACACTGGAGTCCCATTGCTCTTCTCGCTACGCACACATCCAGGCTTCAGTCTCTGCTCACTATACACAGTCAGGAGTCCAATTGCTCTGCTCCCTACACACACATCGGGGTCCTATTGCTCTGCTCACTAAACACACACTGGGGTCCCAGTCTCTGCTCACTACACACACACCGGAGTCCCATTGCACTGCACTCTGCACGCACATTGGGTTCCCATTGCTCTGCTCACTATACACACACCAGAATCCAATTCCTCTGCTCACTATACACACACTGGAGTCCCATTGCTCTGCTCTCTACACACACATCGGGGTCCTATTGCTCTGCTCACTATACACACATTGGGGTCTCAGTCTCTGCTCACTATACACACACTGGAGTCCCATTGCTCTGCTCGCAACACACACATCGGGGTCTCAGTCTCTGCTCACTACACACACACTGGGGTCCAATTCCTCGGCTCACTATACACACATCGGGGTCTCAGTCTCTGCTCACTATACACACAGTGGAGTCCCATTGCCCTGCTCGCAACACACACATCGGAGTCTCAGTCTCTGCTCACTACACACACACTGGAGTCCCATTGCTCTGCTCACTACACACACACTGGAGTCCCATTGCTCTGCTCGCAACACACACATCGGGGTCTCAGGCTCTGGTCACTACACACGCACTGGAGTCCCATTGCTCTGCTCGCTACACACACATTGGGGTCTCATTGCACTGCACGCTGCACGCACATTGGGTTCCCATTGCTCTGCTCACTCTGCACACACCAGAATCCAATTCCTCTGCTCACTATACACACACTGGGGACCCATTGCTTTGCTCACTATACACACATTGGGGTCCCATTGCTCTGCTAACTACACACACACTGGGGTCCCATTGCTCTGCTCACTACACACACACTGGGTTCCAATTCCTCTGCTCGCAACATACACATCGGGGTCTCTGTCTCTGCTCACTACACACACACTGGGGTCCAATTCCTCTGCTCACTATACACACATCGGGGTCTCAGTCTCTGCTCACTATACACACACTGGAGTCCCATTGCTCTGCTCGCAACACACACATCGGGGTCTCATTCTCTGCTCACTATACACACACTGGAGTCCCATTGCTCTTCTCGCTACGCACACATCCGGGCTTCAGTCTCTGCTCACTATACACAGTCAGGTGTCCAATTGCTCTGCTCCCTACACACACATCGGGGTCCTATTGCTCTGCTCACTAAACACACACTGGGGTCCCAGTCTCTGCTCACTACAGACACACCGGAGTCCCATTGCACTGCACTCTGCACGCACATTGGATTCCCATTGCTCTGCTCACTATACACACACCAGAATCCAATTCCTCTGCTCACTATACACACACTGGAGTCCCATTGCTCTGCTCGCTACACACACATCGGGGTCTCAGTCTCTGCTCACTACACACACACTGGAGTCCCATTGCTCTGCTCTCTACACACACATCGGGGTCCTATTGCTCTGCTCACTATACACACATTGGGGTCTCAGTCTCTGCTCACTATACACACACTGGAGTCCCATTGCTCTGCTCGCAACACACACATCGGGGTCTCAGTCTCTGCTCACTACACACACACTGGGGTCCAATTCCTCGGCTCACTATACACACATCGGGGTCTCAGTCTCTGCTCACTATACACACAGTGGAGTCCCATTGCCCTGCTCGCAACACACACATCGGAGTCTCAGTCTCTGCTCACTACACACACACTGGAGTCCCATTGCTCTGCTCACTACACACACACTGGAGTCCCATTGCTCTGCTCGCAACACACACATCGGGGTCTCAGGCTCTGTTCACTACACACGCACTGGAGTCCCATTGCTCTGCTCGCTACACACACATTGGGGTCTCATTGCACTGCACGCTGCACGCACATTGGGTTCCCATTGCTCTGCTCACTCTGCACACACCAGAATCCAATTCCTCTGCTCACTATACACACACTGGGGACCCATTGCTTTGCTCACTATACACACATTGGGGTCCCATTGCTCTGCTAACTACACACACACTGGGGTCCCATTGCTCTGCTCACTACACACACACTGGGTTCCAATTCCTCTGCTCGCAACATACACATCGGGGTCTCTGTCTCTGCTCACTACACACACACTGGGGTCCAATTCCTCTGCTCACTATACACACATCGGGGTCTCAGTCTCTGCTCACTATACACACACTGGAGTCCCATTGCTCTTCTCGCAACACACACATCGGGGTCTCAGTCTCTGCTCACTACACACACACTGGAGTCCCATTGCTCTGCTCGCTACACACACATCGGTGTCTCAGTCTCTGCTCACTACACACACACTGGAGTCCCATTGCTCTGCTCGCTACACACACATCGGGGTCTCAGTCTCTGCTCACTATACGCACACTGGAGTCCCATTGTTCTGCTTCCTACACACACATCGGGGTCCTATTGCTCTGCTCACTATACACACACCGGGGTCTCAGTCTCTGCTCACTATACACACAGTGGAGTCCCATTGCCCTGCTCGCAACACACACATCGGAGTCTCAGTCTCTGCTCACTACACACACACTGGAGTCCCATTGCTCTGCTCACTACACACACACTGGAGTCCCATTGCTCTGCTCGCAACACACACATCGGGGTCTCAGGCTCTGTTCACTACACACACACTGGAGTCCCATTGCTCTGCTCGCGACACACACATTGCGGTCTCATTGCACTGCACGCTGCACGCACATTGGGTTCCCATTGCTCTGCTCACTATAATACACACACCAGAATCCAATTCCTCTGCTCACTATACACACACTGGAGTCCCATTGCTCTGCTCGCTACACACACATCGGGGTCTCAGTCTCTGCTCACTACACTCACACTGGAGTCCCATTGCTCTGCTCTATACACACACATCGGGGTCTCAGTCTCTGCTCACTACACACACATTGGAGTCCCATTCCTGTGCTGGCTACACACACATCGGGGTCCTATTGCTCTGCTCAATATACACACTGGAGTTCCATTGCTCTGATTGCTACACACACATCTGGGTCTCAGTCTCTGCTCACTACACACACACTGGAGTCCCATTGCTCTTCTCACCACACACATCGGTGTCTCAGTCTCTGCTCACTATACACACACTGGAGTCCCATTGCTCTGCTCGCTACACACACATCGGGGTCTCAGTCTCTGCTCACTATACACTCACTGGAGTCACATTCCTCTGCTTGCTACACACACATCGGGGTCACATTCCTCTGCGCACTACACACGCACTGGAGTCCCATTGCTCTGCTCACTACACACACATTGGGGTCTCAGTCTCTGCTCACTACACACACACTGGGGTCCCATTGCTCTGCTCACTACACACACACTGGAGTCGCATTGCTCTGCTCACTATACAGACATCGGGGTCTCAGTCTCTGCTCACTGTACACACACTGGAGTCCCTTTGCTCTGGTTGCTACACACAGATTGGGGTCCCATTGCACTGCACGCTGCACGCACATAGGGTTCCCATTGCTCTGCTCACTATACACACACCAGAATCCAATTCCTCTGCTCACTATACACACACTGGAGTCCCATTGCTCTGCTCGCTACACACACATCGGGGTCTCAGTCTCTGCTCACTACACACACACCGGAGTCCCATTGCTCTGCTCTCTACACACACATCGGCGTCTCAGTCTCTGCTCACTACACACACATTGGAGTCCCATTGCTCTGCTGGCTACACACACATCGGGGTCCTATTGCTCTGCTCACTATACACACACTGGAGTTCCATTGCTCTGATTGCTACACACACATCGGGGTCCCATTGCTCTGCTGACTACACACACACTGGGGTCCCATTGCTCTGCTCACTACACACACATTGGTGTCCCATTGCTCTGCTGACTACACACACACTGGAGTCCCATTGCTCTGCTCGCTACACACGCATCGGTGTCTCAGTCTCTGCTCACTACACACACACTGGAGTCCCATTGCTCTGCTCCCTACACACGCATCGGGGTCCTATTGCTCTGCTCACTATACACACACCGGGGTCTCAGTCAGTGCTCACTGTACACACACTGGAGTCCCATTGCTCTGCTCGCTACACACACATCGGGGTCTCAGTCTCTGCTCACTGTACACACACTGGAGTCCCTTTGCTCTGCTTGCTACACACACATTGGGGTCCCATTGCACTGCACGCTGCACGCACATTGGGTTCCCATTGCTCTGCTCACTATACACACAGCAGAATCCAATTCCTCTGCTCACTATACACACACTGGGGTCCCATTGCTCTGCTCACTACACACATATTGGGGTCCCATTGGTCTGCTGACTACAGACACACACTGGGGTCCATTTCCTCTGCTCGCAGCACACACATCGGGGTCTCAGTCTCTGCTCACTACTCACACACTAGGGTCCAATTCCTCTGCTCACTATACACACATCGGGGTCTCAGTCTCTGCTCACTATACACAAACTGGAGTCCCATTGCTCTGCTCGCAACACACACATCGGGGTCTCAGTCTCTGCTCACTACACACACACTGGAGTCCCATTGCTCTGCTCACTACACACACACTGGAGTCGCATTGCTCTGCTCGCTACACACACATCGGGGTCCCATTGCTCTGCTCACTACACACACACTGGAGTCCAATGCCTCTGCTCACTATACACACATCGGGGTCTCAGTCTCTGCTCACTATAGACACACTGGAGTCCCATTGCTCTACTCACCACACACACATCGGGGTCTCAGTCTCTGTTCACTACACACACACTGGAGTCCAAATGCTCTGCTCGCTACACACACATCGGGGTCTCAGTCTCTGCTCACTACACACACACTGGAGTCCCATTGCTCTGCTCACTATACACACATCGGGGTCTCAGTCTGTGCTCACTATACACACACTGGAGTCCCATTGCTCTACTCACTACACACACATCGGGGTCTCAGTCTCTGCTCACTATGCACACACTGGAGTCCCATTGCTCGGCTCACTACACACACATCGGGGTCTCGGTCTCTGCTCACTATACACTCACTGGAGTCACATTGCTCTGCTCGTTACACACACATCGGGGTCACATTCCTCTGCGCACTACACACGCACTGGAGTCCCATTGCTCTGCTCACTACACACACATCGGGGTCTCAGTCTCTGCTCACTGTACACACACTGGAGTCCCTTTGCTCTGCTTGCTACACACACATTGGGGTCCAATTGCACTGCACGCTGCACGCACATTGGGTTCCCATTGCTCTGCTCACTATACACACAGCAGAATCCAATTCCTATGCTCACTATACACACACTGGGGTCCCATTGCTCTGCTCACTACACACACATTGGGGTCCCATTGGTCTGCTGACTACACACACACTGGGGTCCCATTGCTCTGCTGACTACACACACATTGGGGTCCCATTGGTCTGCTGACTACACACACACTGGGGTCCCATTGCTCTGCTCACTACACACACATTGGGGTCCCATTGCTCTGCGGACTTCACACACACTGGGGTCCAATTCCTCTGCTCGCAGCACACACATCGGGGTCTCAGTCACTGCTCACTATACACACACTGGAGTCCCATTGCTCTGCTCGCAACACACACATCGTGGTCTCAGTCTCTGCTCACTACACACACACTGGAGTCCCATTGCTCTGCTCACTACACACACACACTGGAGTCGCATTGCTCTGCTCGCTACACACACAGCGGGGTCCCATTGCTCTGCTCACTACACACACACTGGGGTCCAATGCCTCTGCTCACTATACACACATCGGGGTCTCAGTCTCTGCTCACTATACCCACCCTGGAGTCCCATTGCTCTGCTCGCTGCACACACATCGGGCTCTCAGTCTCTGCTCACTACACACACACACAGGAGTCCTATTGTTCTGCTCGCTACACACACATCGGGGTCTCAGTCTCTGCTCACTACACACACACTGGAGTCCCATTGCTCTGCTCGCTACACACACATCGGGGTCTCAGTCTCTGCTCACTACACACACACTGGAGTCCCATTGCTCTGCTCCCTACACACACATCGGGGTCTCATTCTCTGCTCACTATACACACACTGGAGTCCCATTGCTCTTCTCGCTACGCACACATCCAGGCTTCAGTCTCTGCTCACTATACACAGTCAGGAGTCCAATTGCTCTGCTCCCTACACACACATCGGGGTCCTATTGCTCTGCTCACTAAACACACACTGGGGTCCCAGTCTCTGCTCACTACACACACACCGGAGTCCCATTGCACTGCACTCTGCACGCACATTGGGTTCCCATTGCTCTGCTCACTATACACACACCAGAATCCAATTCCTCTGCTCACTATACACACACTGGAGTCCCATTGCTCTGCTCGCTACACACACATCGGGGTCTCAGTCTCTGCTCACTACACACACACTGGAGTCCCATTGCTCTGCTCACTATACACACATCGGGGTCTCAGTCTGTGCTCACTATACACACACTGGAGTCCCATTGCTCTACTCACTACACACACATCGGGGTCTCAGTCTCTGCTCACTATGCACACACTGGAGTCCCATTGCTCGGCTCACTACACACACATCGGGGTCTCGGTCTCTGCTCACTATACACTCACTGGAGTCACATTGCTCTGCTCGTTACACACACATCGGGGTCACATTCCTCTGCGCACTACACACGCACTGGAGTCCCATTGCTCTGCTCACTACACACACATCGGGGTCTCAGTCTCTGCTCACTGTACACACACTGGAGTCCCTTTGCTCTGCTTGCTACACACACATTGGGGTCCAATTGCACTGCACGCTGCACGCACATTGGGTTCCCATTGCTCTGCTCACTATACACACAGCAGAATCCAATTCCTATGCTCACTATACACACACTGGGGTCCCATTGCTCTGCTCACTACACACACATTGGGGTCCCATTGGTCTGCTGACTACACACACACTGGGGTCCCATTGCTCTGCTGACTACACACACATTGGGGTCCCATTGGTCTGCTGACTACACACACACTGGGGTCCCATTGCTCTGCTCACTACACACACATTGGGGTCCCATTGCTCTGCGGACTTCACACACACTGGGGTCCAATTCCTCTGCTCGCAGCACACACATCGGGGTCTCAGTCACTGCTCACTATACACACACTGGAGTCCCATTGCTCTGCTCGCAACACACACATCGTGGTCTCAGTCTCTGCTCACTACACACACACTGGAGTCCCATTGCTCTGCTCACTACACACACACACTGGAGTCGCATTGCTCTGCTCGCTACTTACACAGCGGGGTCCCATTGCTCTGCTCACTACACACACACTGGGGTCCAATGCCTCTGCTCACTATACACACATCGGGGTCTCAGTCTCTGCTCACTATACCCACCCTGGAGTCCCATTGCTCTGCTCGCTGCACACACATCGGGCTCTCAGTCTCTGCTCACTACACACACACACACAGGAGTCCTATTGTTCTGCTCGCTACACACACATCGGGGTCTCAGTCTCTGCTCACTACACACACACTGGAGTCCCATTGCTCTGCTCGCTACACACACATCGGGGTCTCAGTCTCTGCTCACTACACACACACTGGAGTCCCATTGCTCTGCTCCCTACACACACATCGGGGTCTCATTCTCTGCTCACTATACACACACTGGAGTCCCATTGCTCTTCTCGCTACGCACACATCCAGGCTTCAGTCTCTGCTCACTATACACAGTCAGGAGTCCAATTGCTCTGCTCCCTACACACACATCGGGGTCCTATTGCTCTGCTCACTAAACACACACTGGGGTCCCAGTCTCTGCTCACTACACACACACCGGAGTCCCATTGCACTGCACTCTGCACGCACATTGGGTTCCCATTGCTCTGCTCACTATACACACACCAGAATCCAATTCCTCTGCTCACTATACACACACTGGAGTCCCATTGCTCTGCTCTCTACACACACATCGGGGTCCTATTGCTCTGCTCACTATACACACATTGGGGTCTCAGTCTCTGCTCACTATACACACACTGGAGTCCCATTGCTCTGCTCGCAACACACACATCGGGGTCTCAGTCTCTGCTCACTACACACACACTGGGGTCCAATTCCTCGGCTCACTATACACACATCGGGGTCTCAGTCTCTGCTCACTATACACACAGTGGAGTCCCATTGCCCTGCTCGCAACACACACATCGGAGTCTCAGTCTCTGCTCACTACACACACACTGGAGTCCCATTGCTCTGCTCACTACACACACACTGGAGTCCCATTGCTCTGCTCGCAACACACACATCGGGGTCTCAGGCTCTGGTCACTACACACGCACTGGAGTCCCATTGCTCTGCTCGCTACACACACATTGGGGTCTCATTGCACTGCACGCTGCACGCACATTGGGTTCCCATTGCTCTGCTCACTCTGCACACACCAGAATCCAATTCCTCTGCTCACTATACACACACTGGGGACCCATTGCTTTGCTCACTATACACACATTGGGGTCCCATTGCTCTGCTAACTACACACACACTGGGGTCCCATTGCTCTGCTCACTACACACACACTGGGTTCCAATTCCTCTGCTCGCAACATACACATCGGGGTCTCTGTCTCTGCTCACTACACACACACTGGGGTCCAATTCCTCTGCTCACTATACACACATCGGGGTCTCAGTCTCTGCTCACTATACACACACTGGAGTCCCATTGCTCTGCTCGCAACACACACATCGGGGTCTCATTCTCTGCTCACTATACACACACTGGAGTCCCATTGCTCTTCTCGCTACGCACACATCCGGGCTTCAGTCTCTGCTCACTATACACAGTCAGGTGTCCAATTGCTCTGCTCCCTACACACACATCGGGGTCCTATTGCTCTGCTCACTAAACACACACTGGGGTCCCAGTCTCTGCTCACTACAGACACACCGGAGTCCCATTGCACTGCACTCTGCACGCACATTGGATTCCCATTGCTCTGCTCACTATACACACACCAGAATCCAATTCCTCTGCTCACTATACACACACTGGAGTCCCATTGCTCTGCTCGCTACACACACATCGGGGTCTCAGTCTCTGCTCACTACACACACACTGGAGTCCCATTGCTCTGCTCTCTACACACACATCGGGGTCCTATTGCTCTGCTCACTATACACACATTGGGGTCTCAGTCTCTGCTCACTATACACACACTGGAGTCCCATTGCTCTGCTCGCAACACACACATCGGGGTCTCAGTCTCTGCTCACTACACACACACTGGGGTCCAATTCCTCGGCTCACTATACACACATCGGGGTCTCAGTCTCTGCTCACTATACACACAGTGGAGTCCCATTGCCCTGCTCGCAACACACACATCGGAGTCTCAGTCTCTGCTCACTACACACACACTGGAGTCCCATTGCTCTGCTCACTACACACACACTGGAGTCCCATTGCTCTGCTCGCAACACACACATCGGGGTCTCAGGCTCTGTTCACTACACACGCACTGGAGTCCCATTGCTCTGCTCGCTACACACACATTGGGGTCTCATTGCACTGCACGCTGCACGCACATTGGGTTCCCATTGCTCTGCGCACTCTGCACACACCAGAATCCAATTCCTCTGCTCACTATACACACACTGGGGACCCATTGCTTTGCTCACTATACACACATTGGGGTCCCATTGCTCTGCTAACTACACACACACTGGGGTCCCATTGCTCTGCTCACTACACACACACTGGGTTCCAATTCCTCTGCTCGCAACATACACATCGGGGTCTCTGTCTCTGCTCACTACACACACACTGGGGTCCAATTCCTCTGCTCACTATACACACATCGGGGTCTCAGTCTCTGCTCACTATACACACACTGGAGTCCCATTGCTCTTCTCGCAACACACACATCGGGGTCTCAGTCTCTGCTCACTACACACACACTGGAGTCCCATTGCTCTGCTCGCTACACACACATCGGTGTCTCAGTCTCTGCTCACTACACACACACTGGAGTCCCATTGCTCTGCTCGCTACACACACTTCGGGGTCTCAGTCTCTGCTCACTATACGCACACTGGAGTCCCATTGTTCTGCTCCCTACACACACATCGGGGTCCTATTGCTCTGCTCACTATACACACACCGGGGTCTCAGTCTCTGCTCACTATACACACAGTGGAGTCCCATTGCCCTGCTCGCAACACACACATCGGAGTCTCAGTCTCTGCTCACTACACACACACTGGAGTCCCATTGCTCTGCTCACTACACACACACTGGAGTCCCATTGCTCTGCTTGCAACACACACATCGGGGTCTCAGGCTCTGTTCACTACACACACACTGGAGTCCCATTGCTCTGCTCGCTACACACACATTGCGGTCTCATTGCACTGCACGCTGCACGCACATTGGGTTCCCATTGCTCTGCTCACTCTGCACACACCAGAATCCAATTCCTCTGCTCACTATACACACACTGGGGACCCATTGCTTTGCTCACTATACACACATTGGGGTCCCATTGCTCTGCTAACTACACACACACTGGGGTCCCATTGCTCTGCTCACTACACACACACTGGGTTCCAATTCCTCTGCTCGCAACATACACATCGGGGTCTCTGTCTCTGCTCACTACACACACACTGGGGTCCAATTCCTCTGCTCACTATACACACATCGGGGTCTCAGTCTCTGCTCACTATACACACACTGGAGTCCCATTGCTCTTCTCGCAACACACACATCGGGGTCTCAGTCTCTGCTCACTACACACACACTGGAGTCCCATTGCTCTGCTCGCTACACACACATCGGTGTCTCAGTCTCTGCTCACTACACACACACTGGAGTCCCATTGCTCTGCTCGCTACACACACATCGGGGTCTCAGTCTCTGCTCACTATATGCACACTGGAGTCCCATTGTTCTGCTCCCTACACACACATCGGGGTCCTATTGCTCTGCTCACTATACACACACCGGGGTCTCAGTCTCTGCTCACTATACACACACTGGAGTCCCATTGCTCTGCTCGCTACACACACATCGGGGTCTCAGTCTCTGCTCACTGTACACACTCTGGAGTCCCTTTGCTCTGCTTGCTACACACACATCGGGGTCCCATTGCTCTGCTCACTACACACACACTGGGGTCCAATGCCTCTGCTCACTATACACACATCGGGGTCTCAGTCTCTGCTCACTATAGACACACTGGAGTCCCATTGCTCTACTCACTACACACACATCGGGGTCTCAGTCTCTGTTCACTACACACACACTGGAGTCCAAATGCTCTGCTCGCTACACACACATCGGGGTCTCAGTCTCTGCTCACTACACACACACTGGAGTCCCATTGCTCTGCTCACTATACACACATCGGGGTCTCAGTCTGTGCTCACTATACACACACTGGAGTCCCTTTGCTCTGCTTGCTACACACACATTGAGGTCCCATTGCACTGCACGCTGCACGCACATTGGGTTCCCATTGCTCTGCTCACTATACACACAGCAGAATCCAATTCCTCTGCTCACTATACACACACTGGGGTCCCATTGCTCTGCTCACTACACACACATCGGGGTCTCAGTCTCTGCTCACTATGCACACTCATTGGGGTCCCATTGCTCTGCTCTCTATACACACACCAGATTTCCTTTGCTCTGCTCACTAAACACACACTGGGGTCCAATTCCTCTGCTCACTATACACACACCGGTTCCCATTGCTCTGCTCACTATACACACATCGGGGTCTCAGTCTCTGCTCACTATACACACTCTGGAGTCCCATTGCTCTGCTCGCTACACACACATCGGGGTTTCAGTCACTTCTCACTATACACACACTGGAGTCCCATTGCTCTTCTCGCAACACACACATTGGGGTCTCAGTCTCTGCTCACTACACACACACTGGAGTCCCATTGCTCTGCTCCCTACACACACATCGGGGTCTCATTCTCTGCTCACTATACACACACTGGAGTCCCATTGCTCTTCTCGCTACGCACACATCCGGGCTTCAGTCTCTGCTCACTATACACAGTCAGGTGTCCAATTGCTCTGCTCCCTACACACACATCGGGGTCCTATTGCTCTGCTCACTAAACACACACTGGGGTCCCAGTCTCTGCTCACTACACACACACCGGAGTCCCATTGCACTGCACTCTGCACGCACATTGGGTTCCCATTGCTCTGCTCACTATACACACACCAGAATCCAATTCCTCTGCTCACTATACACACACTGGAGTCCCATTGCTCTGCTCTCTACACACACATCGGGGTCCTATTGCTCTGCTCACTATACACACATTGGGGTCTCAGTCTCTGCTCACTATACACACACTGGAGTCCCATTGCTCTGCTCGCAACACACACATCGGGGTCTCAGTCTCTGCTCACTACACACACACTGGGGTCCAATTCCTCGGCTCACTATACACACATCGGGGTCTCAGTCTCTGCTCACTATACACACAGTGGAGTCCCATTGCCCTGCTCGCAACACACACATCGGAGTCTCAGTCTCTGCTCACTACACACACACTGGAGTCCCATTGCTCTGCTCACTACACACACACTGGAGTCCCATTGCTCTGCTCGCAACACACACATCGGGGTCTCAGGCTCTGGTCACTACACACGCACTGGAGTCCCATTGCTCTGCTCGCTACACACACATTGGGGTCTCATTGCACTGCACGCTGCACGCACATTGGGTTCCCATTGCTCTGCTCACTCTGCACACACCAGAATCCAATTCCTCTGCTCACTATACACACACTGGGGACCCATTGCTTTGCTCACTATACACACATTGGGGTCCCATTGCTCTGCTAACTACACACACACTGGGGTCCCATTGCTCTGCTCACTACACACACACTGGGTTCCAATTCCTCTGCTCGCAACATACACATCGGGGTCTCTGTCTCTGCTCACTACACACACACTGGGGTCCAATTCCTCTGCTCACTATACACACATCGGGGTCTCAGTCTCTGCTCACTATACACACACTGGAGTCCCATTGCTCTGCTCGCAACACACACATCGGGGTCTCATTCTCTGCTCACTATACACACACTGGAGTCCCATTGCTCTTCTCGCTACGCACACATCCGGGCTTCAGTCTCTGCTCACTATACACAGTCAGGTGTCCAATTGCTCTGCTCCCTACACACACATCGGGGTCCTATTGCTCTGCTCACTAAACACACACTGGGGTCCCAGTCTCTGCTCACTACAGACACACCGGAGTCCCATTGCACTGCACTCTGCACGCACATTGGATTCCCATTGCTCTGCTCACTATACACACACCAGAATCCAATTCCTCTGCTCACTATACACACACTGGAGTCCCATTGCTCTGCTCGCTACACACACATCGGGGTCTCAGTCTCTGCTCACTACACACACACTGGAGTCCCATTGCTCTGCTCTCTACACACACATCGGGGTCCTATTGCTCTGCTCACTATACACACATTGGGGTCTCAGTCTCTGCTCACTATACACACACTGGAGTCCCATTGCTCTGCTCGCAACACACACATCGGGGTCTCAGTCTCTGCTCACTACACACACACTGGGGTCCAATTCCTCGGCTCACTATACACACATCGGGGTCTCAGTCTCTGCTCACTATACACACAGTGGAGTCCCATTGCCCTGCTCGCAACACACACATCGGAGTCTCAGTCTCTGCTCACTACACACACACTGGAGTCCCATTGCTCTGCTCACTACACACACACTGGAGTCCCATTGCTCTGCTCGCAACACACACATCGGGGTCTCAGGCTCTGTTCACTACACACGCACTGGAGTCCCATTGCTCTGCTCGCTACACACACATTGGGGTCTCATTGCACTGCACGCTGCACGCACATTGGGTTCCCATTGCTCTGCTCACTCTGCACACACCAGAATCCAATTCCTCTGCTCACTATACACACACTGGGGACCCATTGCTTTGCTCACTATACACACATTGGGGTCCCATTGCTCTGCTAACTACACACACACTGGGGTCCCATTGCTCTGCTCACTACACACACACTGGGTTCCAATTCCTCTGCTCGCAACATACACATCGGGGTCTCTGTCTCTGCTCACTACACACACACTGGGGTCCAATTCCTCTGCTCACTATACACACATCGGGGTCTCAGTCTCTGCTCACTATACACACACTGGAGTCCCATTGCTCTTCTCGCAACACACACATCGGGGTCTCAGTCTCTGCTCACTACACACACACTGGAGTCCCATTGCTCTGCTCGCTACACACACATCGGTGTCTCAGTCTCTGCTCACTACACACACACTGGAGTCCCATTGCTCTGCTCGCTACACACACATCGGGGTCTCAGTCTCTGCTCACTATACGCACACTGGAGTCCCATTGTTCTGCTCCCTACACACACATCGGGGTCCTATTGCTCTGCTCACTATACACACACCGGGGTCTCAGTCTCTGCTCACTATACACACAGTGGAGTCCCATTGCCCTGCTCGCAACACACACATCGGAGTCTCAGTCTCTGCTCACTACACACACACTGGAGTCCCATTGCTCTGCTCACTACACACACACTGGAGTCCCATTGCTCTGCTTGCAACACACACATCGGGGTCTCAGGCTCTGTTCACTACACACACACTGGAGTCCCATTGCTCTGCTCGCTACACACACATTGCGGTCTCATTGCACTGCACGCTGCACGCACATTGGGTTCCCATTGCTCTGCTCACTCTGCACACACCAGAATCCAATTCCTCTGCTCACTATACACACACTGGGGACCCATTGCTTTGCTCACTATACACACATTGGGGTCCCATTGCTCTGCTAACTACACACACACTGGGGTCCCATTGCTCTGCTCACTACACACACACTGGGTTCCAATTCCTCTGCTCGCAACATACACATCGGGGTCTCTGTCTCTGCTCACTACACACACACTGGGGTCCAATTCCTCTGCTCACTATACACACATCGGGGTCTCAGTCTCTGCTCACTATACACACACTGGAGTCCCATTGCTCTTCTCGCAACACACACATCGGGGTCTCAGTCTCTGCTCACTACACACACACTGGAGTCCCATTGCTCTGCTCGCTACACACACATCGGTGTCTCAGTCTCTGCTCACTACACACACACTGGAGTCCCATTGCTCTGCTCGCTACACACACATCGGGGTCTCAGTCTCTGCTCACTATATGCACACTGGAGTCCCATTGTTCTGCTCCCTACACACACATCGGGGTCCTATTGCTCTGCTCACTATACACACACCGGGGTCTCAGTCTCTGCTCACTATACACACACTGGAGTCCCATTGCTCTGCTCGCTACACACACATCGGGGTCTCAGTCTCTGCTCACTGTACACACTCTGGAGTCCCTTTGCTCTGCTTGCTACACACACATCGGGGTCCCATTGCTCTGCTCACTACACACACACTGGGGTCCAATGCCTCTGCTCACTATACACACATCGGGGTCTCAGTCTCTGCTCACTATAGACACACTGGAGTCCCATTGCTCTACTCACTACACACACATCGGGGTCTCAGTCTCTGTTCACTACACACACACTGGAGTCCAAATGCTCTGCTCGCTACACACACATCGGGGTCTCAGTCTCTGCTCACTACACACACACTGGAGTCCCATTGCTCTGCTCACTATACACACATCGGGGTCTCAGTCTGTGCTCACTATACACACACTGGAGTCCCTTTGCTCTGCTTGCTACACACACATTGAGGTCCCATTGCACTGCACGCTGCACGCACATTGGGTTCCCATTGCTCTGCTCACTATACACACAGCAGAATCCAATTCCTCTGCTCACTATACACACACTGGGGTCCCATTGCTCTGCTCACTACACACACATCGGGGTCTCAGTCTCTGCTCACTATGCACACTCATTGGGGTCCCATTGCTCTGCTCTCTATACACACACCAGATTTCCTTTGCTCTGCTCACTAAACACACACTGGGGTCCAATTCCTCTGCTCACTATACACACACCGGTTCCCATTGCTCTGCTCACTATACACACATCGGGGTCTCAGTCTCTGCTCACTATACACACTCTGGAGTCCCATTGCTCTGCTCGCTACACACACATCGGGGTTTCAGTCACTGCTCACTATACACACACTGGAGTCCCATTGCTCTTCTCGCAACACACACATTGGGGTCTCAGTCTCTGCTCACTACACACACACTGGAGTCCCATTGCTCTGCTCCCTACACACACATCGGGGTCTCATTCTCTGCTCACTATACACACACTGGAGTCCCATTGCTCTTCTCGCTACGCACACATCCGGGCTTCAGTCTCTGCTCACTATACACAGTCAGGTGTCCAATTGCTCTGCTCCCTACACACACATCGGGGTCCTATTGCTCTGCTCACTAAACACACACTGGGGTCCCAGTCTCTGCTCACTACACACACACCGGAGTCCCATTGCACTGCACTCTGCACGCACATTGGGTTCCCATTGCTCTGCTCACTATACACACACCAGAATCCAATTCCTCTGCTCACTATACACACACTGGAGTCCCATTGCTCTGCTCTCTACACACACATCGGGGTCCTATTGCTCTGCTCACTATACACACATTGGGGTCTCAGTCTCTGCTCACTATACACACACTGGAGTCCCATTGCTCTGCTCACTATACACACATTGGGGTCTGTCTCTGCTCACTATACACTGGAGTCCCATTGCTCTGCTCGCAACACACACATCGGGGTCTCAGTCTCTGCTCACTACACACACACTGGGGTCCAATTCCTCGGCTCACTATACACACATCGGGGTCTCAGTCTCTGCTCACTATACACACAGTGGAGTCCCATTGCCCTGCTCGCAACACACACATCGGAGTCTCATTGCTCTGCTCGCAACACACACATCGGGGTCTCAGGCTCTGTTCACTACACACGCACTGGAGTCCCATTGCTCTGCTCGCTACACACACATTGGGGTCTCATTGCACTGCACGCTGCACGCACATTGGGTTCCCATTGCTCTGCTCACTCTGCACACACCAGAATCCAATTCCTCTGCTCACTATACACACACTGGGGACCCATTGCTTTGCTCACTATACACACATTGGGGTCCCATTGCTCTGCTAACTACACACACACTGGGGTCCCATTGCTCTGCTCACTACACACACACTGGGTTCCAATTCCTCTGCTCGCAACATACACATCGGGGTCTCTGTCTCTGCTCACTACACACACACTGGGGTCCAATTCCTCTGCTCACTATACACACATCGGGGTCTCAGTCTCTGCTCACTATACACACACTGGAGTCCCATTGCTCTTCTCGCAACACACACATCGGGGTCTCAGTCTCTGCTCACTACACACACACTGGACTCCCATTGCTCTGCTCGCTACACACACATCGGTGTCTCAGTCTCTGCTCACTACACACACACTGGAGTCCCATTGCTCTGCTCGCTACACACACATCGGGGTCTCAGTCTCTGCTCACTATACGCACACTGGAGTCCCATTGTTCTGCTCCCTACACACACATCGGGGTCCTATTGCTCTGCTCACTATACACACACCGGGGTCTCAGTCTCTGCTCACTATACACACAGTGGAGTCCCATTGCCCTGCTCGCAACACACACATCGGAGTCTCAGTCTCTGCTCACTACACACACACTGGAGTCCCATTGCTCTGCTCACTACACACACACTGGAGTCCCATTGCTCTGCTCGCAACACACACATCGGGGTCTCAGGTTCTGTTCACTACACACACACTGGAGTCCCATTGCTCTGCTCGCTACACACACATTGCGGTCTCATTGCACTGCACGCTGCACGCACATTGGGTTCCCATTGCTCTGCTCACTCTGCACACACCAGAATCCAATTCCTCTGCTCACTATACACACTCTGGGGACCCATTGCTTTGCTCACTATACACACATTGGGGTCCCATTGCTCTGCTAACTACACACACACTGGGTTCCAATTCCTCTGCTCGCAACATACACATCGGCGTCTCTGTCTCTGCTCACTACACACACACTGGGGTCCAATTCCTCTGCTCACTATACACACATCGGGGTCTCAGTCTCTGCTCACTACACACACACTGGAGTCCCATTGCTCTGCTCGCTACACACACATCGGTGTCTCAGTCTCTGCTCACTACACACACACTGGAGTCGCATTGCTCTGCTCGCTACACACACATCGGGGTCTCAGTCTCTGCTCACTATACGCACACTGGAGTCCCATTGTTCTGCTCCCTACACACACATCGGGGTCCTATTGCTCTGCTCACTATACACACACCGGGGTCTCAGTCTCTGCTCACTATACACACACTGGAGTCCCATTGCTCTGCTCGCTACACACACATCGGGGTCTCAGTCTCTGCTCACTGTACACACTCTGGAGTCCCTTTGCTCTGCTTGCTACACACACATTGGGGTCCCATTGCACTGCACCCTGCACACACATTGGGGTCCCATTGCACTGCACGCTGCACGCACATTGGGTTCCCATTGCTCTGCTCACTATACACACACCAGAATCCAATTACTCTGCTCACTATACACACACTGGGGTCGCATTGCTCTGCTCGCTATACACACATTGGGGTCCCATTGCGCTGCTGACTACACACACACTGGGGTCCCATTGCTCTGCTCACTACACACACATTGGGGTCCCTTGCTCTGCTCACTACACACACACTGGGGTCCAATTCCTCTGCTCACTATACACACATCGGGGTCTCAGTCTCTGCTCACTGTACACACACTGGAGTCCCTTTGCTCTGCTCGCTACACACAGATTGGGGTCCCATTGCACTGCACGCTGCACGCAAATTGGGTTCCCATTGCTCTGCTCACTATACACACACCAGAATCCAATTCCTCTGCTCACCATACACACACTGGAGTCCCATTGCTCTGCTCGCTACACACACATCGGGGTCTCAGTCTCTGCTCACTACACACACACTGGAGTCCCATTGCTCTGCTCTATACACACACATCGGGGTCTCAGTCTCTGCTCACTACACACATATTGGAGTCCCATTGCTGTGCTGGCTACACACACATCGGGGTCCTATTGCTCTGCTCAATATACACACTGGAGTTCCATTGCTCTGATTGCTACACACACATCTGGGTCTCAGTCTCTGCTCACTACACACACACTGGAGTCCCATTGCTCTTCTCACCACACACATCGGTGTCTCGGTCTCTGCTCACTGCACACACACTGGATTCCCATTGCTCTGCTCCCTGCACACACATCGGGGTCTCAGTCTCTGCTCACTATCCACACACTAGAGTCCCATTGCTCTGCTCGCTACACACACATCTGGGTCCCATTGCTCTGCTCACTATACACACACTGGGGTCCCATTGCTCTGCTCGCTACACACACATCGGAGTCTCAGTCTCTGCTCACTATACACACACTGGAGTCCCATTGCTCTGCTCGCTACACACACATCGGGGTCTCAGTCTCTGCTCACTATACACTCACTGGAGTCACATTGCTCTGCTCGCTACACACACATCGGGGTCACATTCCTCTGCACACTACACACGCACTGGAGTCCCATTGCTCTGCTCACTACACACACATTGGGGTCTCAGTCTCTGCTCACTATCCACACACTAGAGTCCCATTGCTCTGCTCGCTACACACACATCTGGGTCCCATTGCTCTGCTCACTATACACACACTGGGGTCCCATTGCTCTGCTCGCTACACACACATCGGAGTCTCAGTCTCTGCTCACTATACACACACTGGAGTCCCATTGCTCTGCTCGCTACACACACATCGGGGTCTCAGTCTCTGCTCACTATACACTCACTGGAGTCACATTGCTCTGCTCGCTACACACACATCGGGGTCACATTCCTCTGCACACTACACACGCACTGGAGTCCCATTGCTCTGCTCACTACACACACATTGGGGTCTCAGTCTCTGCTCACTACACACACACTGGGGTCCAATTCCTCTGCTCACTATACACACATCAGGGTCTCAGTCTCTGCTCACTATACACACACTGGAGTCCAATTGCTCTGCTCGCAACACACACATCGGTGTCTCAGTCTCTGCTCACTATACACACACTGCGGACCCATTGCTTTGCTCACTATACACACATTGGGGTCCCATTGCTCTGCTAACTACACACACACTGGGGTCCCATTGCTCTGCTCACTACACACACACTGGAGTCGCATTGCTTTGCTCACTACACGCACATCGGGGTCCCATTCCTCTGCTCAATACACACACACTGGGGTCCAATTCCTCTGTTCACTATACACACATCGGGGTCTCAGTCTCTGCTCACTGTACACACACTGGAGTCCCTTTGCTCTGCTTGCTACACACAGATTGGGGTCCCATTGCACTGCACGCTGCACGCACATTGGGTTCCCATTGCTCTGCTCACTATAATACACACACCAGAATCCAATTCCTCTGCTCACTATACACACACTGGAGTCCCATTGCTCTGCTCGCTACACACACATCGGGGTCTCAGTCTCTGCTCACTACACACACACTGGAGTCCCATTGCTCTGCTCTATACACACACATCGGAGTCTCAGTCTCTGCTCACTACACACACACTGGAGTCCCATTGCTCTGCTCACTACACACACACTGGAGTCCCATTGCTCTGCTCGCAACACACACATCGGGGTCTCAGGCTCTGTTCACTACACACGCACTGGAGTCCCATTGCTCTGCTCGCTACACACACATTGGGGTCTCATTGCACTGCACGCTGCACGCACATTGGGTTCCCATTGCTCTGCTCACTCTGCACACACCAGAATCCAATTCCTCTGCTCACTATACACACACTGGGGACCCATTGCTTTGCTCACTATACACACATTGGGGTCCCATTGCTCTGCTAACTACACACACACTGGGGTCCCATTGCTCTGCTCACTACACACACACTGGGTTCCAATTCCTCTGCTCGCAACATACACATCGGGGTCTCTGTCTCTGCTCACTACACACACACTGGGGTCCAATTCCTCTGCTCACTATACACACATCGGGGTCTCAGTCTCTGCTCACTATACACACACTGGAGTCCCATTGCTCTTCTCGCAACACACACATCGGGGTCTCAGTCTCTGCTCACTACACACACACTGGAGTCCCATTGCTCTGCTCGCTACACACACATCGGTGTCTCAGTCTCTGCTCACTACACACACACTGGAGTCCCATTGCTCTGCTCGCTACACACACATCGGGGTCTCAGTCTCTGCTCACTATACGCACACTGGAGTCCCATTGTTCTGCTCCCTACACACACATCGGGGTCCTATTGCTCTGCTCACTATACACACACCGGGGTCTCAGTCTCTGCTCACTATACACACAGTGGAGTCCCATTGCCCTGCTCGCAACACACACATCGGAGTCTCAGTCTCTGCTCACTACACACACACTGGAGTCCCATTGCTCTGCTCACTACACACACACTGGAGTCCCATTGCTCTGCTCGCAACACACACATCGGGGTCTCAGGTTCTGTTCACTACACACACACTGGAGTCCCATTGCTCTGCTCGCTACACACACATTGCGGTCTCATTGCACTGCACGCTGCACGCACATTGGGTTCCCATTGCTCTGCTCACTCTGCACACACCAGAATCCAATTCCTCTGCTCACTATACACACACTGGGGACCCATTGCTTTGCTCACTATACACACATTGGGGTCCCATTGCTCTGCTAACTACACACACACTGGGTTCCAATTCCTCTGCTCGCAACATACACATCGGGGTCTCTGTCTCTGCTCACTACACACACACTGGGGTCCAATTCCTCTGCTCACTATACACACATCGGGGTCTCAGTCTCTGCTCACTACACACACACTGGAGTCCCATTGCTCTGCTCGCTACACACACATCGGTGTCTCAGTCTCTGCTCACTACACACACACTGGAGTCGCATTGCTCTGCTCGCTACACACACATCGGGGTCTCAGTCTCTGCTCACTATACGCACACTGGAGTCCCATTGTTCTGCTCCCTACACACACATCGGGGTCCTATTGCTCTGCTCACTATACACACACCGGGGTCTCAGTCTCTGCTCACTATACACACACTGGAGTCCCATTGCTCTGCTCGCTACTCACACATCGGGGTCTCAGTCTCTGCTCACTGTACACACTCTGGAGTCCCTTTGCTCTGCTTGCTACACACACATTGGGGTCCCATTGCACTGCACCCTGCACACACATTGGGGTCCCATTGCACTGCACGCTGCACGCACATTGGGTTCCCATTGCTCTGCTCACTATACACACACCAGAATCCAATTACTCTGCTCACTATACACACACTGGGGTCGCATTGCTCTGCTCGCTATACACACATTGGGGTCCCATTGCTCTGCTGACTACACACACACTGGGGTCCCATTGCTCTGCTCACTACACACACATTGGGGTCCCTTGCTCTGCTCACTACACACACACTGGGGTCCAATTCCTCTGCTCACTATACACACATCGGGGTCTCAGTCTCTGCTCACTGTACACACACTGGAGTCCCTTTGCTCTGCTCGCTACACACAGATTGGGGTCCCATTGCACTGCACGCTGCACGCAAATTGGGTTCCCATTGCTCTGCTCACTATACACACACCAGAATCCAATTCCTCTGCTCACTATACACACACTGGAGTCCCATTGCTCTGCTCGCTACACACACATCGGGGTCTCAGTCTCTGCTCACTACACACACACTGGAGTCCCATTGCTCTGCTCTATACACACACATCGGGGTCTCAGTCTCTGCTCACTACACACATATTGGAGTCCCATTGCTGTGCTGGCTACACACACATCGGGGTCCTATTGCTCTGCTCAATATACACACTGGAGTTCCATTGCTCTGATTGCTACACACACATCTGGGTCTCAGTCTCTGCTCACTACACACACACTGGAGTCCCATTGCTCTTCTCACCACACACATCGGTGTCTCAGTCTCTGCTCACTGCACACACACTGGATTCCCATTGCTCTGCTCCCTGCACACACATCGGGGTCTCAGTCTCTGCTCACTATCCACACACTAGAGTCCCATTGCTCTGCTCGCTACACACACATCTGGGTCCCATTGCTCTGCTCACTATACACACACTGGGGTCCCATTGCTCTGCTCGCTACACACACATCGGAGTCTCAGTCTCTGCTCACTATACACACACTGGAGTCCCATTGCTCTGCTCGCTACACACACATCGGGGTCTCAGTCTCTGCTCACTATACACTCACTGGAGTCACATTGCTCTGCTCGCTACACACACATCGGGGTCACATTCCTCTGCACACTACACACGCACTGGAGTCCCATTGCTCTGCTCACTACACACACATTGGGGTCTCAGTCTCTGCTCACTACACACACACTGGGGTCCAATTCCTCTGCTCACTATACACACATCAGGGTCTCAGTCTCTGCTCACTATACACACACTGGAGTCCAATTGCTCTGCTCGCAACACAAACATCGGGTTCTCAGTCTCTGCTCACTACCCACACACTGGAGTCCCATTGCTCTGCTCACTACACACACACTGGAGTCGCATTGCTCTGCTCACTATACAGACATCGGGGTCTCAGTCTCTGCTCACTGTACACACACTGGATTCCCATTGCTCTGCTCCCTGCACACACATCGGGGTCTCAGTCTCTGCTCACTATCCACACACTAGAGTCCCATTGCTCTGCTCGCTACACACACATCTGGGTCCCATTGCTCTGCTCACTATACACACACTGGGGTCCCATTGCTCTGCTCGCTACACACACATCGGAGTCTCAGTCTCTGCTCACTATACACACACTGGAGTCCCATTGCTCTGCTCGCTACACACACATCGGGGTCTCAGTCTCTGCTCACTATACACTCACTGGAGTCACATTGCTCTGCTCGCTACACACACATCGGGGTCACATTCCTCTGCACACTACACACGCACTGGAGTCCCATTGCTCTGCTCACTACACACACATTGGGGTCTCAGTCTCTGCTCACTACACACGCACTGGGGTCCAATTCCTCTGCTCACTATACACACATCAGGGTCTCAGTCTCTGCTCACTATACACACACTGGAGTCCAATTGCTCTGCTCGCAACACAAACATCGGGTTCTCAGTCTCTGCTCACTACCCACACACTGGAGTCCCATTGCTCTGCTCACTACACACACACTGGAGTCGCATTGCTCTGCTCACTATACAGACATCGGGGTCTCAGTCTCTGCTCACTGTACACACACTGGAGTCCCTTTGCTCTGGTAGCTACACACAGATTGGGGTCCCATTGCACTGCATGCTGCACGCAGATTGGGTTCCCATTGCTCTGCTCACTATACACACACCAGAATCCAATTCCTCTGCTCACTATACACACACTGGAGTCCCATTGCTCTGCTCGCTACACACACATCGGGGTCTCAGTCTCTGCTCACTACACACACACCGGAGTCCCATTGCTCTGCTCTCTACACACACATCGGCGTCTCAGTCTCTGCTCACTACACACACATCGGGGTCCTATTGCTCTGCTCACTATACACACACTGGAGTTCCATTGCTCTGATTGCTACACACACATCGGGGTCCCATTGCTCTGCTGACTACACACACACTGGGGTCCCATTGCTCTGCTCACTACACACACATTGGTGTCCCATTGCTCTGCTGACTACACACACACTGGGGTCCAATTCCTCTGCTCACAACACACACATTGGGGTCTCAGTCTCTGCTCACTACACACACACTGGGGTCCAATTCCTCTGCTCACTACACACACACACTGGAGTCCCATTGCTCTGCTCGCTACACACACATCGGTGTCTCAGTCTCTGCTCACTACACACACATTGGGGTCTCAGTCTCTGCTCACTACACACACACTGGGGTCCAATTCCTCTGCTCACTATACACACATCGGGGTCTCAGTCTCTGCTCACTATACACACACTGGAGTCCAATTGCTCTGCTCGCAACACAAACATCGGGTTCTCTGTCTCTGCTCACTACCCACACACTGGAGTCCCATTGCTCTGCTCACTACACACACACTGCAGTCGCATTGCTCTGCTCACTATACAGACATCGGGGTCTCAGTCTCTGCTCACTGTACACACACTGGAGTCCCTTTGCTCTGGTAGCTACACACAGATTGGGGTCCCATTGCACTGCATGCTGCACGCAGATTGGGTTCCCATTGCTCTGCTCACTATACACACACCAGAATCCAATTCCTCTGCTCACTATACACACACTGGAGTCCCATTGCTCTGCTCGCTACACACACATCGGGGTCTCAGTCTCTGCTCACTACACACACACCGGAGTCCCATTGCTCTGCTCTCTACACACACATCGGCGTCTCAGTCTCTGCTCACTACACACACATTGGAGTCCCATTGCTCTGCTGGCTACACACACATCGGGGTCCTATTGCTCTGCTCACTATACACACACTGGAGTCCCATTGCTCTGCTTACTACACACACATTGGGGTCTCAGTCTCTGCTCACTACACACACACTGGTGTCCAATTCCTCTGCTCACTACACACACACTGGAGTCCCATTGCTCTGCTCGCTACACACACATCGGTGTCTCAGTCTCCGCTCACTACACACACACTGGAGTCCCATTGCTCTGCTCCCTACACACACATCGGGGTCCTATTGCTCTGCTCACTATACACACACCGGGGTCTCAGTCAGTGCTCACTGTACACACACTGTAGTCCCATTGCTCTGCTCGCTACACACACATCGGGGTCTCAGTCTCTGCTCACTGTACACACACTGGAGTCCCTTTGCTCTGCTTGCTACACACACATTGAGGTCCCATTGCACTGCACCCTGCACACACATTGGGGTCTCAGTCTCTGCTCACTATCCACACACTAGAGTCCCATTGCTCTGCTCGCTACACACACATCTGGGTCCCATTGCTCTGCTCACTATACACACACTGGGGTCCCATTGCTCTGCTCGCTACACACACATCGGAGTCTCAGTCTCTGCTCACTATACACACACTGGTGTCCCATTGCTCTGCTCGCTACACACACATCGGGGTCTCAGTCTCTGCTCACTATACACTCACTGGAGTCACATTGCTCTGGTCGCTACACACACATCGGGGTCACATTCCTCTGCGCACTACACACGCACTGGAGTCCCATTGCTCTGCTCACTACACACACATTGGGGTCTCAGTCTCTGCTCACTACACACACACTGGGGTCCAATTCCTCTGCTCACTATACACACATCGGGGTCTCAGTCTCTGCTGACTATACACACACTGGAGTCCAATTGCTCTGCTCGCAACACAAACATCGGGTTCTCAGTCTCTGCTCACTACCCACACACTGGAGTCCCATTGCTCTGCTCACTACACACACACTGGAGTGGCATTGCTCTGCTCACTATACAGACATCGGGGTCTCAGTCTCTGCTCACTGTACACACACTGGAGTCCCTTTGCTCTGGTTGCTACACACAGATTGGGGTCCCATTGCACTGCACGCTGCACGCAGATTGGGTTCCCATTGCTCTGCTCACTTTACACACACCAGAATCCAATTCCTCTGCTCACTATACACACACTGGAGTCCCATTACTCTGCTCGCTACACACACATCGGGGTCTCAGTCTCTGCTCACTACACACACATTGGAGTCCCATTGCTCTGCTGGCTACACACACATCGGGGTCCTATTGCTCTGCTCACTATACACACACTGGAGTTCCATTGCTCTGATTGCTACACACACATCGGGGTCCCATTGCTCTGCTGACTACACACACACTGGGGTCCCATTGCTCTGCTCACTACACACACATTGGTGTCCCATTGCTCTGCTGACTACACACACACTGGGGTCCAATTCCTCTGCTCGCAACACACACATTGGGGTCTCAGTCTCTGCTCACTACACACACACTGGGGTCCAATTCCTCTGCTCACTACACACATACTGGAGTCCCATTGCTCTGCTCACTACACACACATCGGTGTCTCAGTCTCTGCTCACTACACACACACTGGAGTCCCATTGCTCTGCTCCCTACACACACATCGGGGTCCTATTGCTCTGCTCACTATACCCACACCGGGGTCTCAGTCAGTGCTCACTGTACACACACTGGAGTCCCATTGCTCTGCTCGCTACACACACATCGGGGTCTCAGTCTCTGCTCACTGTACACACACTGGAGTCCCTTTGCTCTGCTTGCTACACACACATTGAGGTCCCATTGCACTGCACGCTGCACGCACATTGGGTTCCCATTGCTCTGCTCACTATACACACAGCAGAATCCAATTCCTCTGCTCACTATACACACACTGGGGTCCCATTGCTCTGCTCACTACACACACATTGGGGTCCCATTGGTCTGCTGACTACAGACACACACTGGGGTCCATTTCCTCTGCTCGCAACACACACATCGGGGTCTCAGTCTCTGCTCACTACTCACACACTAGGGTCCAATTCCTCTGCTCACTATACACACATCGGGGTCTCAGTCTCTGCTCACTATACACAAACTGGAGTTCCATTGCTCTGATTGCTACACACACATCTGGGTCTCAGTCTCTGCTCACTACACACACACTGGAGTCCCATTGCTCTTCTCACCACACACATCGGTGTCTCAGTCTCTGCTCACTACACACACACTGGATTCCCATTGCTCTGCTCCCTGCACACACATCGGGGTCTCAGTCTCTGCTCACTATCCACACACTAGAGTCCCATTGCTCTGCTCACTACACACACATCAGGGTCCCATTGCTCTGCTCACTATACACACACTGGGGTCCCATTGCTCTGCTCGCTACACACACATCGGGGTCTCAGTCTCTGCTCACTATACACACATTGGAGTCCCATTGCTCTGCTAGCTACACACACATCGGGGTCTCAGTCTCTGCTGACTATACACACACTGGAGTCCAATTGCTCTGCTCGCAACACACACATCGGGTTCTCAGTCTCTGCTCACTACCTACACACTGGAGTCCCATTGCTCTGCTCACTACACACACACTGGAGTCGCATTGCTTTGCTCACTACACGCACATCGGGGTCCCATTCCTCTGCTCAATACACACACACTGGGGTCCAATTCCTCTGTTCACTATACACACATCGGGGTCTCAGTCTCTGCTCACTGTACACACACTGGAGTCCCTTTGCTCTGCTTGCTACACACAGATTGGGGTCCCATTGCACTGCACGCTGCACGCACATTGGGTTCCCATTGCTCTGCTCACTATAATACACACACCAGAATCCAATTCCTCTGCTCACTATACACACACTGGAGTCCCATTGCTCTGCTCGCTACACACACATCGGGGTCTCAGTCTCTGCTCACTACACACACACTGGAGTCCCATTGCTCTGCTCTATACACACACATCGGGGTCTCAGTCTCTGCTCACTACACACACATTGGAGTCCCATTGCTGTGCTGGCTACACACACATCGGGGTCCTATTGCTCTGCTCAATATACACACTGGAGTTCCATTGCTCTGATTGCTACACACACATCTGGGTCTCAGTCTCTGCTCACTACACACACACTGGAGTCCCATTGCTCTTCTCACCACACACATCGGTGTCTCAGTCTCTGCTCACTGCACACACACTGGATTCCCATTGCTCTGCTCCCTGCACACACATCGGGGTCTCAGTCTCTGCTCACTATCCACACACTAGAGTCCCATTGCTCTGCTCCCTGCACACACATTGGGGTCTCAGTCTCTGCTCACTACACACACACTGGGGTCCAATTCCTCTGCTCACTATACACACATCGGGGTCTCAGTCTCTGCTCACTATACACACACTGGAGTCCAATTGCTCTGCTCGCAACACACACATCGGGTTCTCAGTCTCTGCTCACTACCCACACACTGGAGTCCCATTGCTCTGCTCACTACACACACACTGGAGTCGCATTGCTCTGCTCACTATACAGACATCGGGGTCTCAGTCTCTGCTCACTATACACACACTGGAGTCCAATTGCTCTGCTCGCAACACACACATCGGGTTCTCAGTCTCTGCTCACTACCCACACACTGGAGTCCCATTGCTCTGCTCACTACACACACACTGGAGTCGCATTGCTCTGCTCACTATACAGACATCGGGGTCTCAGTCTCTGCTCACTGTACACACACTGGAGTCCCTTTGCTCTGGTTGCTACACACAGATTGGGGTCCCATTGCACTGCACGCTGCACGCACATAGGGTTCCCATTGCTCTGCTCACTATACACACACCAGAATCCAATTCCTCTGCTCACTATACACACACTGGAGTCCCATTGCTCTGCTCGCTACACACACATCGGGGTCTCAGTCTCTGCTCACTACACACACACACCGGAGTCCCATTGCTCTGCTCTCTACACACACATCGGCGTCTCAGTCTCTGCTCACTACACACACATTGGAGTCCCATTGCTCTGCTGGCTACACACACATCGGGGTCCTATTGCTCTGCTCACTATACACACACTGGAGTTCCATTGCTCTGATTGCTACACACACATCGGGGTCCCATTGCTCTGCTGACTACACACACACTGGGGTCCCATTGCTCTGCTCACTACACACACATTGGTGTCCCATTGCTCTGCTGACTACACACACACTGGAGTCCCATTGCTCTGCTCGCTACACACACATCGGTGTCTCAGTCTCTGCTCACTACACACACACTGGAGTCCCATTGCTCTGCTCCCTACACACACATCGGGGTCCTATTGCTCTGCTTGCTACACACACATTGGGGTCCCATTGCACTGCACGCTGCACGCACATTGGGTTCCCATTGCTCTGCTCACTATACACACAGCAGAATCCAATTCCTCTGCTCACTATACACACACTGGGGTCCCATTGCTCTGCTCACTACACACATATTGGGGTCCCATTGGTCTGCTGACTACAGACACACACTGGGGTCCATTTCCTCTGCTCGCAGCACACACATCGGGGTCTCAGTCTCTGCTCACTACTCACACACTAGGGTCCAATTCCTCTGCTCACTATACACACATCGGGGTCTCAGTCTCTGCTCACTATACACAAACTGGAGTCCCATTGCTCTGCTCGCAACACACACATCGGGGTCTCAGTCTCTGCTCACTACACACACACACTGGAGTCCCATTGCTCTGCTCACTACACACACACTGGAGTCGCATTGCTCTGCTCGCTACACACACATCGGGGTCCCATTGCTCTGCTCACTACACACACACTGGGGTCCAATGCCTCTGCTCACTATACACACATCGGGGTCTCAGTCTCTGCTCACTATAGACACACTGGAGTCCCATTGCTCTACTCACTACACACACATCGGGGTCTCAGTCTCTGCTCACTGTACACACACTGGAGTCCCTTTGCTCTGCTTGCTACACACACATTGAGGTCCCATTGCACTGCACCCTGCACACACATTGGGGTCTCAGTCTCTGCTCACTATCCACACACTAGAGTCCCATTGCTCTGCTCGCTACACACACATCTGGGTCCCATTGCTCTGCTCACTATACACACACTGGGGTCCCATTGCTCTGCTCGCTACACACACATCGGAGTCTCAGTCTCTGCTCACTATACACACACTGGAGTCCCATTGCTCTGCTCGCTACACACACATCGGGGTCTCAGTCTCTGCTCACTATACACTCACTGGAGTCACATTGCTCTGGTCGCTACACACACATCGGGGTCACATTCCTCTGCGCACTACACACGCACTGGAGTCCCATTGCTCTGCTCACTACACACACATTGGGGTCTCAGTCTCTGCTCACTACACACACACTGGGGTCCAATTCCTCTGCTCACTATACACACATCGGGGTCTCAGTCTCTGCTGACTATACACACACTGGAGTCCAATTGCTCTGCTCGCAACACAAACATCGGGTTCTCAGTCTCTGCTCACTACCCACACACTGGAGTCCCATTGCTCTGCTCACTACACACACACTGGAGTGGCATTGCTCTGCTCACTATACAGACATCGGGGTCTCAGTCTCTGCTCACTGTACACACACTGGAGTCCCTTTGCTCTGGTTGCTACACACAGATTGGGGTCCCATTGCACTGCACGCTGCACGCAGATTGGGTTCCCATTGCTCTGCTCACTTTACACACACCAGAATCCAATTCCTCTGCTCACTATACACACACTGGAGTCCCATTACTCTGCTCGCTACACACACATCGGG